>NC_083650.1:3983049-4328049 GCF_963576545.1 Limanda limanda
GAGATTAAATAACTTTAACCCTGATTTAAACTCACGTTCTCATGTGTCACCATAGAGTCGGTCTTTACCCTCATCAGTGGAAACACATCATGACCTTCATTCATTCACAGACGTGATGTGCTGAGCTGAGGGAACTGAAACAGGCTCCGACGTCATGTAACAGGATTTCAGAGTCATAATGTCCAAACTGTGCTCAGAGTATTAGCAGACAGATTAAATCGGACGTGAAGTTCAAGGGTTTAATCTGAAACTATAATCTCATTTGGGAAATAAAAATTTCAAATTTATGTATTTCTGAATTTATTTCTGATGGATAGAAAGGTAGACTATTATTTTCATGCCAGTAACTGACTTTAGGAGGTGTTCAATATTTAATCCCCATCTCGTCTCGGAGCTCCGAGTCGCCTCAGCTGATTTATCAGGCTGCTGTGTGATAAATAAAGATTAGTTGGCTCCAGTTGTCTGAGGAGCAGAAACCTGCTCTCTGACTCACGTATGTCCTCACATCAGAAAGTCTGCAAAACCACATTTTTTGTCCTTTATCAATAATTATCCATGTTCCAGCATCACCCTCGCTTGACTCCAGTGTTTCTGGCTGCCTGAACTTAGCATGCAAAAGACAAAGTGAGAGTAATGCGGAGCTTTATTCTCCCAAACTCTTCAGTGAGGGGATTCACTTTGATGATCCGCATCAGACACGTTGCTGTTGAACCTGCCAGAGTAACCGTCACATGGGTTTATAAGTGTTTTACAGCCTCGTCTCTGCGGCTGGGAGGTTAATTGAGGATAAACAGGTAACCTGCTCTCTGTGATGAAAAGCTTCCACCTGAAAGTGTCACTTCGCTGCAGCGTGCACTCGCAGGATTTGTCCCCGCCGCCTTAAAAAAGACTTGTGAACGTGGGTGAAGCTGCATAATAATTTACCCCAAACTCCTGCAGGAGAGAAAATCACACAGGCCTGATAAACCAAGCGTGTAAAATGTGTCTCAGCAGTTAAATCAGCAGCACAGTTTTCATTTTAGAAGAAGCAACATTTTACGACTTTGGACTTTGAGGGAAGAAAACGCATTTGTTGACCTTTAAATGTCTAAAAATGTCTCAAATTTGCATTTAGTGTTGAAGTTGTTATTGATTTTATCATTATTTATTTCTGTCCATCAAATCCCTCATGTGTCAGAGCATTTTTTTCATTTGGCAAAAAATTCGATTTTTATGTTCAAAGGTTTTCCCGGCTGCCAAAGGATATTAATATTTATTTTGTGTATTTGTCTTTGTAGGACTGGTGTGTTTGTTTTCTTTGTGACAAGAAGCTAAATCAAAATAAGAGAAAAGAGAGAGAGAAAGATAGAGACCCTGGAAAAACAAGGGTGAGATTCTGGACGAACAAAACGCCACAGAGCACATATACCTTAAATCAATAGACAAACAGAATCTGCTCCATTGTCTCTATTGGATATGAAACTATATGTGCGTGTGTGTGTGTCTTTGTGTGTCTGTGTTTGTCTGTGTGTGTCCTGACTCCAGTGACCACTCAGGCTCTAGTATTGAGGTTGTTTTTTTCCGTCACAGCAGTGATATTGAAGCTGGAAACCTTTCCTCTGCTCCGCTGCCTCTGGTCTGAGCTCAACATCGATACAGCTGATGTGTCGCCACAAGAACAGAGAAGAAGCTTTTATGGAAAGCAGCTCAATCAACTGCAGCGTTTCCACCAAACTGGTGGTCGATGGAAACTCGTTCACTTCACGGCTGGCAAAGGGCGAGAGTCAGAGAACATCCTGGAACACCTACAGACAATTTAGAGTCTCTATTAAACTAACCCGAACCTACATGTCTTTGGACTGTGGAGTATCCAGAGAAAACCAACGCTGACACAGGGATTCAAACCAGTAACCCTCTTACTCTTACTCTGTGTTTTCCAGAACATTTTACAGCAACAACTAAATCAATTTGCCATCGAGTTATTTTAGTGAATGTGATGAAAAATGTAGGTAATTCCGATCGGAACGAGACATGAATGAGGAATGTCGGCCAGGAGGAATATTTCCATGATTACGACTGGGACAGCGTCCTTGCCACAAAGTCACGGCGGTGCTATGATTGCAAATTTAGGTCATGTGATGATTGCAAATTTTGTGCATTGATTAAAATGTGATTAAAGTAAGATATAACAGGTCCAGACAGTCGATACCTGAAACGAAGCCAACAGGACACATCAGGATCCTGAATGAAGATGGACGACGTGATTTTCACTGAACCTTCTTTGACACCATCGCTGCAAAACCCTTCCACTGCTTTGCTGCTGCTGTGTCAAAACTTTGTTTCCCAGACAATGTGTGACCTGATGATGAACCACAGCTGAGACCCATTTAGGTCGACTCTGCACCATCAACTCCCCCGTGAGTGTTACCAGCATCAGACCTGATTCCAGCTCGACAGGGAGAATGAAAACAAATGAAATCAGCGAGGCTCTCTGGAAGATGAACAGAGGATCATTTAAAGAAAACCAGGATCTTTAAATGGAGTTAGAGAACAGGTCAGCCCTGCGTTACCTTTCCTCTACACACAAACCAAAATCAAGAATCGTAAACTTAATGTATTCTCACATTTCCCTCGTCCGCTGAAGACATTGATCTGTTCTTGAACAAACAGTCTATTTGAACTCCGCAGCTCTTCCACCTCTTGCAGAGAATTTGCCTTCATGTCACTGTGTATGTGTGTGTGTAACAACTACTTAGTATTAATGGACACAACCTCGCCACAGGGCAGCCGCAAGACGAAAAGCTCCTCCCTGTGGTATTGTTTGTCTGTTGTCCAGACTCCAGCCTGCTCGCTGCACGCTCAACAATGACATCGACAGAGGGATCAATAGAATCCTCAGGAGAGAAAAGACCAGACTGAAGCGCCGCCGTCGCCCCGTCCGGATGTGTGCAGGAGGTGATTGTGACAAGGTAAAGTTGTTGTCTCCGAAGGGTGTGAGGGGAGAGTAAAGCCACAGAGGAGGAAGAAGACAGGAGTGGGATCTAAAAACTAGAGCTTCTCTCTGGAGATGAGGACAGGAAATATCAAATGTGCAATGCAGTACACAAATGCAGAATGTCATTCTCTTCTCTCTGGGTACAGTGCAATGGATTCATGGCAGCAGGCTGGATAAAAACAACTAACAAACATGACATCAGCGACATTGATCATTCCTGGCGTCCCCAGGTCCATTTCTGATGGAAAGATGTCAGAGGACGATCTCAACATGTTTATTTTTTACTAATAAATGTATTTCCTCTTTGGCAGCTAAACAAATAACATGAGCCATCAGGACCAATCAGTTCACACCAGTATCAGAGAATCCAGCTTCAGTATTTGAACAAACAACGCTTTAAACATCAATAGTGTCATTGTTAACCTTTGATATACCGAGGCTATGTCATGTATGCTGAAGCCAAATGATCCAGCACACAAACGCAGCCATCTTGCACTAATGACGTTATTTGGAACCTGCGAGGTAGTGGTCAGATACAGAGAAGGGAAGTGAAGTCCTGTTGATACACCAATCGTGAGTCGGTCTCAGCTGTCAATCACAACGTTTCAGCTGTTGGGATTTCCAACTTTTAACTATAATCTGTGCTGACAGAATTCCAACCAAATAAAGATAGAAGCATTTCAAATTATATTTGTACTCTTAACATAAAAGATATGAGTAGTTTTAGCTAGATATAAGGCCTTAGTACAAATGATTTTATAATAACCTTTTCCTCTCCTAATGTTTAATCTACAAATTATAAATGTGTGCGTCATATTGATGGTCAGTCTCACAGCTGTCTTGATAGGAGGTCAGACAGAGTGATGTTGTTGACTTAATTTTGTATGTTGCTTTGGTTTCGAGGATCCGAATGTTTACACAGTCAGGTTTGTTTTGATATAGCTGAAACATAATATTCTTTGCTTCGCTGGACAACAGGTTTGCCCCACATTGCATCTGCTGGTTCAAGGCGTTTCTTGAAGTTAACAGGTTGCCTAGCAACTATAGCGTCATTGGGAAAATCTCCCTGTTCTACTTCCGTATTCCAAATGCCAGGAGGATGGATTACGCCTGTTCACTTCAGAGGAGGAGGAACGAAGATCTACTGGTATTAAATAGACAGGCGCCAGATGTTCGAGGCGCTCTGATACAACTAATGTACTGGAAGCCCATTGCTTTACTGTAACCTGTTCATTGCTTTCTAAATAAATACTTTGATTGAGCAAACCGAGTTCGGCTTGTCTTCTCTTAAAGAATAAACAAACACGCTTCAACAATTTGGTGACCCCGACGTGATAAAGAATACGTTTTAATACAGCCTGATTTTAAATCATTAAAACAACTCATTAAAACTTATCAGTGGGATAAGAACCTCTCGCTGGCTGTGGAGTAGGACAAGGGACAGTGTTGGGGAGTAACGGAATACATGTAACGGCGTGACGGTACTTCTCGAGTTTATTCACTCTCTCGTAAATCCACCGGCGGCAAAGCCCCCAGGAAGCAGCTGGAGAGCAGGGCTGCCGTAAGAGAGCCCGGACCCCGGCGGCGTGAAAGAGCCTCACCGCTACCGGCTCGGGACCGTTACAGGCCCGGGACCGAGGCTCTGAGAGAGTTCCGTCGCTACCAGAAATCTACGGAGCTGCTGATCCGCAAGCTGCCCTTCCAGCGCCTGGTGAGAGAAGACCGACCTGCGCTTCCAGAGCTTTGCTGTCATGGCTCTGCAGGAGGCCAGCGAGGCACGCCGGGTTCACACCGGACGCTGAAGCGCCGGGCAGCGCTAATAATATCACCCGTTGACCCAGTAGTATAAAAGCATATGGTCACTTGTTGCTCCAACATTAACTGCAACAGCGTCCCAATTTAATTTCATCCATCTTCAAGAACTTCTCCGCTGTTTGCTCCGTTCAATGTCGGGTGTCGAGGGTAAATTACGTATTCTCCGCCCCCCCCTCTCTTTTTATCTTTATGACTGCTTGTGTGTCTGTAGTGGATGGGCAGAGGGGGGCATTTAATAATGTGATCGGTAAAATTGGTAAAATTAAAACTCCAGGACAACAGAAGGGGAATACAAACTATGGGATGCATACTTTATCATTTATATCATATAAAATGTCATCAATATCGTTTAAAATCATTTTTCAGTGTGTTTCCTGGAGCGATACGCTCGCGTCAAGCGCAAAAAAAAATAGACTCGACGCCGAAACGATCGCTGCACGGCGCGAGGCAGCCTTGGCGCAGGGGGGGGGGGGGGGGGGGGGGTCCTTCAGCGTCCGGTGGGACCCGCACAGAGGTGGGAGTGGATGGGAGCCGGACATCCAGCTGGCCCGCCGCATCGGCGGAGAGAGAGTTTAAACTGCTGCTGCTCCACTGACTATAACAACGCCGCAATCATACACTTAAAAAATGCAATACAAACCGCAAATATTCCAAGTATTCAGAATACGTTACTCAGATTAGTTAATGTAATGGAATACGTTACAGATTACATTTTTGGGCATGTATTCTGTATTCTGTAACAGAATACGTTTTGAAAGTATCCTTCCCAACACTGACAAGGGAGGAAAGCTGGAGGCCATGAGGTGATGTACAAACACCAGCTAATGACCAGAGTTTATACCCCAGCAGCTGTATGACGCAAGCAAGAAGCCATACTTGAGGAAAATGTATTTAAAATCGACTTTAAATATTTGAGATCTGTCCATGTCCTATCTGCTAACATGGAGGATATAGGTTCAGGACCTATACCGCAGCCAGCCACCATTAGGCTTCATTTTTAAAAGCTTGATCAAATGCGACTGCTTATAAAAGCACATGAAGAAACTTGCTAGCTTAGCAGCATGAAAGCTACAAACAACCCACAATGCAACACTTTGCAAGAGCTGTTCTTACAACAGTGCTTCGTCCTCAGATTTAAAGATTCTGCATAATAAAATTGAATTAAAAGCCTCATTTACAAACACATCTGTGCTGTGGTGCGTCTCGTCTCATGAACGTCACGGTGTCGACTGTAAACATTGTGTATGAGAACAAGAGCTTCCATTCAGGGACTCTAAAAAACTACGTATACGCTCTCAGAATCCAAATTAGAGAGGAGACATTGTCTGTGGTCGTGGATAGCATAATCACGGATCACTGAAATGTGAGGAGCTGCGGCTCAGCTAACAAAGCTAATCATAGAGTGAAGCAGCGACGCAAAGGGAGCAACTTACCTCCAACTTAAAGTCCTGTCGCTTGTGAAACTCAAACCTTAATCAGTGGTGGATGGTTCTATGCCAGGAGTTTTTAGTAGAATGAAGCAGGGATGAGTGAAGATGTGAAAACGTCACAGTTCTTCTCATCAAATGTTTCCAGATTCAGACTGTACCTGGTTTTCAAACTGGCAAATCATGTCAGCTCCATTCAAACCTCTCTCACACGTGAGCCCCAGAAGAGAGCCAAGGCCGTGCAATATCTGAATCCTAATTTATTTTTAAAGAACATCTCCACGCAGCCAACCTTTATAAACTAGTGTGTGTGTGTGTGTGTGTGTGTGTGTGTGTGTGTGTGTGTGTGTGTGTGTGTGTGTGTGTGTGTGTGTGTGTGTGTGTGTGTGTGTGTGTGTGTTTGCACGTGTGTGTAACAGTCACTCTGCTGCACTCTGAGCTGCAGACAGCCACAGACCAATTCGCTCCCTGGGCATTAAAATTACATGTTGTCATATTTAGAAAAGTGTTTCACATGCATATTTGAAATGAAACAGTTGAACTTGGGCACTTAACTGCAGTGTGTGTGTGTGTGTGCGTGTGTGTGTGTGCGTGTACATGAGTGTTTGTGCTATGGCATTAACTGCCCCTCATGGATTCTGGTGACACAGGTGAGTATTTCTTCCTATTCCCTGAACCCCTGGTTATTGAGAAAGCTGTAAAGAAGTGGTCACCTCAGTTTACAACTTACTTGAATCTTCCCTGACAGTGTTGGCACCGATCCCCGACCCATCCGTGGTCGCAGGAGCAGCTCCCGTTCACGCACCTCCCTGAGGAGCAGCTCTTGTCGCAGGACTTGGACCCGGACGAGGCTTCCGCATGGAGCAGGAGCTGGAGCATCACCAATAATCCCAGGTACCTTCTCCACGTGCCCTTCGTGGAGGAGCCGGTGCAGGTGCAGAGGAGCATCTCCCCGGTGGGATCCATGATGGAAGAGGAGTGTGTGGGTTCTCCGGGAGGCTGCAGCCCCGGAGGAGGGAACCAAACTGGGACTTTACGCAGCTGGATGATCCACTGGCATCACACCAGTCCACCCATGACGCCTGCTGGGAAAGGCGCAGGTGAGATGGTTTTACGCACAAGCACAGGACGCGTGCCAGAAGCTGCGGGACGAGACAAAGAGATTCAACTTTGACTGAAACACTCCAGACTTTAAAATGATTGGCAACGTGTCTCCAACCGGATCATCTTCCCCGAGCCAGCGGGACATAAACCCCGCTGTCCCCTCAAGTCCTCCAGAGAACTTAGTGGTCAGGGTTCCGATGTCAACACGCCGCCGTGGACGGATGATGAAGCTCCCGCAACGTTAACCTCCATCATCCCGCAGAGAAAGTGAAACGCTCCAGTGACGGTGTGCAGGCTGGTCTCACGCCGGACCACGACGTCCTGTGTGCGGTTCGGATCCTGCGGAGGAGGAGGCTGCGGCAGCGGTTGCTCTCCCGGTCTGCTCCGGTCCTCCGCTGGCTCCTGTCTGCGGGGAAACTCCGGCACGAAGCCCGGAGCATGAGCAGTGTGTCCGCACGGTTAAAGGGACAGTTCCCCTAAAACATCCATCCAACAAACACATGTGGCAGAAGACACAGTCAACACAGAGACAAAGACTGAGAATGAGACAGACACAGACACAGACAGACAGACAGACAGATAGATCAGCAGACATGCCACCATGAAATCTTTTATTTCACAGAATAAACAACAACAACAATCTCAGTTATTGTTATTTATACTAGTTTTATATTTAAGTTTTATGGTTTATTGTCCGGCCTCAATTTCATCTCTTGTCACAAATCTTGATTGTCAATTTTCTATAAGAAAATAATATAATATATTGTTCAAACTCGATGGATGGATGATAGATAGATAGATAGATAGATAGATAGATAGATAGATAGATAGATAGATAGATAGATAGATAGATAGATAGATAGATAGATAGATAGATAGATAGATAGATAGATAGATAGATAGATAGATAGATAGATAGATAGATAGATAGATAGATAGATAGATAGATAGATAGATAGATAGATAGATAGATAGATAGATAGATAGATAGATAGATAGATAGATAGATAGATAGATAGATAGATAGATAGATAGATAGATAGATAGATAGATAGATAGATAGATAGATAGATAGATAGATTGGCTGACATGCCACCCTGAAATATTTTATTTCACAGAATAAACAACAACAACAATCTCATTTATTGTTATTTATAATAAAGTTCATGGTTTAATTGTCAGGCCTCAATTTAATCTCTTGTCACATATCTTCATTGTCAATTTTCTATTTATAATATATAAGAATATAATATGATATATTGTTGAAGCTCGATAGATAGATAGATAGATAGATAGATAGATAGATAGATAGATAGATAGATAGATAGATAGATAGATAGATAGATAGATAGATAGATAGATAGATAGATAGATAGATAGATAGATAGATAGATAGATAGATAGATAGATAGATAGATAGATAGATAGATAGATAGATAGATAGATAGATAGATAGATAGATAGATAGATAGATAGATAGATAGATAGATAGATAGATAGATAGATAGATAGATAGATAGATAGATAGATAGATAGATAGATAGATAGATAGATAGATAGATAGATAGATAGGTAGGTAGGTAGGTAGGTAGGTAGGTAGATAGATAGATAGATAGATAGATAGATAGATAGATAGATATGTAGGTATGTAGGTAGATAGATAGATAGATGGATATAAATCATTGTTATTCAAAATATAAAGAGTGTTTTTCACTTTGTAAATAATCGTTTATGGTTTCATTCACATTCACTGGATGATTAGTTCTTTGAGGCTGGATAAGGACAACGGTAATGTCAAAAACATATAATGTTTCCCAGTCTACACACGCACACACACACACACACACACACTCACACACACACACACACACTCACACAAGCACTCACACAGGAAGTTATGAGAACAGGACAACCACAGGGACTGATGGGTAATAAAACTGCAGAATGATAATTTCAACTGGAACAACTGCTCGGAGACAATTTGGAGACACAGTCTCAAATCCATTACTGCAAGGACTGGATCAGTTTATTACTCAATTATTATTATTTATCTGTTTGTTCCTGAGAGGCTGGGACAGAAATAAAAGATGTGTTTCCCTGCAGTGTCAGTGAGGGATCACCTGAACATGCACAGTAATTATCTGACATGAGAGGAGGATGTGTTCAAATCAGAAACCTGGAAGAGTTTGAGTTGATTTAGAGACGAATGAGACGGAAACATTAAAAACCAGACAGACACGGCAGAGGCTCAATTCCCAGAACTGTCTCCCTGCTTTATAACTTCATCTCACTCTGACGGCTTTAAAGACACTGAGTTGTTCTTCGGAGCCGAGCGACGCTTTTGGAAAACAAAGCCAAGATTTGCATCTGCTCCCCCCGAGGGCTCCTGAAAACATCCAGCCAGCCAGGAGACGATAATCCTCCAACTCCTCCCGAAGCAGCACATCACCCTGCTGCAGTGATGGAGAGAATCATGACATATTGATCACAGCAGCAGCTTATTGGAGACCTTGTGAGTGAACACATGAATATTGAATATGAATCTGACTTTGTTTTAAGCCCTAAACGGCCTCTCAGGTCACTCCTGATGCTCCAAAGCTCCGTTATGAGCTGGAGCAGGAAGGCTGCGGATGATAATTTGCTTTCACAAGCTACAAGAAAATCAAAAGAGCCTTTATTGATTGTTTTGATGAAATACACACTAGGGGTTCTGTGTAAAGTTTAATTTACTTACAGCTGCACTGATCAATATTTTATAAATGAAAGTGGCAATCAGAAAGAAGTTTATTAAAATAAAGTCGCAGAATGAGGAAACTCAATGATGGTTGAGCCTGTGATGAAAGTGTTGCAATATTTGTACTTTAGTTGTATCATTAACTGAGTTTCTGTGGCTCAGACTTTGAATAAAGATGGACGACACGTCTCTACTTCCCCACACTATCCAGAAATTAAAATATAACGGTACGATATAAAGGTACGGGCGCCACCATCTTGTGCCTTTGACGTTACCAGGATCCAGAATCTGTCAATCACCATGTCTCCGGCTGTTTTTATCCTCTATTAATCAAAAACAAACTTTGGGCCATGTCCAATCTGCTGACATGGAGGAGGTGGGGTTCATGATATGTACTGCAGCCAGCCACCAGGGGTTGATGGAGAGACTTAGGCTTCACTGAGAAAAAGTCACTTCCTCTTTCAAACCACCTGAGGCAAAGAATTAACTCAGAAACTAATGAGACTGCTGCAAAATACGATTTCTCTAACTGGTTCTCAATTTCACAAAACATCGTTAAGTTTTGTTAGAAGTTGATTAAAGTTTGAAATTAAAGAATAAAAAACCCAAGCTGACTGGGATGAACGTTACCCAAAATGCAATGCTCTCTTTTTAAACTCTCTTATGAAGACAATTAGGGAATGTAGGGAAATGATTTAGGGAAAAGGATAAAAGAAGAAATGAAGTGAACAACAACTACAGATCCATCGTCATTTAGTAAATACGATTTAAAGCAGATTTTACTTTCACAGGTTTGTATCCTTGTGAGGGTTGCATTAATCTGCAGTATTTGAATATTTCATATCTACTCTTTCTTCATCGTCCTCTGCTCCTCTCACAGTTTGGATTCACTCTGGTTGAGTTCCTCTCCTCTCTGACTTCAGCAGGTACAGTATTCTGGCCAGCAGCCACTTCTGGAGGAAACAGCTGGTTTTACTGCAGGCTGGCGTTTCCTCTCCTCGCCCCCTGGGACACGCAGCACTACCTCCTGCTCCTCACGCTGCACCTCCACGCTGCTCCTGCTGACAGGCACTTTTTTGCTTTGTCCTAATTTTGCAGGTCTTTTTTTTAAAACCAGCAACAGGGCCATCTGCCTGGGCTCTAAATTAGGACGAGTATTTATCAAATGTCCTGTGATGGGAATACTGATCCCGGCTCTGCGTTGCCCTGCAGGTGGAGATAACTGACAAGGTCAAGGTTACGGAGATACGCCGCCTTGTCACATCAATATTCATTAAATTTCTGCTCAGATATGAAATGGAAAATTAATTGTTTGTAGGAATTTGGAGGCACGAGTGACAGTTTAATGAGACCTTCTGTCTTTTCTGACACATTTAACTAAATACATTCCTCTGCGGTGGCGTCCTGAATTAAATGAACGCAGATAAAAGGCATCAAACTCCTGTTGAGGAACACAAGACGCACAAATCTACTGGTTTAAAAGTCCATGTGACAGTAAAGGGGGAATTAAACCTCACTGTTGCACTGTGGGTAATGGTTTTGGCTTGTTGTTATTCCTGCATGGAGTTGAATCCTTTTATAGATCATTTTTAACCTGCACCCCAGGGGCCAAAGTGGGAATATTGATTGTCTTACACAAAGTACCCTCCTGGGAGGAGAACAAGAAAGACAACAAAAAAAGAAAACTCATATTGATTTTTGACAGTTTGTTTATGATTAAACTGGAATAAGTCACTGCAGCAGAGGAGGATGAGGAGGATGAAGGTGGGTTATAGGAGGAGACAGACCGAGCAGGTACACGCAGCGTCACTGGTTTACTCTGGTTTCTCTTTGTGCTCACGCTAATGTCGTTCTCTGGCAGCTGTGTCGTGTTTAATTGAGCAGATGTTGCATAAAACATGCATGTACACACACACACACACACACACACACACACACCGCACAGTGTATGATATCATGTCAGTTATTTCTGTACAAGAACAGAAACACACACCAGTGTGAACAGAAAGAGAGAACAAGGCAGAAAGAGCAGAAATAAAAGATTACAAAAAGATTCTAATTTTGGACTGATATTTAGCGCCCCCTGCTGTTTGATAGCTGTTAGTGCAAATGGCACTCAAATATATTGTCATGTTTCTGGTTTATTTTTTTACCTTTTGACATTTTAATAATTCCACAATAATTCAACATTTTTGTGTTTATCAGATTTGCTTTACTGGAGGATGAAGAGGGTGTGATGATGAGTAAACTCCAGCTGCTGATGAAGGCCGCAAAGTGAGTTAAACTTGTAAACGTCTACATGTCATAAATTATCTTTGATTAAAATATTGTGGGTTTTATTGAGTTTGAGTTAAGATCAGACTAAGTGAAAATGGAGGTTGAAAATAATAATAAACTTAAATAATATGAGACCATATTCATATAAATCATTGAGTGTGTGGGTTTTTCTATTTCTCAATAATCTTGATTTTGTTGAACTTCAGAACTTCAGTCAGTCATGAATGAAAACCTGTTTATTCATTAGGACTAAAAATAGGAACATATTCCTTTATCTATTTAAGAACAATGCAGCGTCTCCTGTTTCCTCTTTATTCCACAAAAATAATTTTCCTTTCATTCCTGCAGAGGAAACAAAAAAAGTTCCTCTCAGGCTTCAGTTATTTTCCTGCAGCTACAGGGACGTTACCTTCATCCTGCTGTGACCATAGTTACAGTCGTGATGACAACCACAGAAGGATCCCATCCACCGCCGCTGCCAGCCGGCCGCGTTGCTTTGATTTAAGAGAAGCTGAGTGAGCAGGGAGGGAGGTCAGGACGTGGCCGGGGTCCAGGGGATTTCCTCGGCCTGAGTTTGATTTGTATCTGCAGAGCTGTACATGACACACCAGCCGACGAGCTGCAGGAGGAAAAGAGTCAGAAAGAAAGGAGAGAAAGGAGGATGTTGCTTTCAAGTGATGGAAAAACATCTGTTTCCACAGCCTCAGCATGCGGACTGGAATATTATTATATGTACAAAAGAGAAGATTTTCAGGATCCAATTTGCCTGTAGAGATAATCTGTTTATACCAGGTAGAAACAATTTACAGGAGCCTGCAGCAGCACATCTGTGACAATGTGTCATTAATAATATATAAATATAATATCAGTTTACTACCTGGAAACATTGTGACATTTGCGAGAGAGGGGGAGAATTTCAAAGGTCATTGGTCACTGTGGCCTCACAAAACCCTTTTTTCCCTTGTGAACACACACCTTAAAAACATCTTGAGAGAAACCTCTCAGATTTGGGGATAAATGTTTGACTCACAGATGAACTGATTAGATTTTGATGGTCAAAGGTCAAAGATCAAGGTCATGGCGACTTCACAAAACATGTTTCTGGTCTCTAACACTGGTCTCTAATTTCTTCTCATTTTGATTCAGAGAGCAACTTATTATATTTCAGTGCTCAAAGGTCAAAGGTCACAGTAAATGAAGGTCAACTGATAGTGCTCAGGTTGGTGAGGACAAACAAACAAATGATGGTGGAAATTCTAGTTGTTTCTGATTCTTTTTCATTTAATCTTCTGCATTGAATTAGTTTGAGTTGTAGTTGTGAGGATTCACCAGGAGGGTTCAGTAGTGTTCAACTTTTAGACGGTAGGTACCACAGAGTCACATCTCTCACTCATCTTAACATCAGTTATCTCATTTCTACACCTTTATAATAAGACTTCATCCACAGTCATCACATTTGTTTTATTTAAGTATTCAATGTGAGTAATAGTAAGCTTACGCACACTTTGAAATAAGATGTTTCAGGGTTTCAAAGTAGAAATTTGTCTTCATGTGCTGAGAACATTCAGGAGAATAAAAAAAATGTAGGATTTTTAAGTATAATCAGGACACAGAGACATAGATGGTGATTTAAAGTTACTGAAATATAATAATAATAACTTTATTTGTAGCACTTATCTTAACAAGGTTACATAGTGCTTCATAAAACTTAATAACTTAACTTAAACTTAATAACCTGACGAATGGTACATGTCAGTTTCTCTCTGTATCCTTGCTCTGTGATGTGTTGTTGAATTCTCTGATATATGATATTGTTTGAATGCAGATACTGTCTGAATATTACCTTTGCAGATCAACGTGCAGCTGCCACAGCGTGAACGGCTCTCGGCCTCGTGCTGCGTCCACCAGGTACAACATGTTCCCACAGCGATGCTCTGATGTCACTAAATGACACCAGATGCTTTGACCCTTCTCTTGAAGTCTTCACCTTTTCAATAAATCACATTATGCCGTCGGTGAAACACACAGAGTCTCAGGTTTGTGCAGAAAATGCAGAAAACGATCCAATTCCTCTGGAGTCCATCGCCTCACACGCTTTGTCTGATTTGATTTTACTCTATTCAACACAATGATTTTATAGTGAAGAGGCGTAGATGCAAGATTCTACATGCGCGCTGCGAATACTTCTGTGATGTAGTTTTTTAAATGTATGAAATTCCTGGTAAAATTCCCATGTTGCAACACAATCCTTAAATCCAAATCCAAACCACTGTATTTGATCCTTGGTCCCACTTGAGCAGCGATGCGGCCAAAGCTTCTCAGCTATGGTAAATATGATACCTCTGTCATATTAAATCAAACTCAGACAGACAATGAACCTAAAACTGAGGAGATCTGACCGAGTGATTGATGTTGTGTTTAGTTTTTTGTGCAAAAGTTAAAAGTTGGTTGTCAGTGCTGCACACAGCCGGACCATGTGGCCAATAAAGTATTATGGCACGCGATCATCTCTTTGAAATTCCACACATGCCTCACATATCCCCCCCCCCCCACACACTCATCCCCTCAGGCCCCATCTTTTATGGAGCTGGCAATCGGCTGTTATCTAGAGGCTGAATGTTAATATTTCTGCACCTGGACTTCCAGCAGAGGGGGGAGACAAGTGAAGCTAGAACAGCCTCAGTGTTTTTAAGCAAACTTTATTCATTCTGCAGAAACCAGGCGGATGCAGGGTGAAATCTGATTGGCCCCTGAAGTGACCCTGTACTGTCAGAAGTCAACAAACAAACAAACAAACAAACAAACTTCCTAACAATGAATTGGATCACCTGAGATGAAGTCAGAGCTGATGATGACTAACTTCACTTCACCTTAAGAGGAGCCTTGCTCAAGGGCAGTGGTGCAGAATGTAAAGCTTCTATTTTTCTCAAATTCATTTATTCTCTCCTCCTCCTGTCTTCTCTTTCACCTCTTCCTCTCCACCCCCTCTTCCTCCTCTCTCTCCTCATTTTCCTCCTCCACTTACTCTCATCCACCTCCTGTCCTCTTCCTTCTGCTCTCCACCTCCTCTTCCTCTCCTCCTCCTCTCCTACTCCTCTCTTCCTCCTCATTTTCCTCCTCCTCTTCATCCTCTTCCTCCTCCTGTCATCCTCCTCCACCTCATATCTTTCTCCTCTTCTCCTGTCCTCTCCACGTCATCTTCTCCTCCTCCTCTCCTCTTCCTCCTCTTCTCCTCATCTAATCTATTCCTCCTCCTCCTCTCCACGTCCTCATCTCTTCCTCTTTTCTTCCTCTCCTCTTCCTCCTCCTCTCCTCTTCCTCCTCCTTTTCCTCTCCACGTCCTCTTCCTCCTCCACTTCATATCTTCCTCCTCTCCTCCTCATCCACCTTCTATCTTCCTCCTCCTCTCCTCCTCCTCTCCTCTCCTCTCCTCTCCTCTCCTCTCCTCTCCTCTCCTCTCCTCTCCTCTCCTCTCCTCTCCTCTCCTCTCCTCTCCTCTCCTCTTCTCTCCTCTCCTCTCCTCTCCTCTCCTCTCCTCTCCTCCTGCTCCTCCTCTTCTCTCCTCCTGCTCCTCTCCTCCTCTTCCTCTCCCTCCTCATCTCCTCTTCCTCCTCCTCCCGTGTCCTCCTGCGTCTCTCTCCTCCTCAGTGTGACAGCAGCCTCCCAGAGATCTGACGTGTTTTTCGCATTTCCTGCGCCAGAGAGAGACGCAGTCGGAGGGTCTGTCTCTGTCTGTGGGGGGGGAGGCAGCAGCCGGAGGAGGTATGTCCACCCCGGGAGGAAGTTAGGGATCAGTGCACGAAGCCAGGCCGAGCAGCGAGCACCGAGGAGCCGCTGTCCTCCTCAGATACCACCGGGATCTGCTCCTCCAGCTCCCGGAGCCTCCCACGCCTCCTCCCGGTGCCATGCGCCGCGGAGCAGCCTCCTCTTCCCCGGAGCCACCGGAGCCTCTGAGCCCGAATGAAGCCATGACGCACGGACTCGGATCTGGGGCCTTTGGACCTGTGCGCTTCTGAAGGAGGCGTGCACGCTGCGGGTTCCATTCCCTGTCACTTCTGAGAGAGGAGGCGATCACAGCGGGGGGGAGATCACAGGGAGGAGCAGCACGGAGCCTCCACTCCGCACCAGGAGCCGCGGGTTGCTGTCTGGAGGAGGCGGACCAGTGCACACCAGAGCCCGAGCCATGGTGGTGTTCAACGGGCAGCTGCGGATCCGGATCCGCGAGGCTCTGCAGCTGCAGCCCACCGCCTGGTCCCTGCGCCACGCCGCCGCCGGCCCCCGGGCGCAGGGCTTCCTCCTGGACACCTACATGGCGCTGAACGTGGACGACTCGCGGGTGGGACAGACGTGCACGAAGCAGAAGACCAACAGCCCCGCGTGGAACGACGAGTTCACCGCGGACGTGCACGACGGGCGCACGGTGGAGCTGTCCGTGTTCCATGACGCGCCCATCGGGTACGACGACTTCGTGGCGAACTGCATCATCCAGCTGGAGGACATCCTGCATGAGGACAGCAAGCACTTCGAGGACTGGGTGAGACACGCAGACACACACACACACACACACACACACACACACACACACACACACACACACACACACACACACACACACACACACACACACATGCATATTTCTTTATTGTGAAAACATCAGTGCAGTGCCGGCTCTAGCCTTTATGGGGCCCTATGCGAAATCTGATTTAGGCCCCCCCTCATCCGTCTCCAATATTTTTCACTGGTAGTTGTGTTGGTGTGATGATTTCAGTCCTTCTCCAACTCCAGTTAAATGTTCTGGAGTTTCTGAACGTGATAACTCAAATCAGTAAAATGTCAGAGTGAGTCCATGTGAGGAAAACAACCGGGAAATGTTCTGGAAACTTCCCAGTGAGCGAGTGGACGTGTTGATGAGGTTTTTAACACCTGATGGACGTGAAACAAATATCTCAGGATGAAGAAGAGGAGCCGTAGGCGTAGAAGACGAAGACTTCAACTTGGAAAGACGAGGAGGTTCCAGAGCTTTTGGTGATGAAGGCCGACGCAGGTGTCCGGCCTCCTGCTCTACAGGCTCCGCCCCTAGCCTGGATGTTCCCCACATGTTCCTGTTGTTGAGTCATGATGTATGATCTTTGGTTGGTTTATGATGAGGTTCGACCATCAAGATGCCTTGTGGAACATTTCAAGTTCTCTCAGGGCTCCACAAGTGACCACAGCTTGAGTTTAGTGTCTGTCTTGTCCAGGTCTCCCTCGAAAAACAGTTTCCTAATCTCAGTGTGAAGTTTTTCAGGTTAAATAAAGTCTAAATAATCTCTTGCTGGGATGGAGACTTTCACCCCCCCCCTTGCTTTGGCCCAGATTGATGAAACAGTGACATGTCTCGTCAGAAAATATGGAAAAATCAAATGTCTTGTTTTGACCAGTGCACACCAGAGCCCGAGCCATGGAGGTGTTCAACGGGCAGCTGCTGATCCGGATCCGCGAGGCACTGTAGCTCCAGCCCACCGAATCAGTGACATGTACTGTTTTGAAAAGTGACATTTCACCTGACCACACATCGCCTTCAGACGCCGTCTACAAACCAATGCTTGGGTTTGTTGCCGTTTGATTGGAGTCATATTTAAGTGAAATAAATCCATGCGTTCTTTCATTTTACAGTAACGTCCACTCTTCGAACACAGGTGTGCAGATACACAACAAACACACAGTGTATAGATCCGGTTACCTTTGTTGTGCTCTTGTTAGCTGAACTACTGACCCACAGCAGCATGACAAAAGATGGAAAGAATGGATGATGCGTGTGTGTGTGTGTGTGTGTGTGTGTGTGTGTGTGTGTGTGTGTGTGTGTGTGTGTGTGTGTGTGTGTGTCAGGGCACATGCATGATACACACAGCAGCATAAAGAAGCTGTTCATTGTTGTCTGAAGCCGCCGAAGCAGATGAATGTTTGAGTGTTTTATTGATGAGGCCATCAGGTCCATTAGAGGCAGATGCAGAGAGAGAGAGAGAGCGAGGGAGGCAGAGGACAAGATGAAAGAGAGGGAGGATGATGATGATGAAACAGGAGGGAGGACAGGAGGAGGACAGGACGGAGAAAAGAGAACGCTCGTCTTCCAGCGTTGTCTCCTTGGTGTAAGTCTTTAAAGTCTTTGGAAGTCAGCGGGAGCCGTGTGTTGCTCCACGTGTTCTGTCAGTGAAGACTCAGCTCTACACTTTAGGTTTCTGAAGAAGATGAAAGTCACTGGTGCCTTTAATGATCTGGTGTAGAGGTTAAGTCACAGTTCTGATCCATGTGAGCATCCTGCAGCAGATCCTGTTAGGAGAAAAAAAGGGTCTTTGCGATTTCATAACGCTGAGTCGACAACTTTTAAGGTGTCTCGTTGATTTAAAGTCACCGGTGTCTCGCTCTAATCCAGTTTCATCCTCTGGAATGAAAGGAATTTTTGATCCGTCTCCTCCGGGCGTTTCGAGCCGTTCCCATGGGCACTGTGGGCTGAACGTGTCTTGACTTAAGCTGTGTCGTGCATTATGTAATCTCACACAGAGACAGACTTGACATCACCTTGAGAGAACTAAACGCCCCGTGTCGTTTCCCAGTGAGTAATGCTAACGTCTGACTGGAACTGGGTTTACTTTACGCCTTGGAGAACATGCGGCTTCAGAAGCTGGATGACGACCGGCTGATTCGGGACATTCCTGGATTCATGGACTCAGGCATGCATGAAATATTGGGAAAATACCAACATATGCCATGGAGGGAAGTTTGGCTTCATGCAGATTAGCACTGGGAAAAGGAGAGTCAGGTTGGTTTAGCGCATTAAGACCTAATGTACTGAATTATAAACCTCAGCCTGTCTTGAAAACAGCTAAAACCTGAAAGAACAAAAGTTGCAAACTTATTAAATCATGATGGAAACAGGAGCATCGTTTAGATTTTTGAGTGAAGAGCGTGTGAACAGAAACTTTGAATCCAAGTTGTGACAAGTACCTGGTTTTTAACAGAAAACAAAACAGAAAGAGCAAACGATAATGTCACTGTTCTGCTGCAAGTCTGAACACAAACTGTCAACAATCAGCGTCAGAAAATGATCCACACACACACACACACACACATACACACACACACAGTTGAGTGAATCCACATGTCAGAAATTGAATTGTCATGCAGGTGTGAAGAACAAAATGCTACGACATGAAAACTGTTGTGTTCACGCTCATAATAAATGTGTCTCTCGACAGTTTGACCATTTCCTGAGGTGCCAGAAGATTAATGCTCCCACTTGACAATGCAGCGCACTTTTATTTGAGAAGCAATTAAAAACCTGTTGAGCAGAGAGATTCTGCAGGATCGAGCGTTTGTTATGTCGTTGTCGTTCTCACAACTCTTTAGTGCGGTGTCGTATCAAACCTCAAGACTTCATTCCTACTGTTTACAAACATCAATTTCCTCAATAAATACCATAAACAGGAAAAGGCCTGTGTCCACTAATTAAATAATAATAAATAACAGGATTTAAATAAACACGATCAACTATAGGAACACAAAAACTACAAGTCTAAGAGAGATTTGTAGATAGATAAACAGTTCTTTTTGTTTGGTGTGTTCGCAGAGACCTTTGAGTTAATCAGCATCATTTCACTTTCAATGAGTAAAGTCTCTTCTGCTGAGGTCGTGCTCGTGGTTTCCAGTAACAGTCGGATTCTGGTCGTCTGGCTGAGAAAATAAAAGACGTGAACAAGGATCAGATTCCTGAATCTTGGAGGAATTTCTGCTGGGCTCTGAACAGTGATTTCATGTGTGGGCAGCCGCCTTGTTAGAACATGTCATGGAAGAAAGAAGCGGAGACAACAAGTGTTTGATTTTACTACAGGACGGACAGCGAGGGAGGGTGGGTGGGGGGGGTGACAGAGACAGAGAGGGAGTTGAAGAAAGACGTCTGGGCTGAATGGTGGAGTGACAGGGGGGGCGGGATGTGGGCGCTGGTGGAGGCAGCAGCGTCTGATCTCTGTGCGTCACTTTAATCAGAGTTTGTTCCCAGATCAGTTTAAATGTTCAGGGCAGAGAAATGAATTCTGGGATCGTCACTTTTTCAGTGTCTGTAAATGTTTGGTTGTTGGATGAAG
Organism: Limanda limanda; assembly: GCF_963576545.1. NCBI lineage: Eukaryota > Metazoa > Chordata > Actinopteri > Pleuronectiformes > Pleuronectidae > Limanda > Limanda limanda. Next base: position 4,003,501 of record NC_083650.1, read on the forward strand.
ACACGAGTCCTGAGTTTGAAAGTGTTGACAGTCGATATTGACCCGGGTGCAGTTCTGTAGCTGTTCCTGTCACAGGCTTCTCCAAGCGAGTTAGACAACAGGGCGATTTAACTGAGGGAAATATATTCCTCCCCCTGGAGGGCAACACTCACACTGCAGCTCCTGCTTTTATAATTAATACACTGACAAACCTTGAATTAAAGCCCAGTGCCAACCAGTGTGGTCTCATGCTATATACGTTTGTTTTCCATATCCTGATCCTGATATATCACGTTCACAGGAGCATGAGGTGACCTTAACCCTCGACCACCAAATTACAATCAATTCATCTTTGAGTCCAAGTGAACATTTGTTGTAAAATTTGAAGAAATTCCCTCAAGGTGTTTTTCAGATATCATGTTCACAACACAGTCATACAGGGGGCCATTCTTGCAAACCCCCCCCCCCCCCCCCCCCCCCCCCCCCCGCAATAACAAAGTTCTGACTCTGTGTGTTTCCTCCATGATGACGTGTAAAAGCAGCAAACTGAGAATATATCCACCTCTGGCTTTTTCTGTCAATATAAATATCTGATCACTGGCTGATGCAGAGAAATCCTTCTGAACTTGAATCTTGAATTTCCATCACAACCTCTTTCTTTTGAGTTGTATCCATAACGGTGTGAAGAGCGATGAGACGGTCGAAACTCGCTGCGTTTGTGCAATTCATCCACCGCATTGTTTGTGTTTGTCAGATTTCTAATAATCTGAATAAGCTCTGGCAGAACTGCTTTTAGTAAACCAGAAATAAATGTCAGGTGAAGTGGAGCAGAGATACTGTAAATATGTGCGTGGTTAGAAATGATATGACAACATGAAAACGGGCGTAAACACACTTTTCACATGTTGTTGGTGTGAACTCGATGGTGACGGCCGGTGGAAAGGAGTCGTTCTGCAGACAGAGGAGAGAAAAACACAGAAATCACTTGTTCTGAACCCTGATCATGAATCTGTGTTAAAGTTCGTCCGCTCACATCGAGAACTTCCCATTCAACACTCACCACCCACTCAGGTGAACATGAGACGCTGCTTCACATCATTGATTTTTTTAAAGAGCCAAAACTCAGTGAGTGGATCAACAACACAGATGTTTTTATTTCTGTCTCTGTTTCTCCTCCTGTGTGTTGTTCAGGTTGAGATCTGAGCTCATTGTAGAGGTTCTATCAGAGTGACTGTGTCAAGTGTTTGTGTGTGTGTGTGTGTGCGCACAACTTGTAGGTTACACAGCTTCAGGAACAGTGAACATCATTCATGGCTGTTTGGATGGTTGTGTGTCTGTGGTGAGAGCACAGGATCAGCATCTGACTCACTGTTCATACCTGAAGAGAATAGAAGCTATAGACTCACAAAAATGAGGCCAAAATATCTCTGACATCTGGCCCTGCTGACATTGGAGCCAAAGATGTTGAATTCATCTAAAGAGGATTTTGACTTGGGGCACAGTCCCACATACTGTGAATGGAGGTAAATAATAACCACCTGCCGTGACGCACATGGTAATCAGTTGTGTGGTCTGTCGATCGTTTGAGGTTGTGGTTGTGGCAGGAGCAGTTTCTGGGGTGTGAAAAATTTGTTGTCAACGGCATTACACAAAAAACAGTTGAGGGTTTTCTACGGAACTTGGGGAAAGGGTTTGGTGTGAGTCAGGGTGACAGGTTCACTCATCAGAGAGAGAGAGAGAGGGAAGTGCACTGATGCCACTTGTAGGTATGAGCACAGCTGCAGGTGAAACCATGAGGTTTGTCTGCGTGCACGGTGAAATCTTTATGGACGATAGCGCTGCACACAGCTGTAAAATTAACCAAAGGAACACAACACAGAGTTAGAGATGTCTCCTGTTATTGTGAAGAATGTAAACAAAATGTTTTGGTTGTGATGTTGAACTGTGACAAAGTCAGTTTGCTGTGTGGTCGTCCTGTGGTTAGACGAGTCAACGCCGGCGGTTCAGCTGCAGGAGCTTACGGGAAATATTTGTAAAAGTAAGAAAAAGTCAGCTCATTTTTATCTGATGAGACAATGAGTGTGATGTCTTATGTTAATGAGGGACGTCCCCTGTCACTGTAGCAACGTGTTCAGCCATCAGAGGAATGTGGATGCACCAGAAACCTCAAAGCACAAGACCCTGGCACCAGTTCTGAAGCTGGTGGCTCCCTGTTTTTGCTCAAAGGCACTTAAACAAGACAAGCCATTCACCAGGATTTGTTACTTACGCTTATTACCATTAAATAGACGTAATTACTCAAAGGCACGTCAGCACTTTCAGTGGCGTCCGTGTTTGGTTTCCTCTGTAAACTCTGGTGCAGACAGAATAGAGGAAGAGCTCCAGCCTGCTGCCTTCTTGACCCTGTTTCCCTGCGGGCCGTCTTACAGGGGTGTCCTCTCTGTCCACTGGAGGAAACAGGGGCAGGGCTGTGTGTGTGTGTGTGTGTGTGTGTGTGTGTGTGTGTGTGTGTGTGTGTGTGTGTGTGTGTGTGTGTGTGTATGTGTGTGTGTGTGTGTGAGAGAGAGCCTAAATATAGAGGCAGTGTGTTTGAGTCACACGGATTGGCCCTACTTCCTGTTTTCACTGTCCAAGTTACTTCCCAGAGAAAGAAGGGAAGACAGAGGGAGTGACGGCTCCTCAGGTGCCTCCTCTCCTCCCTCTGATTCCTTCTCTTATCACTCGTTTATCTGGCGTCCAGCGTGTCACTCGCTGTCCATCACGGAGCGATGCAGTCGCACAGATATGTGAGGAATGTAAGATGCAGCACTGGGCTCTTCCTGCTGCTCCTGTCAGCACCACTCAGCATAAACACGACTTCTCACAGCAACACACGCCAGAGAGAGAAAAACACTGTTGTTCAGCAGCTGTTGTTGCTTCAGTGACGAGATTCTCTTCTATTTAAGGTCTAATGATGTTTTCCTCTTGTTTCTGTCTTGTCTCTCTTTACTGTCTATCTCTCCTGCACTGGTGGATGATTGTAAACAATGTTAAACGTCACTCAATAGAGCAGATACCTCCGTCAAAGGTCAATTCAATTAAAGTCACCGCACTTGATTGCATCCGATCATAAGCTGCTTTCAGACCTGCACTGAAGAACACACGTGTTCCTGAAATGTTCTGGAGGTTCTGTATGTGAGAACAAACGTCTGAGTCAGTGTGAAACTGGATGAACACAAATATCTCAGGATGAAGAAGAGGAGGAGCCGTACACGTAGAAGACGAAGACGTTGACTTAGAAAATGAGGAGGCTCCAGAGCGTTTGGTGATGAGGGCCGACGCCAGTGTGGATGACCTCCTGCTGCTCTACAGGCTCCGCCCCTCGCCTGCATGTTCCCCACATGTTCCTGTTGTTGTGAACGAGTCGGACCCGGAACAATCTCCTGCTGCTGCTTCACAGGAGAAACACTATACACAAAGTTTTCTAGAGTTCAGTTCTTAAAATAGCTTTTGATATCAGTACCATAAATATGTTTTTCTTCTCATCACGATCCATGAATCATTCTCCTATTTCACAATGTTAAAGAAAGTGATAAAAAGCAATTCCTGAATCATCTCTCACATCTAGATGTCTTTCTCAACAAGTCTCATCCATCCACCAAGTTTTGTTGAAATGTAGTTTTGTGTAATCCTGCTAATTAAAAGATGAAAGTGAGTTGGATGCATCTGTGCTGATGCTTGTGGATGATGAAGAGATGTTCAGATGTTCATGTACTGAAGATGTGATGTGATCTTAGCGTGTGTGGAATGTCTGTAACGTAAATCAGCCGAGAGTTCCACACGGCAGAATTCAACTCTCGTCATTTCCTCACAAACAGGATGAGAGGAGAGAAAACACCCTGTCATCACACACACACACACACACACACACACACACACACACACACACACACACACACACACACACACACACAAGCAGGCGGCCTATTGATGATTTATGCTTATTGTAAAAAGATGGATGCAAATAATCTGCATCACGCTGTTTTACATTGTTCCTGTTTAGCCACCCGGCAATAATAATTAAGGAAACTTGATTCGTCCAATTTTCCAAAATACAAATTTAATCTGCAACAAGTCAATTAATCAATTAGCCAATCAGAAGAAAATTATATTGAAATACATCATTTTTCAATCTGAAACACCCAAACTCTCTATTTTCTTTATAACGTTTATAGTTAGATTTGTTAAATTAAAAACAAGGAATTTGAAAACTTAACTCAACCAAACTTAGCTAAATTAAAATGTGTTTTTCAGTATTTCCTGATACCAACCTCCTAAAAATATGTCTCTTTTGTTCGGGTTCTCTCTTGACCAATGCGCCATCATTCATCCAGATTTCATGGAAATCAGTTCTGTAGTTTTTGCGTAATCCATCTGAGGTACTTTCCCACATTCACCAGTTGGTTCATCGTCCCCTCCCGTCCCCCTCATGTCCCCCTCATGTCCCCCTCTCTGCCTCTGTGTGAGTACCAGTGAATCAGTAGCTTTAGTTTCTTTGAGGATACACTCAGCCACATGATTCCAGCTTGACTCAGGCTCATGTGATCTGTAAAAGCTTTGGGACAGCTGTGTGTGTGCGTGTGTGTCTGTGTGTGTGTTTGTTTGTGTGTGTGTGTTTGAGGAATGCGTCTCAGTTATTGGGTTAAAATGAAACTCATTCAACTTCAGTGGACGACATGTGATGTTAATAATTGAATCTTTGAATTAACTTCAGACACAGAAATGAAAGAGCAGAGAAATAAAAAAAACCAAGGTGCCCAAACACGGACACGCCTTCTCTGGGGCTGCTGGTGGCCTTGTTGCCATGGATACTGTTCAAAACAACCAAATAAACAACACAAACACAAACAGATTATTCACGGCACCTTGACTGGAGGGAGGTCGTCCTTCACATCCGGAGAAATTCAGCATCATGTGACATGAAGGACAGAGACGCCTCTTGGAGGTCGTGGTGATTTGACCACGTTTCCTCCGTGTTGGACACGGACGCCGAGCTCTGTCCTGAACGAGGAGCGTCCCCCTCATCTCCGAAACCCTTCAGATTTAAACCAGAACCCGAATTGAACTGTAAGAGTTTCCTGGAAAGTTCTTTTTAATGTCAGAGCCTCAGGACGGACTTTAGTTGGAACTGAACTTGATCTGTGGAAACTCCCCGGTAAACATTTGAAATAACGAAAGACATAAAGATATGATGTGTTTTCTTTGTGGCTCCACAGTTGAGTGAATCTGGCCCCTACTCTCTCTATCAATGTATTTGACTCTCCACCTCTTCCTCTTCTCCCCTGTATCCTCCTCCTCCTCCTCCTCCACCTCCTCCTCTTCCTCCTCCGCCTGTATAAACTGTGTATCATCAGTCATGAGGCGGTTGAAGGTTAACGTACGTTTCTCTTCCTCTGACTCTTTCCTATTCCAGGCAATGATCTCTATCTCCACATGCATGAAACCACAAGGTAGCTCTAACTGACTCACTTTGCACACACGCACATTTGAACCACTACACAACAATACTGGCAGAGAAGAGCATGTATGTAAATGCTCAATGCAAATTATTTTTATGACATAATTTCTGTGACGGACAAATCATTTGCATGATCTAATCAGATCGATTCTTCTGCCTTTGATGAGGACGCCAACAAAATGTGTGTTACCCAAAAACACCTTGATTGTGTGTGTGTGTGTGTGTTTCATAGCTGCCTTGTTCACAATGCTGAAGCCAGCATCACTTATTCAACAGGGACAAATTAGGCATAGACAGACACACGGCTAAACAGGAGGACGAGCCTGAGTGGCTGCCGACAGGAGACCTCTTTGTGTGTGTCTGTGTGTGTGTGTGTGTGTGTGTGTTCTGTTCTGGTTTGTTTGAAGTAAATCTACTGCATTAGCAGCAGGAGTGAGTGCAGCTGTATAAAGTCACACTCCAGGTCGAGCTTGTGTGTGTGTGTGCGTGCGTGTGTGTGTGTGTGTGTTTTATTCATTTATGTTGAACAAATGGACTCGATAAACAGACTGTAGCACATCAACTGTAAAAGGTTTTAACTTCATCACTGCTGGACACTGTTGGTTTTCCACTATTTGACAAAGTAAAAGTACAAATATAGTGAAATAGTAAAATACTCCACTACAAGTAAAGGTTCTGCATAAATACTCCTACTCAGTGTTTTTCTCTGGCCCTCTCCTTTCTGTAAAAAGTCAGTTTATGGGCTCAGACTTATTTTGAGGTTTAAGGTTAAAGGGGCATTCCACTGATTTCACACAGGAAAATCAGTTTATTAGTTATGGTTAGTTCCAAAGAGTCTTTGAAAACAGTTGAGTAATGTCGGCCGTGGTTCCAGAGAAACTATGACGACACAGTTTTAACAACAAAGAGAAAGAAAAGCAAACTTGTGGTGTGATGAGCAGAGTGAGAAACATTGTGGGAAGAGAAGGAATGAAGGTTTTTGATCTTGAGCATTATACTACATGTGCAATACTGATGTACTGTTTGGAATCAGGCCTCTGTACTTGATGCAGATGAAACTTTGTGTGAACGTTTCCCTCCACTTCTCCTTTTGATTAAGATCTTGATTCAAATCATGTTCATCTCACGTCCGCCTTAAATTCAAGTTGGCAAAGTTCTTGCGTCACTGTGGTGTCGGCACCAGAGGTCAGATATGATTCATCAGAAAATATGAAAATCAAAAGACAGAAACAGGATCTGGAGTGAGAGATGTATTTTAATGAGGCTGTGTTCCAATAAGGGTCCTCACAAGCATATTGGTTTGAACGTGTGTGTGTGTCTGTGAGGGTCTGCAGTGTGTCAGTCGTTGGGGGCCGTGTGCTCTCTGTCAGAGAACAGACAAAACACAATGTTCTCCCTGTTCTCTCTCTCTCTCTCCCTTTGTCTCTCCTTCATTCTCTCTTGGTTTTTCGCTCTTGGATTTCGAAGCCGCGACTGTACTTTTAAAGTTGCCGTTCATCTTCTCCAAGTTTACTGAACACACACATTTTCCTCTCAAAGTGAATCTGTTTGATTTGATTTTCAGCTTCTTCATTTCACCAGCAGTGATGTTGTGTGTGTCTGTTGTTGCTGGACATTTGAACCCAGTGTGGATATCGATATTTATGAGATAACCAGTTAGTTTTTCCTTCTACTATTGAATATCTTGTTTCAAAATGGGCTTTTTCAAGGTCAGATGCTGTAGGTTGAGATTAAATAAGTTAGTGTGTGTATGTGTGTTTATGTGCATGTGTGTGTGGTTGTGCATAGAATGTCTTGGATGAGTCTGAGCCATTACTTCAACAATGTCATGTGCTTTTACCTCAACCTTGAAAGGCTGCGGGTATGTTTATTTGTATCTTTGTGTGTGTGTGTGCGTGCGTGCGTGTGTATGCGTGTGTGTGTGTGTGTCTGTGTGTCTGTGTGTGTATGTGTGTGTGTGTGTGTGTGTGTGTGTGTGTGTGTGTGTGTGTGTGTGTGTGTGTGTGTGTGTGTGTGTGTGTGTGTGTGTGTGTGTGTGTGTGTGTGTGTGTGTGTGTGCGTGTGAAACAGGTGTAGACAGGAGCCGTCAGTCACTGAAGGACATTTATTTTTCTACATACATGTATGCACACAAACACGCACACACACACAGTGAGGCCTGAGTGGAACTTCATGTTCCTCCTTAGTTATGTTGACTGTGATAATCACGACATGTCAAATCAATATTAAATCAAATGACTGATCATGTTTTCGCTGCATGATACACACAAACACACACACAGCCAAACACACACACAAACACACACATCATTCTTCAGATACATTAGGGCAGAGGGGGAAGGGTGGAGGTAAACCTGCTCAATTGAGTTAAAGTCTTTAATTGAATTTGTGTGTGTGTGTGTGTGTGTGTGTGTGTGTGTGTGTGTGTGTGTGTGTGTGTGTGTGTGTGTGTTTGTGTGTGTGTGTCCCTATAAACAAGTGCACAGTTTCAGGATGTTCTCAAAAAAGGAAAAAAAATTAGATTTAACTCAATGTTAAATTATGCAGAAAACACACACACACACAAACACGCACAAACAGACAGTGTCACATGATGAGGACCATGCACCAGAAGAACCTCACTCAGTTCTGCCCTCAGCACTTTCAGTTCAGTTCTTAAATATATTGAAATATGTTGTTAATGTCGATGACTCACACTGAAGCTCAAAGTTTGAACTTCTCCAACGTGTGTTTTGCTTCATGTGTCCGTCCCGTTTCTCACCCTGAGCTTTGGCGTGCGACTCATCTTCATCGTTGGATTCGCTGTCGCTCCTCTTCAGGTGGTCGATCATCTTCGAGCTGCGACTTTGAAAACATTTCTAGTTTAAATCATCAGTAGTTTGTTATTTCAACAGCTCTGAATGTCGCACAGCTGCAGAAACACTGGATCCACACTCAGCCTCCTTCCTCCTCCTCCTCCTCCTCCTCCTCTGATAAGTCTATCTCTCTCCTGTGACCTCTGACCTCTGTGTGCGTGCAGCCGTCATCTCCCAGATAAACAGGTCGCGGGAGTGAAGGGTTCAAATCTATGACAATTCACACGCGCCCACAACAGAGGTGGACGCACCGAGGGGCCTTTTCCTTCCTCCTCTCTATTTTTAATCTCATCTGCACCTGTGAGCCTGAGTGAACTCAACAAGCAGCTGATGAATGGAGGCCGGTGACCTCAGAGGAAGGGTGTGTGTTTGTGTGTGTGTGTGTGTGTGTGTGTGTGTGTGTGTGTGTGTGTGTGTGTGTGTGTGTGTGTGTGTGTGTGTGTGTGTGTGTGTGTGTGTGTGTGTGTGTGTGTGTGTTTGGCCTTTTTCTCTCCTTGTTGGCGTCATAATCTGTTGGCGTCATAATCATAATAGAGCCGTTTTCTTTTAGTCACAGAAAATGTCATTACTATGATTTATTGTCCCACATGATCTGATCTCTCTTTTAATGAAATGAGGTCAAAGTGTTTGTTGTGTTAAAATCAGCAGAGCTTTGTGAGGATGAATGATAATTATTATTTCAAATTTTTGGCTTAATCCATTGTAATTTCAGATTGATTTGATTTGATTCGACTGGTTTGAGACGTCTGTTGATTCCACTTCTTCAGTCTCTGACGGAAAGACACGTTCAAGTCATTTTCTTGTGTCTGATTTATTCAGCTCTGAATAAAAAGCTGCTCTGATGGATCCATGTTAATATTCTGCTGCTCTGGTGCGTCGGCCACAGCCACTTCCTTCCTTCCGCTGCGTCTCCTAGAAAAAGCAGATGGCCGAGATTACTTATCTAATTAATACTCAAAACGCTCTCAATCTGTTGATTGTACCGATGATGAAAATCCATTAAGATCCAAAAACATGGCTGCACCATAACAAGGACACACACATACACACACACACACAGACACACACACACTTTAGAAAGAGTCCACAAACTTTCTGTCCTCCCCCTCATTTGTCACTCTCTGCTTTCTATCTCCAACTGTATACTTTACTGAGCCCACGCCTGCTTGCCTTCACTTCGTGTGTGTGTCTGTGTGTGTGTGTGTCTGTGTGTGTGTGTGGGTGTTTTTGTGTGTTTAAAGGGGGATTATGGACACTGTGGGTGGTACAAGCTGCTGGTAGAAACTCTCGCTGATGCCCACTTGCTTTTATGAGATAAGCTTGAAAACTCTCAGAGACACACACACACACACAAGCACACACACCCTTGTACATATACACACTTCGCTGTGTACTCATAAACACGTGCAGTCACTCAATTGATTAATCTTCACAGCTTCTCTCTGGCCTAAATACAGCCAGAATTCAGTGTGTGTGTGTGTGTGTGTGTGTGTGTCCGTGTGTGTGAGAGAAAGAGAGAGCAATACATACTTGAATGTGTGTGTGTGGGTGTGAGACAGGAAATGTGTCAACCTCTAGTTTGCTGTATCACACACAACATCGCGTATATGTGTATGTGTGTTTGCGTGTGTGTGTTTGTGGTTGTGCGTGTGTGTTTGTTACCACATTAAAAGTGATTCTGTGAAATTTTGTCCAAACAGGAAGTTACGATCAGCTTCCCACAGGTTGGCATCTCGTCTGTGTGGAGGATGAAGAAGATTGTTCTGATATTAATAAACATATCATGGAAAATGTTTATTCAAACCATAAAGGTTTCACATACATATGGAAGCATTAACAGGTTAAACATCCATAAATCCACCAGAGACTTTAGAATAAAGAACAAACTAGTGTAAACCACAACCTGGATCAAGTGATGGTGAAGTTTCATGCAGAAAATGAACAGAAATCTTAACCAACACAAACTCAAATACATTTTTGTTGACGTCTAACACAACTCACCATATCAGGGAAAAGCTATGAAGAAAGAAAGACCAGCTACATTTATCTAAGGCAGATTTTTACTTAACTTTCTACTCGTCTACTTCTTCTCATTCGCTCACTTATGGCTCCTTTCTTCTTCTTCTTCTCTGTCTCTCTGCAGATCGACCTGGAGCCGGAGGGGAAGGTGTATGTTATTATCGACCTGTTGGGATCTTCCAGTGAAGGTGAGACACATGTTTCTAATCATGTTACACAGAACACGTATGTTACACAGAGTCACAGCGGTTGAAAGTGCTGCTGAAGCTTTCAGTCTTGTCTCATATTATTTATTATTATCTATCTATTACTATTATTATCTGTTAATTTCACAGCTGATTTTATTTAAATATCCTAAAACATGAGCAGAATCTTTTTTTTAGAATCCATTTCATCCCCTTTTGAGATTTAATTTTCCGCAGACGACCAGACGGGCAACTGCTCACATGCTTGAACTATGCATGTTACTGGAATTGTCCACTAGAGGGCACTACACAGAACTCAGACTATGTAGAATTAACAGTTTAAAGTAAATGAAAATTAAGGACGTCATGATATTGGCGAGTATCTGTCCCCACACTGCCCCTACTGTTCATGTGTGTATAGCATTTATTTCTTAGGACGTGCACAACCGACACGCGGCAGCCATGATTCATACGTGTGGTTAAAATCAAGTGTTTCTCTGTCGTAACACAACAGCAGTGTTTATTAACACTGCTTTTCATTATTTTAACTAGAAAATCTATTTATCACACACATTTTTATGATTCAGTTTGTGTGTTTGCGCGCGTGCGTGTATGTGTGTGTGTCTGTGTGTGTGCGTGCGTGCACCAGAGTACGTGATAGAGAGACATGACAGAATGGAAGAAGAGAAAGACAGAGAGGGAGTTAACCGGAGGTCAAGAGAGGGGGAGAGAGGGGTGATAAATTGATTAGTAAAGTGGAGTGTTCTCTAATGGACCAGTTACATCATCACAGGGGAGGGAGCGATGGTTAGAGAGAGAGAGAGAGAGAGAGAGAGAGAGAGAGAGAGAGAGAGAGAGAGGTCTATGGATTTGTTTCTATTTGTTTTTGTGTCTATCAAATTTTGGGGACAAATAAAAACCCAATCAAGTCCCAATAACATGAATCATTTAAGATTGGTTTTCAGATAAGGGCAATGTTATGTTTTGGTTAGATTAATATTACGTTATATTAATATTAGGTCAAGCTAGGGTAAGGTTAGTGGTTATAGGTTAAGGTTTGTTTTGGGTAAGTGGTAGTTATGGTTAGAGTCCTAATAAATCTCCAGGAAACGAATATAAGTGAATGTAATGTCCTCTGAAGTCATGGAAACGTGTGTGTGAGAGAGTATGTGTGTGTGTGTGTGTGTGTGTGTGTGTGTGTGTGTGTGTGTGTGTGTGTGTGTGTGTGTGTGTGTGTGTGTGTGTGTGTGTGTGTGTGTGTGTGTGTGTGTGTGTGTGTGTGTGTGTGTGTGTGTGTGTGTGTGTTTGTGTGTGTGTGTGTGTGTGCGGCTGACATGGCAGTTATTACTTAAATGTGTTTGCATAGCACAGACCACATGGATGACCTGTCAGGTCTGCAACCGACCTATTAGCTGTCACACACACACACAAACACACACACACATACACACACACACACACACACAAACACACACACACATACACACACACACACACACACACACACACACACACACACACACACACACACACACACGCATATACACACTGGATCCAGATGTTTTGGCTTCATATTTCAGGAAGCTGTCGCGTCGTCCATCTTGATTTAAACCACCAGATTGATCTGAAATATCAAAGTGTTTAAAGCGGCCTAATGTTCAGTGTGATGTTGAACATTAACATTATTACGAGTGTAATACACATTCCAACCTGTAGGTTTCTATCAGGACGTTACGGTTTTTAATGAAGGTCGATGATGTCACTCTTTGTGTTTTTTTCTATTGTCGCTTATTAAATCTTCACCTTAACTTAACGAGGTTGTGATGAAGATGTCAGAGACCAGCACATACCATCACACACCCCTGAACCCTTCACCGTGGAAAAGTCTTACACTGTTGCTAGGCAGCAGTCATCAGTTGCTAGGCAATGGCGACGGGTACAGTGTAGTAAAGAGTGAGGACGGGCAGAGCAGGACAGGAAGAAGAAGAAACGCTGGATGAGGAGCTTGAAGAGAAGTTGGTCCTTGATGGAAACGCTGGAGGAAACACAGGTTGAATCAGGAGGAATCGGTTGCATTTAAAAAGGAAACTGGTTTTAATGTTGAGGCTGATAAGTCTTCATCATCTGAGGCCTGATGAGCAAAGAAACCTTCTGATAACACACATGAATTAAGACTTTATATAGAAAAGTGAAAATAAAATATGGTATAAACATTAAAAATGTATAATAGGAAAATGAAGTAAAAATATATGTAAATATTTTGCTAAATAGGTATTTATTCTGTCTCCAGATCATATTTTTTAGTCTTTATTCTCAGGTTAAAATTGTGGGAAGTTCTCGTTTCTGCAGATTTGTAAATAAATAAATAAAATTTAGTGATTTTCTCTATTTGAGTGCATCAGAGCGCAGAGATGTTCAGATGTTTTCACTTCCTGATCAGTACCTGGACTTTTCCACCTGTTATAATGTCCATCGATCTGACACTGCTCATTACTGTGTGTGTGTGTGTGTGTGTGTGTGTGTGTGTGTGCGCGTGTGTGTCTGTCTGTATGGGTGTGTGTGTGTAATTGCCACAGTGTCAGACAGTAATTGAAACCTCCCACTGGTGAAACCCTGTGTAATTAAGCTTGAAGAGCAGCAGCGACAGAATCAGACGCTGAAGTTAAATTAATCACTGAAGTGAGAACTCAGCCGCACTGTGACAGCACCATCCAGTGGCTGCATGGTGTAAGTGCGGCTGCTGTGTGTCTGTTTCTTCTTAGCAGGAACCCTACATACTTTACTGTGCACTCTTGTTGTATAATTGTGTTTGCATATGTGTTTGTGTATGTGTGTGTAGTTGCAGCCGACTCCATCGAGAATGAGGAGCGTGTGTTCCGGCAGCGGATGCGTCCCAGGAAGCGTCAGGGCGCCGTCCGCCGCCGGGTCCATCAGGTCAACGGTCACAAGTTCATGGCCACCTACCTGAGGCAGCCCACGTACTGCTCCCACTGCAGGGACTTCATATGGTAAACACACACACACACACACACACACACACACACACACACTGACTCCTCACTAATAAAGTGTTATTGTCGCAAGCTGCAGATGTAAACCAGGCTGTTGCTGCTCTTTTTAAACTCTGATTTCCTGCTGGAACCCGGCGCCTCCCACAGACCTGTCGTCTTGTTTACATGTAAACACGGTGGATGCTGTGAAGTGTGCCCCTGTAAACAAAGCCAGCTGTGTTTGTTTCCATCCCAACAAACTGTGTCGGCGTCACTCACACGGAAAACATGTGGCTCCGCTCTGCTCCGTGTGCTCAACTCCGCTCGGAGGGAAAAGTTTGATTTGTTTCACAATCACAAGGAAACTGTTAAAGTGTTTTGAAGTTTAGTTTATTTTGTATTCAGCCCGAGTGAAAACTCATCTCATCAAAGTAGAAAAAACACGACTGAAACAGGTTTTCTTTTTATCGTTTCATCACTTTAGAGTCAGAGTTAAATATTAAATAATAATGATGATAATTGTTTTCTGACTCATTCTCTCTCTGACTTTAGGGGCGTCTTAGGGAAACAAGGCTACCAGTGTCAAGGTGGGTCCGAGTTTTTAATACATGTTGCTTCAGGCATTTATGACACATAAAACCACCCTGTTAATGTGATCCTGTGTGTGTGTGTGTGTGTGTGTGTGTGTGTGTGTGTGTGTGTGTGTGTGTGTGTGTGTGTGTGTGTGTGTGTGTGTGTGTGTGTGTGTGTGTGTGTGTGTCTGTGTGTGTTCAGTGTGTACCTGTGTGGTCCATAAGCGCTGCCATGAGCTGATCATTACCAAGTGTGCTGGGATGAAGAAGCAGGACGACACAGTTGTGGAGGTACTGATCCACAACCTCCTGCTGCTTTTATTACACACAACACTTTAATTTTATTTTATTGCATTTTATTTTAACGCTTTACCTGAAAAATAAATCATTTGCAGTTAAATACAACTTTTTTCATGACTGGAGGTTTGTTACTTCACAGTTAATCAGTTTCCAGTGAGATCCGATGGTCTCGGATCCCACTGGAAATTGGTATTATATCATATTTAACTAGAAAAAATTAAAATCTTTTATTATAGTGGCTCTAACTAACTAACTAAGACATCAACTAACTCATCAGCCATAAGCTTCAAATGTTTGAGGCTCACATGACCTCGCTTGTCTGGAGCTGATCTGCAGGTTTATCTCAGTCTCACTGTCTCTGTCTCTGTCTCTGTCTCTGTCTCTGTCTCTGTCTCTGTCTCTGTCTTCTACAGTCAGTCGGGTCTCAGAGGTTCAGTGTCAACGTTCCCCACAAGTTCAGCATCCACAACTTCAAAGTTCTGACCTTCTGTGATCACTGTGGGTCTCTGCTCTGGGGTCTGCTGCGACAGGGTCTGCAGTGTAAAGGTGAGGACGTTTCCTTCAGTCCTCGTTATGACTGTGAGTGTGTTCAGCTCTAACTTCTCTTCACTGTGTGTGTGTCAGTTTGTAAAGTGAATGTGCACCGGCGCTGTGAGAGCAACGTGGCTCCGAACTGCGGCGTGGACGCCAGGGGAATCGCAAAAGTCCTCGCGGACCTCGGAGTCACGCCGGACAAGATCTCCAACAGTGCACAGAGACGCAAGAAGGTGACGCTGCCTCAGGTTGTAGAATTTAAATCCAGGAAACAGAGAGGGAGAAGAAACAGTAGAAGGAAAGGTTAAAGTGATTTTTGAAAATGGGATAAAGAACTTTAACGTGTAGATAAACGTCTGATACATCCTCACTGCACACGCTGTAGCTCCCACGCTGTGTAACGGCTGTGATGTGTTTGAAGTCAATCATTTAATTGGTTTAGATCTGAAGAGGAGGAAAAGGAGTCGGCTTCACTAAGTGAGAGAATGTGGGAAAAACTGAGAAAAGTTTCTGACGCTCCATATTAAGAACTGTTTGTGTAATAACTCTCTCTGCCAAGCGGGGGAGACAAAGTGTTTCTTACTGCAGGTATTAAATTTATGTAGAAATGAAAAAAAAAATTTAATTAAATTTGTTTCCATTTTGAGATTTGCTTGAAGATAAAGTTTGAGGGGACGTCTTTACTCTTTATTCTAAAGTCACGAGCTTTGATTTAGAACAACCAAATAACCCTGATCTGTTTATTTCTTTTTTTTTATCTTGAGTGAAACCATATAAACATAATTATATTGATGAGAAAGCTTTAAAGACATTGATCATTGATTGATTGTTTTTATTGGTTGATAGATTGAATACATTGCAGATGAAGGTGATGCCAGTGATGTGTTGTCTCTGATCAGCTTCCCCAGGGTCAGGACCCCCCGCTGCAGATTTCAGGGACGCTTCAGGTCGAAGACGACCGCTCAAAGTCCGAACCCACGTCCCCGTGTGACCAGGGTAGCAGATCATTCCGACCAATCACATGCAAACTTAAAAACCACGTGGACGAACACGCTGTCCTCACTTTTGTTTTCGTTTCTGTTCAGATGGGAAAGAGCTGGAGAACATCAGGAAGGCTCTGTCGTTTGACCACCGCGGGGAGGAGCACAAGACGCATCCCCTGTCCTCGCCATCCTCTGTTGCCGCGGTAACGGGGGACAGAGGGGATGGAGGCGGAGCCAAAGTGGAGGGAGGAGGGACCCGGGCGAACGGTGAGGTCAAAGGTCCCAGTGCTCCAGAGGCCAGGAGGATGAAACTGCAGGACTTTGTGTTCATCAAGGTTCTGGGGAAAGGAAGCTTCGGAAAGGTGAGTTCACGACCTCTAAACTTTGACCTTTGTGTTTTTGTCACTGCCACTCTGACGTTTGTGTGTCACATGACCAGGTGATGCTGGCGGAGCTAAAAGGCAGCGACGAGGTCTACGCCGTCAAAGTGCTGAAGAAAGACGTGATCCTGCAGGACGACGACGTGGACTGCACCCTGACGGAGAAACGCATCCTGGCCCTCGCCAGGAAACATCCGTACCTGACACAACTCTTCTGCTGCTTCCAGACTAAAGTAGGAATACACACACACAGACACACGCACACACATATCTTCACAACACACACATACAAAGGCAGACATACTTTAAGCCTGCAGGGGGCGACATCAGGCCGCGTTTGAATCTGCAGCTCACACTAAAAACACTTTTACTAATGAGTTTATTCAAAGCAAGGAAAGAAAAAACATGTATACATCATTATATTCACATAAATGAAGGTGTTGAATGTAAAACTAAAGAATAAACAGCTCCATTTATTATTAAATTGAACAGTTTTATTCATCAACTCACACATAACACAAGTCCCTATGAAACTACATTTAAATCTGCTGAATCCAGATTTTACTTGGATCTGACCATATTGCTCACAGTTATATTATATTATATAAATAAAAACATATTCCTGATGTACATCATCAAGATCCACGAAATATAACGGTCGCATTACTGTCCCGTAGTGTCGTGGAAAACCGTTCGGTGTTATTCTGCATCATCTTTTACTTGAGGTAATAAAAGAACGGCTCCGTATTCTCACTTCTAATCAACACCTGTTCACTAAGAGCCGTGAAGAAGCTATTCAACAGAAATCACATCCTCTGTTTTCTCGGTTGCGGCTGGAAACCGTCGTCACGAAGCCGAGCGGCGCTGCTTTCTGGCCTGGGAACGATTTTTTAAGGTTACTTTAAAACATAAGTCATTAGTGAAGCATCTGCCATCGAGAGAGTGAGAGAGTGAGAGAGAGAGCGAGAGAGAGAGAGAGAGAGAGAGAGATGACAGACGGGCAGCCGAGGGTGGGACGCTGCCAACGACAACAGCTCCTCCAGACCCCAGTATGTTTTCTCTTTCGTATGTTACGTAAGTGTTCCTGCCCCGAAATGTATAGAGGCACTGTACATGAGCGTGTGTGTGTGTGTGTGTGTGTGTGGCAACCTGAGCCTGACAGGTCTCAAACGACAGCACAGGTGTTATTTTTCATCCGAACTCAACACAACACGAGCTGCACACAAGCTCACAGCAAAACAACTGAATTATTTCACAATCATTTACTGTGCATTTTCATGCTTTTATTGGTATCGTCACATGTTCCGGTCGACTGGGAGTCAAACCAGGAACCCGCTCCATGTGGCATTTGTGCCTTATGGTACGAGTTTCATCCATTCGGTCATGAAGTCGTTCAAATGTACGTTTTTCACGCTTTGCTTTTGGATAATTTGCGTTAAGAAAGAAGGGATGAGGACGGGTAGAGTTCACCTAGAGAATTTTGAGAACTTTCTGAACTCCACCTCATGATTTGGGTCGTTACTCACTGTCTTGTCTTTCGTCATCTTCTTTATTAAATCAACATGGAAATAAATATCTGGCAGACGGGCATAAAGTTTTATTCTGAAATGAACTGAATGATGAGTTTCACCTGCAAAACCTCTCGTGTAGACTTCAGATATTTTCTTCTCTTGATTCTGAAGCAATCACACAAAACACAACCACATTTTCCTGAAACCTGAAGACGAGCAGAAGGAGAAATATGTGGGCGAACGAGGACATTCAGCAGAGCAACCGGATTGGTTTAGTTTCTCATCGTGTTCTGGAAACGATGGCGTCTCCTCATTCCTTATTAATTTCCTGTTCAACTTCCTCTAGAGCAAACACACAAACAAACAAACAGGAGAGAGAGAGAGAGAGAGAGAGAGAGAGAGAGAGAGAGAGAGAGAGAGAGAGAGAGAGAGAGAGAGAGAGAGAGAGAGAGAGAGAGACGGAGGCTGTGACGACACTTTTCTACGTCGTTGTCCTTTTGTTTTTTCTTGTGTCTCCACATCAGACTGTCTGGTGCTTGACTGGACACACACACACACACACACACACACACACACACACACACACACACACACACACACACACACACACACACACACACACACACACACACACACTGGACTCAGGGCTGATTGGGATTGTGTTCTTGGACAAAACAAAGGGATTGTGGTTCTTACATAACGGCTTTGTTCCTTATCAGGGACCTGATGTGTATTCCACATGTGACCCCGCCCTCCTCGTCCTCCTCACCCCCCCGCCTTCACCTCCGTCTCCCGCGTCCTCTCTCTCTCAATGTGATTACAGTAAACAAATCCACATGTAAGGTATAAACTGTACACACACATTCAGCTTCATGGAGGTTTGACTCTTCACCTTTTACGTAACTTTGAGGCCTGGCCACTGAATATTGGATTTCATATTAGTTCAGTGCATTGTTGGGATTTCTGACATCGCTGCTTGTGCAATAATCAGATTAATGGCTTTGGGGTTAATTAAAATCACCTGATATTAAATCAACATTGAGCAATTTCTCAACCGTAAATAAGCAGCTTGATTAAAGTGAGTGTGATGTTTTGGGTTCAACGTCATTATTGACTCCTTATTGGTCGAGATAACTCAACACTTGACTCTTAGGGAACTGGAGGAACCGGGAATCAAACCTTTGACCTTCCAATTAGTGGACAACCTGCCCGACCTCCACCTCCACCTCCATCTCTCTCTTGTTGAGCTTCTCTTCCTCCTCTTGCTGCCACAACAGTAACATCTGTTTCTCCACCTGTGCTTTCACTCGTCTGTCACATCTGTATGAGCGTCTCTCTCTCTCTCTCTCTCTCTCTCTCTCTCTCTCTCTCTCTCTCTCTCTCTCTCTCTCTCTCTCTCTCTCTCTCTCTCTCCTCTCTCTCTCTCTCTCTCTCTCTCTCCCTCTCTCTCTCTCTCTCTCTCTCTGTGAAGAGAACAAAGCTTCATTAATGGACCCTGCTTCTTTCTGGTTTCTGTTTTTCGGACTCTGCTGCGTCTGATCTTCACCAGTTACAGCTCATTTAAAAACACTCGCTCTTCTCTGTAATCTCTCTACCTCCCTGTTTTTATTTTTTTAACTGAACCCCTTCACCCTCTACTCTCTCCTTTATTTATCATCTTTCCTTCCCCACATTCAAAAATACCAGTCCCCTTATTATCACAAATATTGACAATAGAAGCAGATTTCTGTGTTTTTCTCCGTCCTCTCCTCGTGCTCCTGCGTCTCCCGGCCTCGCTGTGCGAAGCGGCGTGTGGCCCGGTGCTACTGTTGTATAATGTTATTTACATTTCTCTGTGGTAATTAGGCCGATAGGAGAACACGGCTGCGATTGCACAGTCGATTAAGAAGAGCGGGACGGAGTCAGGAATAGAGACGGGGGAGGGTGTGGGAGGGGAAGGGGGGGTGTAGGTGGGACACAGGTCACAAAGCACAGAAACCGTGTTTCAGTATAAAGACGTCACAGTGCACCAAATTGTTCCTTAAAGAACAGTTGATATAAAGCACAAAACAACAAATATAAATAAGCTTATGCACATATAACCGTCTGCAGTCTGAACACATCTGTGTCAACAGAGCTTCTCTATCTTGGTTAAAGCTTTAAAACAATTGAACAAATCGCACACTCAACCTCCATAAAACCCCCGATCACTTCACTTCACTGAATAACAAACTTTTATTGGAGGTTTTTTTAACCAATAAAAATCAAGGGTTGTGTTCACTTGTTTGTCTGAGTACCAGAAGAGAGAAACCAAGCAACAGCACAAAGCCTCAGGGTAAAATCACACACACACACACACACACACACACACACACACACACACACACACACACTGCAGGCACATGCAGGTATCTCAGCCAAATATGTGTCAGTCATGAACGGAGGAGAGTTGTTGTAATTATTTTTATAGCATGTCATTAGCTGAGATATGTCTGCTGCTGCATTTGCTTTTCTTTGGATGCAGTTCAGGCATGCACACACAGACACTCACACTCAAACACACACACACACACACACACACACACACACACACACACACACACACACACACACACACAAACTTGAGTTCCCACCAAAATCTCTCCTCTGCCACCCAGTTGTGTTATAGAACCAGTAAACGTGACCTTCGTTGTGCAGCAGCTATGATCGCTGAGTGTGATTTCAACCTGTGGTTCCTCCCTCTGCCAGTGTCCTGCCTGGTTGTGTAGCATCGTCCTGGTTGAGCTGACACACCCGCTCCCAGATGTTACAGTAGATATGATTGAAATAGAAGGTGGACACGTTTGAAATGCTGTCGAAGTGGAAGCACCGACAGAGGAGAAGAGGCAGGTTGGAGCCGCACTGGAAGCCGCCTCTGAGGTCTGGTGGTCTGCAGGTCGACCAGGAAGTGGGAGAGGCTCGTTTTATGAATGTGTGCTGCACGTGCATCTGGACACTATACACACATATACAAGGGCCTGCTACCAACCGGCCTCCCTGACTTATTGAAATTGATTTGCACATATTTGGCATGATGGCAACTCTACAGACTGGTTTGTGTTTGAGATAGAGCTCAAACAGCCTGGTTCCAGAAATTAAAAAAAACATTTGTATTGTACAGTGGCCGATAGCTCAGGCAGCTGATTCTCATATATTTCCCACATTAGCATCTTTTCACCTGAGTGGAGATAAACAGGAATCAGACACGAAGGTAAATGTGTCTCAGCCTCTAAAGAGCTTCGTGCTCCCTTTATGATTACGACAGAGGTTTAATGATGACTCTTCAGAGAAGTGATTTATGTCATATGTTTTAATTAACAATACAACTGTACATTTCAGAGTATCAATTAAAAAGAGCAGATAAAGCACAAATTGAGTTCTTGACAGTTCCATCTCCTCATTTCAGAGGGAGAGTTTGTCAGAGGACTTGTTTAAACAGCCGTCTGTCTTTCTCCTGTATGCCCTCTTCTTCTTCACTGGGCGGGTTTTTTCCAACACTGGTGCCTCCTCTGCCTTCCTCTTCGTTCTTCGGGACATGAACCTGGGTTGAACCTGCCCTTTTTTGAAGCTCACGTTTCTCTTCTTTTTTGAATGGTTGCCATCGCCTGTGGGATCATCCATCTTTTCCTCCTCCTTCTGGGGCTCTTCTGGGCCCATTTGCCCACTCGTGTCTTTTCCAGTGGCTGCCAGTTGTTCACCGGCTTGAGAGTCGTCTGGTCTGTGATGTGGATAAGAAAATAGTTTAACTCCTGATTTGAAAGCTGTGGTTTGACATTCTTCCCATTGAACTCTGAGCAAAACACAAGAATTTTTACCAAACTGTTGAGCTATTCTTCTACAATATAAAATGATGGAGACAGGTAGATATTTCAAACACCAACCTGTTGTTGATGGTGGAGGTCTGCAAGAAGGAAGGCTTCTCCTCTCTCATCCCAGCAGAGTCGCCCTCCCCGGCCGGGCCGGCAGTGCTGCTGGAGGAGACCCCGGTCGGGGACTTTGTCTTGATCACCACGTGTCTGTGTCTTCCACCGCCAGAGCGCAGATCCTGGCAGATGTCCATCAGATCCTGACACCTTTTCACACTGGAAGACAAAAGGAAACGTCTTAATCTCCTTATATCTCATATATGTTTGGCCTATATCTATGAGCACAGACGTACACGGAGCCTCTCAGCACACACTTACTAGGAGCAGTTTCTGAATTGACCCTCAAAGTGGCTCATGGTGATGAACTGACTCTTGAGAATTTGCCTAGGGGTAATTCTGTGAGACGGGTTCATCTGCAGCATATCTTTCAGGAGGTGGACAAAGCACTCCAGGTCCTGGAGTTCAGCAGGAGTCATCTGTAACAAGATGAGAAGAAACACTGTTTGTTAAAGATCTGTTGTGCTGTTATGAATTCATCCCGGCTGTTGATCGAACGAGAATTGAAACAGTTGACCGAAAAGAATAGTTTGCTCCAAAGGCAGTGGATGTCACAAGGGAACGAAACACAGAACTAAGGAAAGACACCTTATTTGGCAGCTATAAACACAGCCAAGTGATGGTAAACTCATTTCTTACCATGCTTCTTGCCATCCAGTACTTTGGCCAGAACCAGTATGGAAGGAAGTTTCCATCATGCAGTGGGCTCCCAGCTGAAAACAGAATTTGCTGAACCTGAGAAGAAAACACAACGTTGTGAGAGTTAGTTCACGTCAAGTTTGCAAACTCATCATAGTTGATCAGATGCATCAGGTGCACTTGTATTACTGAGACGTATGGAAGAAGTGTGTCTAGTTTGTCTCATTAATACAAAATACTAGAAATCAGTGAACTTCTACTGGAAACTCTCTCACTATTTAATCGAATGTGTGGATTTAAAAGTACAAAAATGTCTCAGCGTGTTTGTAGTGTTTTCAGTGCAGCACGTGTGATACTGACCAGCTCCTCCTCAATCGAGGCAGAGAACAGTGGAATGCCCGTAAACAGCCGGGTAGCAATGCAGCCTAGAGACCAGACGTCGATGGACTGGTCGAAAGGAGTTTTCCTCAGAATCTCAGGAGATCTTAGAAGAAGAGGAGAAACACATTCAGTTTCATTTATTACAGCAAACACAGCTGTCCCAGGTATACAGATGTGCTGTCAGTTACTTACCTGTAAATCAGGTTCTGCTGGACGTCACCTATCTGCTCCTCAGGATTGGTGCAGGCTGAGCCAAAGCCAATGATTTTGACTTTCAGCGGCTGGATGACGTGATCCACCATCATAATTTTTTGTGGCCTCAAATCTGCATGAACGATCCCTACACTTTCCAGGTAGTCTAAGGATGCCGCCAGCTGAAATCATGAATAACACAAGAATAATCATGAGCTCCAGAGTTCATCTCCTCAACAAATATAAATATTCACTGAAGGCAGCAAAAACAGAAACAACAATTAGTCCGATATTCTAAACTCGTAGAGTCGACTATAGGAACATGATAGTTTGGAGATAGACGAACATGCACAGCACAAGTGATTGTACAAACTAAATATGATGATTGGAGGAACTGAAGGTTTCCATGTATCCACCACAAGTCTCCATCTCTAGTCTTAAAGGACATTATGTAACTTAACATAGTGCAAACATCTTTCATTAGTTGTTACTGAAAGAAAAACACTTGCAGTTTGAGAGGAAAGATGCATTTTGAACCCACGACCCAAAGTCTACAAGCCCATCCTCTAACAGACTGAGCTACTTGACCAGAGGGAAAGATTCATTTTGACGGGTGTAACAACTTGGATTTGACAAAACCTGTAACAAACTAATCTTAGAGACAAAGTCGACCTTTAACCCGACAAAGCAGTTAGTGTAAGAACTTCAGGTGAAACAACGAACCTGCTCAAGAATGGGGCGGATCTGCTCCAGCCGGAGATGTTCATCCGGGGTGCTCTGCATGAATTTGTTCAGATCTATATCCAGGTGCTCAAACACGAGGCAGTAATATCCCTCGTGGGTGAAGGAGTCGTACAGTGTGGCGATGTTGAACTCGTCTGAGTGAAGCTGCTTCAGGGTTTTTAGGGTGGCCTCCTCTTTCTCTGCCCACTTAATGTGCATCATACTGATCATTTTGACAGCCACCGTTTCATTGGTGCTCACATTCGTGCATTTGACAACGTTTCCATGTGAACCAGAGTTCAGGAACTTCAGCACTTGGTATTGTGTAGTGGGGGAGCGGATCAGGTCTCCTACACGGATTTCCATCACACTGTTTTGGGACATGGTGACGGAATAATTCTCCTGTTGATTTCTCAGATCTGTTGGGAGAATGGAAAAGAAGGAATTCAGACACAGACAGTTCACATGTATGAAGCAGAAACGTTTACAGACACTTCATCGTGCTCAGGCCTTTGAAAACTAAAACTACTGCTTCAATCAAAGGTTCATTACAGACCAAACATGAGCTCACACTGTATACTTAGTCAAATATATATGAAGATAAAACTACAAATGACACATGAAACTATCTTTTCTCAACCTTTTACTCCCACCAAGCTCAGATAATAATATAGTTTGTTACAGGGGCGGCTCCTGGCATAGGCGCAGTAGGCGGTTGCCTAGGGCGCAAAATGCCGAGAGGGCGGCACAAGGGACTGATTTATCATGACGTGACACATGCAATATAAACCAATACATTCACATCACAACATCATCTTCTAAACCCGGGGACGCACCGGAGATAGAAGCGCCGCGAAAGCTGTCCGCTTCCTTTCCGCGCCCATGTTAAATAATTGGGCTGTTCGCACCGGCAGCGCCGAGGCCGCTCGCGATCTGCAGCGATGGTTCTGGGGTCTGTTCAATTTTTCTCGCTCGCTGCGAGCAAATCGGGCCGTAAAACACACTGAAAATTGATATATTTCAAACGATATAACATAAGTGATATATTATATACATGATTAAATATACATCCCATACTTCTCCTGGAGTTTAATTTCCCTGTTTATTGCCGCCACATGATAAAAATGTCCCCATCTTCAATTATGTACTTAATCCCAGTGTTTGGAGTGTAACGCGTTACTGTAATTCCACTACTTTTAGCGGTAACCAGCATGTAACGAAGTATTTTTTTTTAAATCAAGTAACGCAGTTACAATTACTGAAATTTAAATGAGTTCGTTAGCCTCAGTACGGAGTCCCTCTGGTACGGACTCTGGTGACATGGGTAGATTTTTTATTTATTTAACGAAATTAACGAATTTTTAATATGCTGCCTCAAATTAATTATTGCGTGGTAAATTACCAGCAAGACGGAGACGAACTGATCCCAAAGATCCATTACGCACACGACGCGCTTCTGTGCGCTTTGGAGAGGTTGCTTTGTTATTTAAGATAAACATTAATTCGTTAATTAAAAATAATTCCACCGATGTCATGTCACTACAGATATGATGTCGGAAATGGCAACAGAGTTGTTAGTGCTGTTGTGGCGATCTCAGGGTAATCTGCCGTGACTTTAATCCAGGACACCGGCAGAGTTGTTCATACTTTTAAGGCCGCCGTCATTTGCGATCTCCAGCAGCTGATCTTCTTCTTAACCAGACATGCTGGATTCACCTGGTTTGTTGACAAATGGGTCCGACAAATACCGTGCTGGTTTGTGTTCGGCGAAAAAGTGACGTGACCGAGACAAGCGTCTTGACATGCATAAAGCAAGAGTCATAACGCAGAGAATCCGGTCATTTTTCAAAATAAAACGGTTTTATTTTGAAAAATTACCGGATAATAGATAAAACAGAAAACATGTAAAATGTTTATTCTTTCTGTGCGGCCTGGTACCGACCTGGTGTTAGACTGTGGTAAGAGTTGAAGATGAGTCAAAAAAGGATTAAATTACCAGGTGCACGATTCAGAAACCGCAGCAAAGTAGGGTAGGAGAAGAAAGAACAATATAGAGGTAGAATCACCCCGATTGCGGACATCATTAATGTTTATTTATGTCGACATGACATGATATGCTGTCAGTACAGCTGATTTCAGACTTTTTATATTTTTATTATATATTTTTATTATTTTTTATAGCTTAGAATTTTGTCTGCCTGTGTGTGCATCTGTATACAGTCCAAAAGTTCTTGGGGATGCATGACAATTTGCGTGTGTATGTTGGGGGGGCGCCATTCTGAAATCCTGCCTAGGGCGCCAACATTGCCAGGGCCGGCCCTGGTTTGTTATAACATATTAAATCAGCTTAATTACACAAGTGTCAGGTGGAAAATATTCAACTCACCAGAAGGTTGATTCAGGGAAGGTGAAGTTCGTTGAGGCAAGAAGTTAAAATCTTTCAAAACAAAGTTTTAATCTCTGAAGATTTTCGCCAAGTGTTCCTCACGATAGGTTAACGAGACTGAAATGATGACGTTCTACGTGTGTTACCTTTCACTGTGCCTTTGATCTAGAATTATCTGATGCCTATTTACCATGTAGCTTTGATGTCCAATTAGATCAAAGGCATATTTGTCACATTTGT
This sequence comes from Limanda limanda, assembly GCF_963576545.1. Classification (NCBI taxonomy): domain Eukaryota; kingdom Metazoa; phylum Chordata; class Actinopteri; order Pleuronectiformes; family Pleuronectidae; genus Limanda; species Limanda limanda. Next base: position 4,029,808 of record NC_083650.1, read on the forward strand.
TATGCAAAACATCAAAGCTGCCTTTAATGTCTTTGATGTTTAAAATAAGTCTTATTTAAACAAACAAAACAGTAGGTGGCAGTAATTCACCTGGACGATGGTTGCCATCCGCCAACAAACCAAATGAAGAAAAAGAAGATCCTATTTTGTTACACAAACACATAACAGAAGGCTCCACATAAACTCAGCCTGTGCCAATCAAAGTGTGTTTTATATCTTCATACAGTGAAAGCTGCACTTCTCACATACACAGTCTACACACTAAGTTACCACTTTATTAGGTACAGCTCAGAGTACTGCAGTTTAATATTGCATTTTAGCCATTGCAAGGTTTATTCTGGAGGAAGAAAGAACAACATGTTTTGACTTTTGTTTTAATACTTTCAAGAATAGGCCACTATTGATAGATTAGATAACAAAGGATGAATCAACTAAATAGAAAATTATCTGAAGAAAAATTGTTAGATTGAGGGACTACTTGATTTACTGATTTAAAAACAATTGCTTGACTAGCTTGTTTACCTCATAAAGAAAAAACACAATTATAGCCAGAATGAAAACTGCTAGTGTAAATTTCTCCCTGGCTGCAGGAACTTCTTGACTTTTATTTTCAGTTGTCACTTTATCGCAGAACCACTCGTACCTTCTGGACGATTTAAGCTAAATAGACGATTTTCCATTTGCTGAAAAATATTTAAACTTGAAAACAAAAGCTTCAGGTTCGAGCAAAATTAGTGTTTGTTTGTGAGTCGCCAATGTGTGAACTTTTCAAATACTTGTTCGCAGAGGCCTGCTCTGACTAGATGTATAGCAACAAAATATTTAAACATCGTCAACAAATACAGCCAATCAGAGCCGAACGGACGTATTAGGTGTATGTAGCTTTACGTAGCTGTAGGTGTGTGTAGGCGTAAGTGTAGTTGTGTGTAGGTGCGTGTCATCAGTCATGGAGAGAGCTCCATGTCCAGATCACATGAAAACAATTCATGTACTTGGCATTAGAGATAAATGCTTCATCTTATTAAGGTTTGTTTCTTTCTAAAGACATAAATTGTTGAATCTGTTCCAGGACCACACACACACACACACATACACATATATGCACACACACACACAGACAAACCACACATGTGATGTTCCTCATATCTGTTATTATCGAGTATTAATATGAAAACAATCATCACAGTGTGAAGATGTGAATCAAACTCTCAGACTCCAGATTGTGTTAAATAGAATCACTGTGTGGGGCTTTATTCTGTGTGTGTGTGTGTGGTGCATGTGTGTGTGTGCGCCTTTACCAACCATCAGCCAAACGTTAATGACTCATAATGTTCCGAGGAAAATAAGCAGCAATTTACTGTTTTAGTTTCTGCACAAAAGGTCAGACCTGGTGTTGTTGTGATTTTGTTCCAGATGTTTGGTTGAGAGAGACTGGTTTTGATTTCTTGAGGTTTATTCAAAGTAGAAGATGAGGAACGTTCACACTGTGACAGAAATATGAAGTTAAAGGATTCAGGGGCAAAACTCTGGAGAGTATATTTACTTGATTACATTTAATCTGATAAGAACTTATTTGAGACAGTGAGTCTTTCTTTCTTTCTTTTTCTCTATTTAGTCCTTACTAATTTCCTTCTTGTCTTTATTCCTTCCTTCCTCCCTTCTTATTCACATCCCTGTCCTTTCCTTTATTGCTGTTTTCTTTTCTAAAGTCATTACAAATGTCCTTTTTGCTTTTTCTACCATTTAAGTCTCCATTTCTTTTTTCCTCCTTTCCTTGTTCTTTATAATTTCTTCAGTCCTCTTTCTTTTCTTCTGTCTTTATTTTTTGTTTCCTTCCGTTCGATTTTAGCTTGATTGACCTATTGATTACCTTTTTTCTCACTCTCTTTTTAACTGGTTTTCTCCTTCCTTCATCATCCTTTGGAGACTTGTTCTCTCGGGCGAAAACTTTAATACAAAACTTTAACTTTTTAAATTGTAACTTTTTTATTGTGAGGCTCCGCTGGATTTTCTTGTGTTTGTGTGTGTGTGTGTTTGTCAGACAATGAAGAAAGATAAAATATGACTTAATGGTTCGGGTTTAAGATGCGAGTCAGGACTTGTTTTACATACATCACATAACAGCACAGTGGCATTGAGAGGGCATATGTAACACAAACACACACACACACACACATATACACACAAGACACATGCACACACAGACACACACACAAACACATCAGTAAGATAATAATCAGGACATTGTGTTGTCGGGTTGTAGATCATCTGGGTGTGTGTCTATATAACAGGTTTTCAGAGTGGGAGGGAGGTGAAAATACATTAACCTATCTTTATTATTTCCTTTGTTATCAAGAGGAGATCATGAATTGTGTGTGTGTGTGTGTGTGTGTGTGTATAGATGTTAAAAGTTTTTCCTAGACTCAGAAACTAATAAAACTCCCCAGAACAAACAGAGTGAAGTTATATCAAACAGTCGATTGTTAAGAATCTGTCGAATCAAAAAACATCATCATGTTCACATTCATCACAATCGTCCAGAAATTCAGTGAAAAACTAAGGGGGGGGGGGGCTTTGTTTCAGCTTTGTCTGGGGGGGGGCAAAGACTTTGTGTGTGTGTGTCAGCAGTGGGAAGCCGGTATCTGTACATTTGTAATTACACTCAGGAAATGTTTATTCATGTTTGATTGGGTGGGACCAGCCGGGACTCTGGGTACATTTAAACAAACTATTTCAACATCCTGTTTAAAGTCTCGCTCAGGAGGAGCAGGGAGAGAAGAGAAAAGAAGAAAAAAATAACCTTCTGGCCGAGGTGAACGCACAGTGATTTGTACTGAGTCCGGAGGCACGTCGACAAGTTCAGGTCAAACTTCTCAATTAGAAAGCGAAGATGCAACGTTTGCAGTAAGATGAGATCAGGAAGCTCCGGTTCCAAAACACTGACCCAGAAACCATATGTTTAAACACTGACCGTTTATAAAAAAATTAACCAAGACCCCAGGGAGCGGAAAGTGAAGCCAATTCAGAAGTGCCTGAAACCTGTATTCTCTCCAACGACCAGAGGGGCCGCCAAACTCCACCTGAGCCTGTTTTGTCAGATTATTATTCATAAAGCAGCTAAAATGGCCGAACCTGAACCCTGATGTCATTTCAGAATTTTTGTTCGGAACCCGGTTGTGTCGGGTATGTTTGATGTTTGCAGCGTCAAGTATATAATGTTGTTAATTGAGGATGAGAACATTTGGAGCTATAACTGTACAACTTGCACTTTACAATTATCCTGTGGCTGAAGATATGGATCAGGGGACGGATCCAGGAATGTTAAATGAAAATAAACATAATATAACAATATTATATCACTCACCATTATGTTTATGTAATATAACCAGTTTTTTTATCTCAAATTTATGCGAAGATTTTTCTTCATGGTGAAATTCATCATCTCAGACGCAAGCAAATGACGCAGTGAAACAGACAGAAGGAAATCAGGTTTCATGACTTAGATCCTGTGTCTGTTTAGTCACCTCTGTTTTATTGTTTTCATTGAGGAAGAAAACGCAGGTTTACAGGAATATGTTTACTGCACAATAATAAACTGGAAACAATAAATATAGCAAATCGGTAAATCTGAGGTGGTTATGTGGTTATTTCCAGTCAGTTCTGAGTCACACGTTTCTACCTCAGGGTTCGTTCTTTGTGAGGATCTGTGAACTCTAGTTTCACCTGTTTAAACCCTGAGGACTCACACAATGGCTCCGAGGGTCGCCTCCTGTTTCTTATATACAGAGCTGTTTATAACACACACACACACACAGTTTCCTATATGTAGAAAGTGAGCTGGAATTCAGGAAGCGGTTAATTACCATTTTCAGTACCAAGAGAATAGAGCAGGGTGTGGTATCCTATGGGATTGGTCACATAACCATGCATTATGTGGGGGTTTTATTAAAGAAAAGAAAAGATAACAATCCAAATTATATCATGTTGTTAAATTTACTTAAGTTATTCCACTTACATCTTAAGTTTTTGAAATAAAAAGTCAAACTCATGAGTTTCAATCATGTTTGACTCACAATTTTCTACAGCTTTCATAAAACCCAGTGTGGTATACGATGCCACTATAAGAGAGAGAGAGAGAGAGAGAGAGAGAGAGAGAGAGAGAGAGAGAGAGAGAGAGAGAGAGAGAGAGAGAGAGAGAGAGAGAGAGAGAGAGAGAGAGAGAGAGAGAGAGAGAGAGAGAGAGAGAGAGAGAGAGAGAGAGAGAGAGAGAGAGAGAGAGAGAGAGAGAGAGAGAGAGAGAGAGAGAGAGAGAGAGAGAGAGAGAGAGAGAGAGAGAGAGAGAGAGATCCAAGGGTCCAAGTTCTCCCCCCCTCCGGGACCACACAGTAGGGGGTCTGTGGTTCAGTCCGGTCTGGTGGATGCTTTCGACACAGTTCATGTTGATCGTTTGTTTGTGTTTGTTTGTTTCTGTTAGTAGGGGTCCGGTCTTTTCCCCCAGGCCTGGGCTCAGGATAGTTTCCAGGTAGGGGTCTGCAGTGTCTCTTTCGGTCTCCCCCATCTGGTCGGCCCTCAGGAGGTCCCTCTCATGTGTGGAGAGCCTCTGGGTCCGGAGCTTCCGGATCCTCTGGGCCACCCGGGTGGACTGCAGCCCCAGCAGGGAGCCCAGGGCCTGGGAGCTGTTGAGTACCGGCCCCACAGCATCCACCAGCCGCTGTAAAGTCTCCGCTCTTGCACCGTTCACGTTTAAAACAGAAAACAATAAATTAATTAAAACACACATTGCTGTCCTTTCCATCACGAGTTAGTTGGCGTTTGGCTCTGAGCACCAGCTTTTTAAGTCTAAAAACTTCCTGGTCTGTGAGGCCAGACTCCTCCCTCTGGCTCATGTGGAGTCTGGCCGAGGAAATAAAAAGACCGAGATCTGGGAAGTGTTCTTCTAGTTTGAGCTGTTGATTTTTGGTGTGTTGTAAAAATGATTTAAATTTATCTACGGTGAACATTTTCCTTTTCTGACTGCTGTTAAAAAGCGGAACGTCGCTGCTGTCAGACACACACTCATTCTCACACTCACTCACATCACTCTCCATTCTGATACTCTTTGCTTCGTTTAAAACCGTCCTGGTGGACCTCCTGCGCTTTACTGATATCTTTGATTTGACTGCTTCTTCCTCCATCTCCTCCTCCTCCTCCACCTGTTCACTCCACGACGTCATCCTGCATTCACCTGCTTCTCCTCCTTTTTCTATACTGTCCCCTCCATCCTTTTCTGAACTCTTCTCCACCTGTTTTCTACTTACACCTCCCACCTCCCTTTCCTCTACCACACCACCCTCACCCACCACGTCCCCCTCAACACCCGGTGTATTAACTGTACTCACCCCCTGTGTTGGCTCGGTCACAGCCTTGCTCCTCCGCGCTGGTGTTGGCGGAGAAGCCCGTGGAGCTGCTGTCGGCCGCTCGGACACGGGGGTCGGCCCCGCGGGAACCGGCTCCCCAGAGGGGCCGGCCGGCACCGCGGGGGTGGCGATCGGCCCCCCGGGGGGACCGGCCGCCGCGGAGGGGGCGACCGGCTCCCCCGGGGGACCGGCCGGTCCGGCGGGCACAGCCCGCCGGGCAGCGGGGGCCCGCCGCTCCGGTACCGGAGGAGGAGCAGCGGGGGCCCCCGCCCCAGCGCTCGCAGCCGCCCCAGGACCGGGCGGAGCCGGGTCACTCCGCCTCGGACAGGATCTCACCGTGTGTCCCTCCTCTCCGCACCCGAAGCACTTCATCACCGCTGTTGTTGCGAAAATCACGTAATCATAATCATCTACTTTAACGTGGAAGCAGAGGTTGAGCTCCTCGTTCCGGTTGTTCAGTATCATATAGACCTGTCTGCGGTGAGACACTACGTGTTTCAGTAATGGAGACTTACATCCAGATAACAACTTCCGTATGGGGGACGCTACCTTCCCGTACCTGGACAACTCTTTACTGAGGAATTCATCGGTGATGAACGGAGGGACATTTGACAGGACCACCTTGGTAGCGGGCTGGGACAAAGGCAGCACCTGTACAAAACAACCGTTCACGGTGATTCCTGTCTCGACCACGGAGTTCACCTTCTCCACCCGGTCCAGGAACACGACCACGGCCCTGTTCATCCGAGCGGCCGACACCACGCCGCTGTGACCCACCTGCCCCCCCACAGCGAGGCCGATGCTCTCCACGCTGCAGGGGAAACTCACACATATTTTAACCCCGTGTTTGCGTGTCAGTGATTTAAAATTCCCGCTGGCCATGGCGGCAGCCACGCCACCAGCCAGACGCTGGTGAGGGGAAACCACCCACAGAAAGAACCCAAACCACCAGAAAATAAACTACGGTGACTCTAATGTGCAATGTGATTGAACAAAATATAACATTTACAAACAAAAAGAAAGAAATTAAGAACGAAAACGCTCTCACTCCACACTCGCTCACGCAACCACGCTCCCACCATGCACCGCGAGAGAGAGAGAGAGAGAGAGATTTTTTTTTTTTGATTTTTCAAAAACACTTTATTTACATTTTCTTCATTTTACAAAACCGTTGCTTGTATTATAATTTAAATAAATAAGTGCTGATGTTAATAAAAACTCAGTCTGTTAAAACACTTTACAAAACACCTGCATACATTATTATTCATTAAATACACACAAAAAAAGCTGTTGTAAAAAACTCAGTCTGTTTAAAAGTGTGGAAAAGGACAGCTCATTGTGGGTGACGGTGCAGAGGATGTCGTTGAAACATTAAAAACCACAGTTAAACGATAAAAGGTTGGGCTGGGTCCAAGTTCTCCCCCCCTCCGGGACCACACAGTAGGGGGTCTGTGGCTCAGTCCGGTCTGGTGGATGCTTTCGACACAGTTCATGTTGATCGTTTGTTTGTGTTTGTTTGTTTCTGTTAGTAGGGGTCCGGTCTTTTCCCCCAGGCCTGGGCTCAGGATAGTTTCCAGGTAGGGGTCTGTAGTGTCTCTTTCGGTCTCCCCCATCTGGTCGGCCCTCAGGAGGTCCCTCTCATGTGTGGAGAGCCTCTGGGTCCGGAGCCCACAGGTGGTATTAGCTGGGAACCTCCATCAGAATATCAAACACGCTGCCAGGCCCAGATTTACCTGAGTCATAAATCAAATCAAATACAGAACATTTATCATCAAGCATCAAACCCCTCATTCTGTAGGTTTTAACTATTTGACTAGTAAACAATAGAAATCGTAACTCACTGTCCTCTGACATCCAACCCGTACAGATGAGATTATATATCTGTATTTGTTTTAGATTTTAGAAATTAATTACTAATCTTTACTCTTTATTTTACGTACATTTTTAAAAACTAGTGAGATTTCTTTTTCGATGTGTGTGATTTAATTCTCAGCAAAGAGACGAAAATTAACAAATCAAAGACATTCAAACATTCTGGGAATCTGATAGAAGTGTTTTTGATTAAATGTTAATTGTAAATCAAGACTTTGCATCGTGTGTGGTCTCACTCTCCGTCTCCCCCCCCCCCAGGACCGTTTGTTCTTCGTGATGGAGTATGTCAACGGAGGCGACCTGATGTTTCAGATCCAACGATCGAGGAAGTTCGACGAGGCGCGTTCCCGATTCTACGCCGCCGAAGTCACGTCCGCCCTGATGTTCCTGCACCAGCATGGAGTCATATACAGGTAACCACGGTAACAGTGTTGGCGTCACACATTCCGCACGTCACCATTTCACTTCACATACATACACTCAGAGGATTAATCTGCTTTGTGAACAGGTTTGTGTTAATCTCTCATTCATATCCACCTTTCCCCCTTTTGGTTTGAATAGTTTTGACTCAAACTTTATTTCTTTAATGAACCGTGAAGCTTGAACGTGCTGCTTATTTGATTTAGTGACGTCCAACTGAGACGAGTGTCTCCATTACACGCCGCAGACTAGAACTCCAGGACAGAGGAAAATAAACTTGAACTGGGATTCCTAGAATTAACAGAAATGTTGTTAAATTAGATAAGTGAAGGGGACGTTACGGGAATCTGCTCTGTGGGGCGGGAATGAGGTCACGTTTCCAGCTGAATCAAATATCCTCACAATCATCCTCATCATTAAATCTACTCTTCTAGAATAAGAACCCTGAGTTGTGTTGCCATTCAGGAAATTGACTCGCTGAATCAGACATTTGTGATGTTTCTGCTCAATCACAATGAAACAGTGGAGATTCTTATCAGAAACAAATTCATTGACCCTGGATGTTCTGTGTTGTCCTGCAGCTGGAGATTGCCTCACCGTCAGGTACCATCGTGTGTCCGTGTCGACCCCTCAGTCATAATATCATTGTCAACCGATGGCAAACACACAACAGGTCGCACAAAGCAACACGCAGTCTGAATCATAACACCATTGTGATGGACGCAGGTTCAGGTTGTTTGCTCCCAGAAATAACTGAAAAGTCCCTTCTCCTTTTTGCTGTTTTTCGCTTTGTGAATTTGGTTTTGGATTTGGAGTCATGCCAGCTGTGTGTGTGTGTGTTCTTGTCCACGACATACACAAACTAGCAGCGTGAGGCAACAAAGACACAAACGACCAACGCAAAAAAACAATTCTCGCGTGGTGCAAGACGAAACACCGGTCAAAGAGCTTCTCAGTTTCCAACAAAACAGAAAAGCAAACTCCTCCAATGGGAAAAGAGTCGATCACCTTTTTTAGTGGGTTCACTTGCGTTTTAAAGATAAGACGTACACTTTCTAATTTTGGCTTAATAGAGCAAATATTTACCGCTCACAGCACAATGAATAGTTTGTTGTTAGTGTCATAAAACAGAAATACATAGAAAATACAGCACAGACATGTGAGTGAACATGTGAGTGTGGAAACTGTTAAAATGCTGTAAAACACATAATAAACACAAATGAGGTGTTTAATAAAACAAGACACAGGATAAAATCACAGAAACCTCACGTCACTTTGCTTCTGCAAAGTTTAAAAATAGAGGAAGTGAAATCCATTAACTTAGAAATTGACACTTTTTCCTTTGTTGTTTTGTCGACTTTATCTCATATCAACTTGTCCAGTCCTGCTGGCTCCTCATTGTTCCACAAGTTCTGTTACAATGGTTTAATGAATGAAGGACACGGTTATAATCATGTTTCCAATCATGTATGTGTGCGTTTGACAGTTGGCACAATTTAATCCACATTAATCTTCCAGGTTAAAGTCAAAAGCTGCAGCTGTATTGTTGTGTGTTTGTTGTTATATTGGTTTTGGCTTCTTAAGCAGGTTTGAAAGTGAGACTCCACCCAGAGTCTGTCTCTCAGAATCAAACGAGTTGAGACCAGGAAAACGTCTGAACACAGAACCAGCCGCTGGAGTCTGATCGGAGTTCTGATAATTCAAGTTTTATTCATGCTTTTTGGAGCAGAGAATATAGTGTCAGCAAATGTTTGTATCTACACAGCAGCATGTGAAAGAACATAAAACATTCTGTTCATTGGCAGAAACATAGACTGTAAATAAAGATGGATGACATGCCGGCTCCCGAAAGTAAAATGAAAGTGTCTCGATCTCCCCCTGGTGGCTGGCTGCCTTGTATAAGTCATAAAACTGCCTCCTCCATGTTAGCAGACGATCTGTATATTCAGTATATTTTGACTCCCATTTACTAACATGGAGGAGGCGGGATTTATGACCTATACTGCAGCCAGCCACTAGATCTCTCTTTTTGGAATTTTCATGTCGTCCATCTTTATTTACAGTCTGTGATAACGACTAAAGATGATAATAACAAAGTAACATTTTGGGACAGTGGTTTAAACTTTAACTTAAAATTGAATCTAGTGATTAAGTTGATATTTTCTTGATTTTCTTAAAGTCTAAATATGACTTTAGGGAAAAGATCCTTCATCATCAAATCATCTGTCTTTTATTTAAAGGTGAGGTTTTGTTTTTTTGTTTTTTCAATCCTCTTCACACCCAGAGAGAAGTTCTATTCCAACGTTTAAAGCACAGAACATTAAGATTAATGAGTCTGTCTTTCAACATGGTTTTCTCTGTCAGGCTGTTTTGATAGAACATACTGTATTACTCACACACACACACACACACACACACACTTTGCGTGTTGATTCTTGACGGCTGAGACTGCTTAACTACCTGATTCTCTTGTCTTTCTTTCTCTGACCCACTTTGTTGACCGGAATAAAATGAACAAGTGTTTTGGGAACAAAATGTCCCCACTCTGCACCCCCACCCTCACCGACCCGCTCCTCCTCACCACCCGGCCCTCCTCCGTCACTCCTCTGATTCTTGTCTTTTCCCATCAGACCCTCGTCTGAACCTCTCGTCCTTTAGAATAGAACAAACTTATTTAGGATGCAGCAGCATCAGTATAAACATACAGATACGTTTCTATATGAGAGTGTGCATGATTTCTCTATGCACCAAAACTTAGATTTTATAACTTCACAGAGTTTTATTCCTCGGCTCCATTGACGGAGACAGGATGAAAATTGACTCTGCGCTGTGTCGGGATTCAGTCTTAGTTTAGAATGGTGGAAAGGTTAAAGGTGTGGAAAAATAAATTTCACACTCTGCTCCAAAAGTATGCTGTGGTCAATTTGATATTTTATTTCATATCTTTGTCCTCAGATACACCAACCATGTGTGTTTGTGAGAGAGAGAGGGGGGGGGGTTAGCTGTTACAGTGCACAGAGGTTGCTGCTGAGGACGTAATGGAAAAATCACTCAAGATTAACATGAAACACAGGAAATGCTCTCAATTGGGCCTGATTGGTGTGTGTGTGTGTGTGTGTGTGTGTGTGTGTGTGTGTGTGTGTGTGTGTGTGTGTGTGTGTGTGTGTGTGTGCGTGCGTGCGTGCGTCTGTGTGTGTGTGCGTCTGTGTGTGTGTGAGCAGCTCCTGTTTATTGACAGGATTTCTTGAGTGATATTGAATCTTCTCTAAAACAACATACAGAGGTGATTTTCCCGACTCAGTGAAAGTTTAAGATGTTAAACAGCAGCTGGATCTTAAATCCAACTATTCCCACAAAATCTGTCGAGTCACATGATACAATGATTGTTAATCTTTCTGATAAAAGATTTTTATTCATCTCCACTCGTCAACTTCACATCAACAGACTTACGTGGTAATATCCAGACATTTCTGGGTAATAAACTACCTGTCGATTTATAGCAAAGAAACATTAACAAGGCCACAATAATAAATAGTAACCTAGGACCAAAAGACAAAATAATAGCTGTGCAGAGCAGGAAACAACATGGAGGTAATAATTAAATAGTTCTACAATAATTAAATGATGATATATGTGGGAAATTAAAAACAGATATTGTGTTTTTTCTTGTTGGTTAATTGCACTTGTTGACGTCCAGTTCTCGTTCTACAAAAACACAACGAACGTTTCCACAGGAATAAATATCATTACATTAGTACCGCTGCACCTGCAGCCACTTAATATTGAATTTACAGCATCGAGGTGATGTGTAATACAAGGATTAATATCAGCAGCCATTTGAATTCAATCACAAATGCATTAAATTCATATTATTCTTCTGCTTCGCCGCAGCCGTTCACTTCAGATTTAATGTGCGAGGAGTCGCCTGGAGGAGAGCGATGCAAAAAGGGAGCCGGGGGACAGGGGAGGGTCACCGCTCTATATCTATATTTCTATCGTCTGGAAAACCGCAGAGCAAGCCACTGCATGAAAAGAATCATTTGTGTCAGTTAGTGCCCCTGCAAATTTCGGTGGAATTTCAGGTTAATGACTGTTCAGAGGAATCTACAGGCAGCACAGAATACTGTCAGGAACTGGCGGGAAATGACGTGGGGTTCCAGTTTCGGGGAGTTTTACCAGCCGGAGAAGCTTGGCAGTTGACCCCCCTGCTCCTAGGTCTATGGGGGGGCTTTCACATGTAAATGACAAAACTGTGATCTTTACAAATGCAAATCAGGATAGACGAGAGGCACAAAATAGCTGTGTTAGTGGGGACCCGGTGAAAAAATACACAAACTTACCCAGAGGTACGATGCATAATAGTTGTGCAAACTCAAAACCTCATTTCACGAGTTTCTGTCGTGCATTCAATAACTTGTCAGAGCAAAGCGTGGTGGGACAGAAAAAGAACATGTTGTCCACAACAGATCACAGCGGCTCTCAAACAAGGTCGTTAAGCTGCCTTTTATATTTTGGGGTGATTACAAAAAGAGAACAGTTACACAACATCTTCACTTTAACACACACACACACACACACACACGCTCCATCTCCTTCCCGGCTCGTCGGGGCGGCTGTATTTTTAAAAACACCTCGTTCTGAATGGCTGCAGAAGCTGCACAGAGGAGATGTTGACATTTTTGTGGCGATCAACCATCAAACCCAGAGCGACTGTATTCACGACCAGCCCTGTCGTCTGTCAACACTGCTGCTCTTATCTCTCTGACTCTCTCTCCAGCCATCTCTCTCTCTCCCTCCCAATCTCTTTCAACCCTCGACTTTCTCTCTTTTCTCTGCCTCCTCCCTCCTTCGCTGCAGATAAACCATGAGGCCAAATTTGTTTTCTGTGGCAGAAACCCTGTGGGCCTGTGAATCGTCTTTTTTCCTCAAATATTTGGTCTTTTATGAGAAGCATCAATCACACGAACAGCGCATGAAATACGTGTTTGTTTCCAATAATGAAAATGTCCCTCGCTCGTTTAATTCATTCTCCTTTATGACCTTCCCGCTCTGCAGAGACTTGAAGTTGGACAACATACTACTGGACGCGGAGGGTCACTGTAAACTGGCAGACTTCGGGATGTGCAAAGAGGGAATCCTGGACGGAGTCACCACCACCACCTTCTGCGGGACACCAGACTACATCGCACCCGAGGTGACACCGAACCACACAAACCAAATCTTTACAGCATTTGTCTGAACATGTGGACTGAAAAAAGTTGTTATCATATGGAAAAGGGGAAATTACACTTTCACTGTTCATCCACATCAGAGGAATCTGCTAAATGTTTCTCTCCGTTGGGAGACTTGACTTTATTCACAGATTTATAGCTGGATAATGTTAATGTTCGCCTCTATGCAGACGATGTTCTGCTGTATTTTTAAGTGAAGTGTTTCAAAGACGGCTGCAGGTTTGGGTTGTCACATAACCTCTGTGTGCTAAGTATGATAAAACGTTTCTAAATTTAATCTGCCAGCTCAAATCAAGTCTCCTCATGGACACAATCCTATTGTCTCATTTGTAAGGGCAACAGCAAGCAGGAGATTTTGTTTCTCTCCATCTTAGGAGTGAATTATCAGAAGTTTTTCAAACTTAACTTCTTTAACTAACCTGATATTTCTCTGTGGTGTGTTCAGATCCTCCAGGAGCTGGACTACGGCCCCTCAGTGGACTGGTGGGCTCTGGGCGTGCTCATGTACGAGATGATGGCGGGCCAGCCGCCGTTTGAAGCCGACAACGAAGACGACCTGTTTGAGTCGATCCTCCACGATGACGTCCTCTACCCCGTCTGGCTCAGCAAGGAGGCAGTGTCCATTCTCCGAGCGGTCAGTTACCCAGAGTTCAGAGGGGGGAGGTTGTGCTGTTTCTGATTCATCTCTGCGATCAACAAAAGTGAAATGTCACTTCAGAAATGATGATTTATTGATTTAGACGACTTCAGGAGCAGTTTAGGACAAAAAAATGGTTTTATGAATGTTCCTTCATCAACTTAGTTTAAATTAATCTGATCGATACGGTTTAACTGTAATAAACTTGTCCGGCTATGGGGACAAAACTGATATTCCTGCAAGACAAAAATGTGCAATGATTACATAATTGTCTGAATTGAGGGAAGACTTCTAATCCAGGAGTCTTCTTCCATTCTCAGCTGAAAAAACTGTGAAACAAGCATCCACAACCAAGTTCTGTTGCCCTTGATTTAACTTTCCTTCGAAAACCATGACCTGGGTGACGGAGAATCTTCAGCGGTAATATTTTTTTTGTCATTATCAGCAAGGAACAGATTTGCAAACTGCTCTTTCTGCTCCATCTTGCACATCCATCCTCTAAAAACCTCACTTTGTGCCACATTGAGAACCTTATACACCATCAGATTAACAACAGATAGTTGCTGACTAATGACAAAGTTCACAAACAAGTATTAACTTTTTTCCTTTGTGTTAAAATATATTATTACGGCACATCATGAAACATTTAAACAATATTCAGCCTTAATGGACTAATGGGCTGTTACAGATTGCTTCTGATTCTGATTTGTCTTTGTCTCTTTCTCACATGTGACAGAGGTTTTTTTCCCTCAGTGTCACATGTTGATCTGAGCTTCCTGTTCCTCCGCTGGAAGAACATTGGATAATTTCCTCTGTGTTTGATTCCATGAGTTTTTTCTCTGTGTGTGTTTGTGTGTGTGTGTGTGTGTGTGTGTGTGTGTTGAGTGCCACTTGTTGTCCATTTGTTTATTTGTCCGTCCAGTTTTTCCATCACAAGCCCTGCGTTTACCTTGGCTGTTGGTGCGCTGTGACTGCAAAGCCTTGTGGGAAAGTGTGTGCGTGTGTGTTTATGTTGGACGATGTCTTGGACTCTGACCAGTCAGAGCCGCACACTGGGCTCTGATTGGACGCGTCATCCACTTGAAGGGCATCGAGTTGCTTTATAAACTCTCTTAGCTCAGTCCGACTCACCCAGTTTTTACATATTTTAGAAAATCGTATTTTATAGACGTTAAGAATCTTTTAAAAGATTCAGCCACAGACCAAGTTGGGGTCTCACAGTTTTAGGCCTGTGAGAAAAATCACTTATTCACAGCAAGAGAAGTAATCAGACAACAGATGAGAATGTGATGTTTCTCATTTTAATCATGTGAATAGAGAAGCTCAACATGTTTGTATGTCGCCTCAAAATTTCAGACATGAAATGCTGAGTATTTAGTTTTTTGTTTCCGAATCCAAAACAAACGCCCGATTACATGCGAACCAGACCCAATCTGTTAAAGCAATCGTTGAAAAAATTCTGTACTTTCAGGTCATATCTTCATGTTTCTGATGAGTTTGGTTTCAATTAGTTATTTAATGATGTAGCTCTGCTGGGCGACTTCAGTATATTTGGACATCCTGTTCATAGCAGACTGCTTCCTGTCTATTGTTTGGGTTGGGAGGAGTCAAATATGAAAAAATATGGCTATATTCAAAAAGCTTACTCAACTCAGGTTCCTCTCAGAGAGAGACAGAGTCCTAATCTGTCTGGAATGAGGCAACATCAGATTTTACAGAAGTGATGCTGTGAAAATGGGCTGAGACGTCATGATTGACAGCTGAAACTGACTCATGATTGGTTGTTCAGGTCAGAATTCTAAACATCTTTCACACAAGTAAAATTTCCCTTCTTTTCTTCTGCCTTTCCTCTTTGTTCCCTCACTTTTCAGTTCATGACGAAGAGTCCTAACAAGCGTCTGGGCTGCGTGGTGTCTCAGGGTCTGGAGGACGCCATTAAGCTCCACGCCTTCTTCAGAGAGATCGACTGGACGCTGCTGGAGCAGAGGAAGCTCAGGCCGCCGTTCAAACCACGCATCGTGAGTCCACATAGGTTTTTTATTGTTAATAAAAAAGAAATACCTACAACAATTGACCCGACTCATCTTAAAACTTTGAAAACCTTTGAGCTTGTTCTTTGTCTCCCAGAAAACCAAAAGGGACGTGAACAACTTTGACCAGGACTTCACTCGTGAAGAGCCCGTCCTGACGCCGGTGGAGGACAACATCATCAAGCAGATCAACCAAGATGAGTTCAAAGGTTTCTCCTACTTCGGGGACGAGACTGCGGCTTAGACGCACGTGCACATACGGTTAACTTCATGCATACACATAAGAAAAAAACCTTCAAGCAAAGACACAGTATTTAAAGAAACGTGGTCTCCGGAATGAGACCTCCTGAACTTTTCCAGATTCTGACCTCTCCAGGAATTATACTAGACCGCCCGTGTCGCTCATCATGGTTTCTGTGCTCTTGTTGTTTGTGTATTGTACTGTTTTGACCGAGCTGCATGCGAGTGCAGTTCAGACGCTGTAAGAAACGCACCGAGCTACCCCGAGAGTACGTCACAAGGATTCTCTGAACGAAAGCTGAGCTGCAAACCAAAGCCTGCGCCGCGTTTTCAGTGTTTTGAAGGAGTTGAACGTTAGTGTGCGTGAGAGAAAAGGTCATGTGTGTACACGAGTGCATGCGTGTGTAGTTTCACACATCTCGAAAGAGAAAGGCTATCATGTCCGTACATGCTGTGCTGTTTCCTGTGTCTATCTGTGTTTTAAAGAATGTTTTTTCTTCCCTAAACTTGTATGTGAATGAAAAAACAATTGAACTAATGATTGTATTTAAAGAAAAACAGTATGTTACTCATAATAAAAAGAGACGTCACAAGGAGACGCAAGAAATCAAAGACTTTTCTGACGAGATCGTGAGGAAATAAGAGCTTTATTTTTAATTTAAGTCAAAACTGGCAAATTAGACGCAAAGTTAAGAAGATGCACCGTGACAGTGACACTTTGGCTTTTTGAAATTTACTTTAGTTTCATCTCAGCAGTTATTTTCTCACTGTAGAGAGAAGGGCGGGCTGTTTTTAGCTCCTTAGCATCGATGGTCCAATTAGAAAAGAAATGTTTCCATTAGCCGCCTGCTAACACACCCACAGTTGTATTATAGTCACCTTGTGTGTGCATGTGTGTGTGCGTGTGTGTGAGAGTGTGTAGTAGCTGTGCACTGGACCTACAGTCTCCAACATCACAAACCAATCTCCCATGATTCCACTTTAAAGTCGTGGGTCAAACACAGTGGTGAATGTGTGATAACTGAATGTATTCGCTCTGCAGTGTGTGTGTGTGTGTGTGTGTGTGTGTGTGTGCGTGTGTGTGTGTGTGTGTGTGTGTGTGTGTGTGTGTGTGTGTCTACTTACTGTACGTTTAGAGCTCATGTATTACTTTTTTATCCTTGTGTTGTTTTTACTGGATGTTTCCAGAATCATTCAGATTTCACTTCTGAACTCAACAGAATCCAAACATCTTCATGAAAAGTCCATGTGCAATATTTGTTATTTTCTTTGTTTATTTGTTTCTTCCTCTTTCCTCATCTCCTCCATATTCAGGTACAAAGTTGACAACAATTAATAGGAAGAATAATTATAACACACACACACACACACACACAGAGAACAGCAGAATAAAGACCAACTTCCTCAACATTTCATTCCTCTTCTCTTCCTTATCATTTAATTTCAATGTAATAAAAAACCTCTCAAACCGATCTTTACACCCGGACAGGACGTCCTCTTCCAGATGTCCTCGCTCACTGAACGTCAAACGCTCCGAATGTCCCGCTGACAATCCCTTTAGTTTTAATGTTTAACTCCAACCTGCTTCATGTAAGAATGTTGTTTTTCTGGTCTCTCTCTCTCCAGTGATGAGTGAAAGGTGTTGGATGACATGTAATCGACAGTATTATGATTTTAACTGACACTTCTTCTTCCTTGGGTCGGATGATGCAGGATCTTTTTTTGGTTCTGTTTTTCCGGACCCAATATTTGTGAAGCTTTGTTTGTACATTTTGTTTTCTGTGGTTTTGTTCCTGTATGAATCATTTCCACGACTTACATGTGTGTTTGTGTCATGTTTTTTATTTTTGCGCTGTGTGCCAAATGTACTGTACTTTAAAAGGATGTGAAGGTGTATTGTTTTTGTTTCCTGAAATGAATTAAATATCATGTGGCAGAAAGAAAATTATGTTTCTATGTTTTTTATCATCGAAAGGAACTGGTTAGATTTGCATGGTCAAAGGTCAAAGGTTAAGGTCACTCTGGCCTCACAAAACGTGTTTGTGCTCTTGAACGTGAACTCTCAAGTCTGTCTTTGGCAAATTTCCTCACATTTTGACCAGTGGTCACTTGTACTTGAGATGCACTGAGTAGATTTCAGTGGTGAAAGGTCAAAGGTCACAGTTACCTCATGTAGGCTGTAATTACACTTCTTTCTTTTTTAAATCCTCATTATGTTTGCAAAGATTAAACTTTCCCACTTAAAGTGATGGTATAACTATTTATCACATGACCTTGCAAAGTAAGTAAACCTGGTTGTACCAGGGTGGTTCCTCCTCTGGTGCTGCCGCTCTGTACCCGACTTCAATCTTATCAATCTGAAACGTGTGAGCGGATGACAGGAGAGGACGCGGTGAAATGCCAGCAGCGGTTATGAGATTTGAAAAAATGTTGTGAGACCTGCCCCTGAAAAGACAGAACGCTCCGACCCCGCTGTGAGAAAATGCAGAGCAGGTAGAACATCGAGTTTCGTTCTTAACCTTCATGCACTCGAACATGTGTCTGATATTACAGATCAGACGGCAGAAGTTTTTTTAGCTTCAGATACTTTTTGGACGGGATGAATATTGAAATCTGAGAAAACACATACGTTCTTGGAAAAAATAACAGCAGCAGAGATGCATTACTCACCTGACTTGCACACTGTATATAACCAGGCCAAGATAACTTGAGTTAACTTTTGTGTAGATTATATAACATAGGAATCATTTGGTTTAATCTAAATAAGATGTAGATATTGTCTCTAATCGGATTGGTCGCAAAAATGATGGTTTTACACTGTATAATGTCATTTTCTGAGATGGTAGTGACTTTAAAATCCCCTCGTGATGATTGTGTCTCTGAATTCAAAAGTTTCATGAACTCATCATTTGACTGGTCCGTGAATCGTTGAGTCGTCTTCTCCTCATCCTCAGTGAAGCAGGAACAACACAGAAAGCTCTTTGTCGCGTTGCTGGCTCCGGCGACATGTTTACAGTAAACACACAAGATCAATTAATTCATGTGACACTCTGCAAATGTCACTCTGTTTTATAGCTTCTCAAACATCAGGGTGTTGTCTGAGTCCTGTCGTCGTGAATTTAATGAGCTTGTGATGAATGACTTTAATGACGTAATCGTTAAGACACATTAAGATGATTTACAACATCACCTGCTTCTGCATCTGAAGATCTTAAAGACAAATAATGAGCGTCTCAAAAACAAGTTCGCAGTGGAAAAATCCTTTAAATCTGTGAAGTGGAAGGACACTTTAGATAAGATAAGATAATTTAGGATGATATATGATAAGATAAGGTAAGTTAAGATGAGATAATGTCAAATTAATTTGTCACAAACAGCAAATTAACAATATATACAGTTAACAATACAATAATATATAGATAATTGCTTTAAATGGGATTTAAATACAGCTTTTTTATGTATGTTTACAATAAATCCATAAATCCATATTTTTATTGAATGTGTCCAATGTAAAGAGAAGCTTAATATGGATGTGAGGTAAATTATATTTATTGATCCACATAGGGAAAATTCAATTTAATATAAAACATAAAAAGTATGTAAAAATAAAAAAGTATATATTTGACAATATATACTGTACATATTACATACATGTTTATACGTATACATGTGAAATATGTGATTGAAATACAGGTTGTTATTTGTCTCCTGTGTCCTCACCTGTGTCTCCTCACCTGCCTCCTATGTCTCCTGTCTCCTCACCTGTGTGTCCTAACCTGTGTTACCTATGTCTCCTGTCCCCTCTCCCCTCTGTCCTTCCCTGTGTGTCCTCACCTGTGTTTCCTTGTCTCCTTGGTCCTCACCTGTCTCAGGGTCAGACAGGTGGGGGCGGGGTTGGACTCTTGATGGGACAGGGGGTGGAGCAGGGGGCGGATACGGAGGCGTGCCCCTCGGAGCCTCCAGCCAATGGGCGGGGCCTGCGCGTGCGTGTGAATCATCTGATCTTCAGGTCAAAGAACGAACTGATCTCACGTAAGTTTCAGTCTCTTGACAAGTTGAGCTCCAAGCGGACACTCGTGTGTGTGTCTGCGGGACAGAGGCGGGACAATCCTCGGCAGTGTTCTGAGACTGTACCCCCCCCCCCTCCTCGAAGCCCCCCTCGACCACCGGCTTCAGGAGCTCCGGAGCACCGGCGAGCAGCGGCAGCAGCAGCCCGGTCCTGTAGCCTCTTCAGCCGGCCTGACTCTGTGGACTTACCCGCTGTCTCTGAGTTTCATTACTGGGACTCTGAAGTTGGACTAAACCATCGCGGGGATTAAACCATTGATTTGTGCAGAGAAGGAAACATGACTGGAGACAGAGAGAAGAAGAGGTGAGACTTTATTCTTTATTCTTTATTCTTTATTCTGCAGCTCAGACATAATTCATCTGACAGGAGCTCAACATGTTGCTGCAGCTTGGGACCGAAGCCTTGTGTCAAACCTAATGTGTTTTTTTCGGATCAGCCTCATGCACGAAGGTAAGTGATGATTGAGTCTGTGCATGAGAGGAGCTTTTCTTTGGCTGCAGGTTTTGGACAGTTTTTACAATAATTAGCTCAAAAAAGCTTAAAAAATATGTTCCACTGAGTGAAAAGTCCAAATAAACAAGTCCCAGTGTTAAGTCATTGTGAGTTATGACTTTAGAAATTGACACTGAACTTCTGTATTTCAAATAAACCCTCTCCTCCGTGATAAATCCAAGATATGGGAGTATTTGTGTGTATTAACAGTGTAGATCAGTTGTTACAAAAAGCACACAACACTTTTCTTCTACTTGTGTTTGTCAGAGTTTATTTATAGAGCAGGTTTAAAACAACCACAGCGAGGAAAGTGCTGAACAAGCATAAAAAGATGTGAAAAATATAGCAGAAGAAAAAGTAATTAAACATCATACATAGTTAATTAAAGGTTATTAAAGTTTGTGTTTGCTGCGGCCTCATAAAAATAATTTCTTATTTATATAAAAATCCCCCAAAATATGCTCAATAGTTACTGTACTTTAAAACAAACCCTCTCCTCACTTTAAAAAGTCAATAAAGATTATATTTTTGTGTATTTACAGTGTAAATCAGTTGTGGCATAAAACACTCAACACTTAAATTAGTTTCTACATGTTTCTTCCAGTCAGAGTTTATTTATGAAGCAGGTTTCAAACAACCACAGAGACCAAAGTGATGAACGGGCTTTAAAAAGACATCAAATATACAGAGAAACTGAATAAATACAAAAGTAAATAAACATTATGAAATTTGAGATTCAGATTATTGCACGTTTACAGATTAAATCAGGGTCCGGACTCAATGCAACTGAGCGTCAGTGAGAAGAAGTGGATTTTAGAGCAATGTTTAAAACTTTTAAACTGATATGAAGAGTGAAACTGTTCCAGAAATTAGACACAGCCGATGCTGAGGCCCGGTCACCTCTGTTTTTGAGCCCATATCTCAGAAGCATGAGATTGGTCGACTTCAGAGCTCGAGATGTTCAACTGAATAATGATAAATATACATCAGATCCAGTGGCGGCTGGTGACATTTTTTTTGGGGGGGGGCGCACTTGGGCGGCGCGGTTTAAATAGCCCACCGCAATGAGAAAAAAAAAACTCCGGGGTGCTCCGGGGACCTCCGGTCCGCTCCGGGGACCTCCGGTCCGGTCCGGTCCGGGACCCGGTCCGGTCCCGGTCCCCGGGGAGGTGCTCCGGTGCTCCGGGAGGTGCTCCAGTCCCCGGGGACCGAGACCGGGACGTCCCCGGGGACGGTCCCGGAGGAGCACGTCCCCATGCACGTTAACATGTGGTTAAAAATTTCAGCTGATTATTACTGATCGATAAAACTACACACACGACACAGTAAACAACAATGCTTCTATCTGTCCACTGTCTGTCCTCTACCTGTCTCACTCAGTGCTCCGGGACCGGAGCTGCACCTCCGTGCAGATTAAAAGTATCTGCTAACTATGCAGCTCCTGTAGATCAGTGATAAGGTCTCTGATTGGACAGTCCTGTCAGCATGATGTATAAGAAACCCTTTCATTGGCTGTAGGCGCAAGTGAAGTGCGCCCATGGCTCTGTCATCCGCCATTGAGAAACTGTCCTTGCTCAAATGTTCCTGCCCCTTTTGTTGGCTTCCATAGACTTCCACTTGCCCGGCGCCCACAGGGAGGAGTGGCTTCTCTCTCAGTGATAATGAATGGCAAATATATTACCAAATATAATATATTAAGTGGTTTTGACAGGGGTTTACGGTCTCCGGCACACATTTAACGCTTTAAAACAGTACATTTCTTATTAAATTATTTGATATATAATGTTTTTTGACATGTCTTTTTTTTTTTTTTTTTTTTTTTTTTTTTTTCATCTCAAAATTGTAGGGTGGGCGGCGCCCCAGCGCCCTGTATGACGAACCGCCACTGATCAGATCACTTTGCAACACAAAGAACAAAGTGTTGCACAATAGAAAACATCTGGTTTGAATGACCACGTGGTATTTTAAGTAGGCATCAACTTTGAAATATTGCCTGTTTTTCCATTTAAGTGACATTTTAAGGACAGAATCTGAGTTCTCGACCTGTTAACTTGCTTTTTAAGAGAAGTCTCCCCCCCCCCCCCCCCCCTCCTCAGTCAGCGTCAGACAGTAGGCCGGTGTCTTGTTGTACCTGTAGCTCCTCGTTCTGCTCCGAGACAACAGACGTCTGATCACCACTTGGAGTTCTCCCACATCTGATGCTGCTTAATTGGAGGCTAATTGCCGACATTAACAATTGTCTAATGTGTCTGTGTGTGTGTCTGTGTGTGTGTGTGTGTGTGTTTCCCCTTTCAAATGACATCACAACCGCTGGCGCCCTGTCGTCTGATTGTTATTTGTTCGGGCATAATTTGCAGAAGGGGATTGTTGGACTTGTAATTTCCCAATAATCAACCTCGTCAACACAGAATGATAAATATTGACTGTTATAAAAACAGTTGATTTTATTTAATTTGCAGCACACACAAAGAAAAACTTTTTCCTTCCTACTTTTACTGCTCTGGCTACTTGCTTGACGTGTTAATACAGATTATTTATAAGATATATGCAGCGATTATTCATTGGTAAGAACTAATAATTGAGAAATGATCCACAAAGACAAACATCAAGTTTAAATGCTTTGTTTGCTTTAATTTCATTTGTCTGCTCTCGCTGAGTCATGATTTTGATTTGCTGATTTAGCTGTTTCTGATGAAAGCTGGAATATTCCAACTTGTTAAGAATTCAATTATTTTTTCAACTTTTTGGACGTCGTTTATTTATTTTTGAATATTAGTTATTTAAGATCACTTGTTTGTTGGACCTTTTTTTCTTACTGGTATATATTTGTATCTATATCTATCTATAACAGTAATTGATGATGTCATGGCCTTATCTTTGATTCCTCATTGGTTCAGATTTGTCTCAGTTTGTGCCAGCGACAGTTTAATTGTTTGATTAATTTTCTCTGATTGAAATCTGTTTGTCCTTCAAGGGATGTTTTTTATTTAAATTTCATTTTACACTTTGTGCTTAAGCTTGAATTGTGCTATATAGACAAAATATATTATTATTATTTTCATTATAGAAAGTAAAGTAGAGCTATGTGAGCTGGTTTTAGTGTCCAGGTGATCAAAGATATATGAATAAACTACAAAACAAATATTAGCATTAAAAATAACTCAATTGTTATATGGTCAACAAAATGTTGAGTGACAGGTTTTACGCCTGATGTTTTGTTTGGAAGTTGAAAAACGAAGAAACACCTGAAGCATTTGTGATAATCGTCAATTTATCGACAAAAGAAGAGGAAGTTAAATCTTCTCATGTCACCCGTGGAAAACTCTTCATCCATTTTTATTAAAAGACACATTTTAAGTTTTAATTCAGATGAGAGGAAAATAATCGTTCACACCACGAGGAGGAGAGAATTGACTTCACTCAGCAGAGATGAATTTTCTCTGACGCCTTCTGGTCTCGATCCAGTCAAACCCTGTGACTCGCTCCTCGCCAACAGACTCTATCGGATCAGCGTCTGACTCGGAGCAGACGACTGTGCTCGCCGCCATTAGGGATGAGAGCGAGTCGAGGAGAATTACGTTAGGAGACGAGTCTAGGAGACAAGTCTAGGAGACGAGTTCAGCAGCGTCTCCTTCAGGCCGAGAGCTGTCGGACATTTTAAGAGACGGAGGCCTGCAGGAGGAAAATTGTCCCTGTGATCTGTGTGTGTTTAAGTGTGTGTCTCCGTGTGGTTGTGCTGTGTGTTTCCCTCCGTCAGTGTTTGTATTACATTGTCGCTGCCTGGAAGTCATAACTGTGCTGATAAGTTGTGTGATTCATGAGGTTGTGTGTTTATTTAAAAAGCGCCACGTTTCAGACGGGTTTCATTAATCTAACTCAGGTTGACGAGGGAGGATGTGCGAGCTGGAATGTTTAGATGCAAGTGTCCACTTACTGCCGGCGCCAGCACAGAATGAAAGAGATTTACAACTTTGCTTTCGGTTTTAGTTTTGGACGCGATTCCTGTCGTGGATATTTGTCTCAGCGAAATGTTACGTGACACACGAGATACAAAAACACTTGTGTGCTCTTTAAAGCCTCCGTACATATGACATGTGCTCATGCAAATAATTTCATACGTTATATCACTTTATTTTCACTATGAGGACACATTGGACTTTATTATGGATTTTTCCGAGGCCACACTTCACAAACAAAACGTGCAAATCATCCTATTTTTCATAGGCTGCTATTGAAACAATAGATTCAATGAATCATTCCAATAATCATTTGGCAGATATGAGGTCAGAAAATGCGGGAAAATCACTTTGAATTTCTTGCTTTGTCTTACGTATAAAACTAAAAAATATCAGTTAACTTTTGTCGACTATGAACGACCATAAAATCCTCACATTCCAGATGTTGGAGCTGGATTTCGAATTGCATTCAACGTTGAAGAACTGCCACGCCCCGTCACCACACGACACGCAGTCACGCTTTATTTCTGCATCCTGGCCGACCCGCAGCAGAAATAAGTCGAGGTCTAGAGTCGAAGGCCTCTTGCTTCTTTCATCGTGTGATTCCTCTGGAAACAATGTCCAAAGGTCAGAGTCCAGAGCGGCTGCCAGACGCGTTTAGACGACTCGGCCGTGGAGAGATTGATCCGCTCGTCTTCAGGCCTCTCGCCATTATCACAGCAGGTGGATGTGTAACAGTTTATTCAGTCACAGTATCCGCTCGTGGAATAATAACACGAATACATTCATTTTAATTCTATAAATATACAACGATTTAACCTCAGACGTTGATCAAACTACACACGTATAACATTGTCTGACATATTGTAACGTCTCTTTGACATCTACTGTATCAGTAAAGTAAAACTGTTTTCAGACATGAACTCTGGGAAATGTCCCGAAAATAGTGTCTGGGCATTTTCTGGAGTTTGTGTTTCACATGTGAAGAAGCAGCAGAAAAGCTCTGGAATCTCCTCGTCTTTCCAAGATGACGTCTTCGTCTTCTACGTGTACGGCTCCTCCTCTTCTTCGTCCTGAGATCTTTGTATTGTTGCAGTTTCACGTCCATCACGTGTTAGAAACCTCATCAACACGTCCACTCGCTCACTGGGAAGTTTCCAGAAATGTTCCTGCTTCAATCACACATCTTCTCCAGAATTTTTTTTCCGCTGCAGGGAAAGTTCCAGAAAATGTCCAGAGCAACTGACTCTGACATTTCTTCTCACACACAGAACCTCTAGAACATTTCAGGAACATGTCTGGATTCAGTGCTCGTCTGAAAGATATATAATTGAAGCATCAGTTGAGTAATGATTGTAGATTACAGTCTTTGTGGCTTTGTGGCTTTTAAATCTCACTCAGTCATTTACCTGCTTTTGCTCTTCTTCCATAACGAGGTGTGTGATTGGCTGTTTCCTGTGTGGTGCTGAATGTTGACAGATGAGTTTAAAGCTTTGGCTTCTTATTCTGTGGTTGGCTGCTCATTAGGAGCCGTCGCTGCACCTTTTGTGTCCGGATGTTTTGTGCAAGCTCATGGTAAGAGAGGGGAGGAGAGAGGGCTGCCAAAAACAAGAGAGGGAGAGCAGCAGGGAGGACGGGGAGTTGTTAAACACGACAGAGAGATAATGGAGGGGACGTGGACGGACGAGACATGTGAAGACAGACGAGTAAAGCTCAGGAGAAGCTGCTTTGCTCGGGTCCTGACGGGCCTGTCGGGCTCTGGGACCAGGGCCTGGTTGGCTCAGAGCCTCCGTGCCTCCTTTGTGAGCCAACCCCCCCCCACCCCCCACCCCCCCCACCCGGCCTCCCTGGCTCTACCCAAACATCACGCCACTTACAGCGGTCGCCCAACCTGCCCCCGGGAAGAATGTGAGGAGAGATGGGGAGAGAGAGACGTCCAGAAAATACAGGGCAGCTCAGAGCGGATTAACTGCCTCCTCATGTAGACAGAGGAGAAGAGTTATTAGAGGTGATTAAGAAGCTTTAATCTCAGTTAGTGTCCTTCAGTTCTCAAGTGTTTGCACTTTAAAAGACGACTTAAAGTTTAGTGAGTAAAGTTTATTTAGTTAAACTCCTTTCACAAAGTTGCACAGTGCTTCTCAATAATCAAATAACACTATAAAAGTAGTGATCTATTAAAATGCATGCAACAGTTCAGTATAATAATGATAATAAAACATATATGAATAGGTTATGTACAGATGTGTTTCTCCATTAACTAACTAACAAACTATATCAGGTTATCTGCAGGAAATATGCAGCTCTTCCTACAGGAAGTTTTTAAAGTCTAAAGCTCAAACGCAAAAGTTTTCAAACGTGAACTGAATCCAAACATGTTCCTGAATGTTCTGGAGGTTCTGTATGTGAGAACACAAATGTCTTGAGTCAGTTGCTCTGGACATTTTCTGGAACGTTGCCTTCAGCCCTTCAGTGAAATGTCTGGAGAATGTCTGAGTGAGTCCACGCCTGTCGCTGAAGTTGTTCGAGCCGAGGATCAAAGTTTTGTGACCCTTGAGTCTCCGCCTCAGCGTTCTCTCACTAATGGGTTTGTTTGGAAGTCGTCATCGGCACAGAGCGCTGATGCTGGTTTGATAAGAATCATCTGTAACAGACCTAATGATACCTGCACCTGAGCTGAACTCTCTGGAATCAAGTGGAAATTAAACAAATCTTCTGATTGAGTCACTTCTTTCAAATCAAACGAGATTCCTCTTGTCTGTGTTTAAATCTCTTTATTCAGAGAAACAGACGGAGACAATAGAGACAAAGAAGAGATGAAAGGGTGTAGAGGGAGTTAGGGATTGACTGGAAAGAGAGAGAGAGAGAGAGAGAAAAGTAAGAGAGGGAGGGAGGCTGTGGGTTATTATAAGATAGAGATACCGATGTTTGTCTGTTTTCCAGCTGTGTGGCTCTTGTGGTTTAATGGGATTGTTTCCCTCCGATAGGTAAAGGAGCCACTTGACGTTTTTAAAGCTCAAGCTAATGTTCATTGAATCACAAGAATCTGTTCCCATACAAATGTTCTGATAAGAAAAGTTTGAGCTGAGCTGTTGGATACATGTTAAAGTTTTACACTTTTAAAACACTGGCATCTTTAAAAAAAAAAAAAAAAAAAAGCAAAGGAAGTTGCCAAAGATAATAAATGAGAGGTTTCCCACAGTCTCTTTTTGTGTAAAATAATTTGTTTGCCAATGTAATACAACGTTTGCTAAAGTAACAATAAATGGATAAAAAACAGATTTGTTTTGATTAGTTTGTTTTATATAATGATCCTAATAACAGAAATATTCAGATATGACGACGGTTGTTTTGGGATTTTTACCGTTGACATAATATCTCACATGTAATTCGTGGCCGAAGGAAAATTAACGACACGTGTGAGAAAAAGATTCTTGGAAAGTTTCCCTTCGTTATCAAAGGTGGTCTACTCAGTGGCTCTAACAGCAGGAATCAAACTTTATATTCTGCTTTCAAACTATTTCGGTGTCAACCTGGGTACCATGGTTGTTTCCCAGAAGCCCCTGCTCAGTGAGGGGAACCCATGGGGGGGGGGGGGGGTCTATTATTTTTATCTCTTCCATTCTCAACCCCTTTTCTTCAACGTTGTTTCTGTCCGTCTTTTTATTTTTTATTCTTCTCTGTCTTTTTGTGCGTATGACATTCTCTCACGTTTACCCCGGACCCCCCGTCGCTCTGTTTGCCTCCGCTCGCTCACTTTGTTGCCGTTGCACCCCCCCGCCACCCCCCCCCCCCCCCCCTCGTGCTCCATGCCTCCCCTGCTCCTCCAGACCTGTACGTTCCCCTCTCTCTCCTCCGGCAGAACTCTGTCTCCTTGCCATTTCCTATTTCCCGTCCGCCAGCTCCCGTTCTTTTACTTCCTCTGCTACCAAAATGGCCACGATCGTCTGTGTGTCACCTGGCCGGGCTCCAGGACTCCCCCCCCCCTCTGTCTCACCCTCCTCAGGGAGGTCTCACCCCTCAACATGGAGGCTGGAGAGAGGGCGTTTGTTCAGTTTCACAAGTGTTGATCTGGAACGTCTCCCCACGACTTGTGAAAGGGTTAACAGACTTTTCAGAGCTTCCAGGTCCTTGCTGGAAACAGCTCTTTGTTTCTGGTGTTTTTAGTTTGTTGTCGTCACGGTCGATGTCGTGTGTGTTTGTTGGATGTGAACTCTGGCTGCAGATCAACCTTGAACCTTGAGTCACGCAGCGTTTCCATGTGGGTTTACTGTTTGTGGGACTGAACATGGCCTCCACCACCTGCCTGCTACTGTTTAAACCTATAAGCAATCACAAGAATCCCAGTATGACCTCAGGGTGGAGTAAAACTTCAAGTTTAATTAATTTATCTTCAGAAGTTATTGACATAAATAGTCAATTACTGCCCATCATTATTTGATATTTGATGGGCATGTAAAAAAGTGGGTAGTCTTTCTTTTCCTACATAAAGGGAAAAAATACATAAACTTAAGAAAAACAGTGTTAATTTTTCTTTGCAACAATTTGCATTGAAAAGGGAATAACAATAAAACCTGACCTGTACAACAGAGCTGAGTCTGTAAAGACTTGACACAACAGTACAGACACTTTTCAGATGTGTTCATTTTTTTGATTTGAATATTTTTGCTTGACTTGTTTCAAGTTGTCAACCCTTAGAAAAATGACCCAAGATTCATCAGATCATTTAGAAAGCAACATGTTTTAATGTTTCATATTTGGTCACTATAGTTTCCAATGAGAACAATATAAATAAACATTACAATCTCTTTAAAATATATAATAACAAGTAAATGTTAAACACACAAACTCGGGCTTCATTGCAAAGGGAAATCTGTAAACCTGTAAACTTCTAAATGAGAAGCCGAGGAAGTGAACAACAGTCGGAGACTCGCATTCCTTTCTCTTTAAGTCTCACTAATCCGTTTTCTACAGATTACACTCGGTCATTCCTCTTTTCAGTTTTCATTTCAGGACATGAAAACTGATGAAAGGCTGTTTTCTCCTCCTCTCTCTGTTATCACATCTCCAACTTCATCCTCAATCACCAGAACAGAATGAAACTGGGCGTCCCTCTGCTTTCACATGCAGACCCTCCTCATGGAGATGTTTCAAATTAAAAGGGTGCGTTCTTCATATGTGAAAGACAAACTCAAGACTTGTAAAAGAGACATTTTTTGACTCTTACACATGTTCCCTGTGTTCTCTACTTACTGTCAGGAGCTCCGGGACAACTCCTGGTGGCCTGATGGTCTTTTTGGCCTTGAACTGTTCACTTGATCAGCAATATTATAATCTGATGTGGAATTTCAAAGTAAAAGCCCTTGGAAATATCATATTTTCACTGTTTTTGGTTGTGGCAAAAGAGAAGAACATTCTTGAAAAGATGTCAGAGGACAGTGAGTAATGGTTTCTACTTGTTTACTAGTATGGTAACCTCCACATTAATAAATAGTGTTAACCTAAAGAATTAGGGGTTTGATGCTTTGTTTTGGAAAGGTTTCAAATTCACGCCCTGGATTATTGTCCCAGTCCAACCACGACTTCTATAAATGTTCTGTATGTGATTTGATTTACGACTCAGGTAAATCTGGCCTGTGCAGCGTGTTTGATATTCTGAGGGAGGTTACCGGCTATCACCACCTGTGGTCTCTCTCTCTCTCTCTCTCTCTCTCTCTCTCTCTCTCTCTCTCTCTCTCTCTCTCTCTCTCTCTCTCTCTCTCTACATCTCCTCTGTGCCTCTCTTCAATCAGAGCCAGTCTATCCCGACCATCAAGGTGGCGTGGGCGGATGTGTTTGTTTGTGCCAGAATGTGTGTGTGTGCGTGGGTGTGTGTGAGTGTGTGTGTGTGTGTGTGTGTGTGTTTGTGAGTGTGTGTGTGTGTGTGTGTGTGTGTGTGTGTGTGTGTGTGTGTGTGTGTGTGTGTGCCTCTCTTTTATGGACTATCAGAATCATCAGCAATCTCCCACATCATTCTTCCCCTGATTGAGCTGAAGTCGGGGGCCCCTGTCTGGGATAGCTGTTTGTTTGGCTGTGTGTTTGTGTGTGTCTGTGTGTGTGTGTGTGTGTGTGTGTGTGTGTGTGTGTGTGTGTGTGTGTGTCTGTGTGTGTGTGTTTGGCTGTGTTTCCAGAACTCTATGTTCCTCAGGATCACAGATTAGCCAGTGTTGTATTGTTGCTCAGTGTTTGTGTTTCGGCCAGGCGCCACAAGTACAGGAAGACCCACTGTAAGCAAGGAAAGGTGTGTGTGTGTGTGTGTGTGTGTGTGTGTGTGTGTGTGTGTGTGTGTGTGTGTGTGTGTGTGTGTGTGTGTGTGTGTGTGTGTGTGTGTGTGTGTGTGTGTATATTTAGGGTGTGGGCAGCTCGTTTGGCCTTTTCTAACCCTTGACCCTCTCAATAAAGGAAAATATCATCTTTTATTCAGAGTTAAAAATAAATGAAAATTATGAAAAAAAAATTAAGGGAGCAGTCCTACCGTTTTTAATTGACACAGGTTTTTATCTCCTTCTTATTGCTGATGTAAACCTCAAATACAGTTTTTATTCAGGATGACATTTGATTTCTGTTATTAATACTTTTCACTGACGTTAAACCTTCAGACTTTCAGATTAGTCGGAACCTAAATATCCAGACCAACATTTAGTCAGAAGAGAAGAGGTGTTCTGGGTCTGGATCAGACTGAACCATGTTTCTATTGGTTTCCAGCGTGAAAACATGTTTTTGGATAGTTTGGACTTTTACACCAATCACAGGAAGTAGAGACGTCATTAAACAATATAAGAAGAAAAAGAACAGGAAGCAGCTGCAGTCTTCACCTTCGACGATCTAATGTTTTTCACCACTAGGACGTTCATTTGGTGCATTTGAACTAGTTTGGAGTACTGTAGTACTGTAGTACTGTAGTACTGTGGAGTACTGCACCTGAAGGTGCTGATGCTGGGAGTAATACCAATCAGAGTCAAGTACTGGTAGACGCCGCCCACATATGTGATGACGACAGGACTTACGCATGTCAGACAGAATACTTTAGTCCCTAAATTACGTGAAACGTGAAAGCAAAACGAACCAGATCAAATGAAACAATGGAACAAACACATGAAGCCATCACTTGAAACAACAGGTGGAAGAATAACAGCAGAACAAAACTGTCTTGTTGAACATGTGGGCGTCTTACTCTGTTTTGTACAATGGGACATGATCCTTTAATTCCACTTGAACTTTCACATTATTCAGCAAAAGGCATGAAAACAGAAAAGTTGTGGAATCGTTATTTTTGTCTTTGTCAACGTCATAAGCTCCACCTTCCAGTGTTTGTGCTTCCGTCAGCTGAACATGTCCCTGACCTCTGTGAGACACACAGATACTGATCGTCCTCCAGGTGAAGGTGCATTCACACGCTTCAGTCAACATCAGGAAATTTGTCAAATCTGAAGTCGCCGAGAGCGATGGAAAGGACAAGAGAGAGAGAGAGAAACGCAAAGTGATCCATGGAGATCTTATGTGAATTTACAGTACCTGGGATCTGTCCTACACACACACACATAGACACACACACACACACACACACACACACACACATACACACACACACACACACACAGCCTGACACAGCTCTGGTTACAGGATCTGTTTCCTATAAGCTAAGCAACTCTTGGCCTGTTATCACAGCAATCACGTGTGTGTGTGTGTGTGTGTGTGTGTGTGTGTGTGTGTGTGTGTGTGTGTGTGTGTGTGTGTGTGTGTGTGTGTGTGTGTGTGTGTGTGTGTGTGTGTGTGTGTGTGTGTGTGTGTGTGTGTGTGTGTGTGTGTGTGTGTCTGCATGAGAGTTTGATTCACTGTCAGACCAATAAAGTAGAAAGTAAAGTACAGTTAAATTATTGTGACAGTTCAAACCTTGAAATGTAAAACAGAGGTGTGTTATTATTGTATCGAACCTTTTTTATTTTTGATTCTGATGTTAACATTTCAACTGTTCTTGTTCTTGTTCTTTTTTTGTGAGAATCATCCCCACTTCTCTTAGTCTGCACGGTTAATGTGATTTGAACTTTACTTACATTCATATTTACACGATAATACCTTTACCTAATAACATGTCTGCCTAAGGCTTCATTTATGCTCAACGTTGGCACATGTGCTTGTTATACTTCTTAGTATAAGAGACACAAGCAGAAGTAAACAGTTTTATTTTAAAGGAGCACCTCACAGTGATGGAAGCACACGAGGCTCATTTTCTCTCATTACTACATCAGCGCTGATGCGGTTCCTGATAATCCTGAACAACACACACTTGATCTCCTCAGGTCTCAGGGAACAGATGCAGCTTTGTGCGGCGCTGGAGGGAAACTGTGTTAACTGTCTCATTACTGCGAGCAGGGACCGCAGCAGACAGCCCAGAGCAGCAGCTCCGTCCTCGCCTTATCGTTTCTGTTTGCTTCGTTCAGATTCCCCCCCCCCCCCCCCCCGGCTCCGTGTGCAGCCGCCGACTGACGAGTTAATCACAGAGAGAGAAGTGATTGGAAAACGCTGTGAGGGGCCGTAGAGAGCGACAGAATGAGGAGGCGTCGAGGGCGGCAGGTTGATGTCCGACGCCTTCGCTGTTGAACAGAAAAGGAAGAGTCAAGCGTTTTTCCTTTAAATTATTTCTTTAGAAAATTAGACAATTAAGAGAAAGCAAATATAGAAACTAAATAGTTTTGCTCGTTTGACTTTACAAAGATCACAAATAGACGTGTCGTCCTCACTATTCTGCTCCTTAACTTCAATAACATTTATAATTGATTTATTCACTCTGGCTTTTATTTGTGTGTGTGTGTGTGTGTGTGTCATAGAGTTACGTGTCGATGGTGATCAATCATTTTTAGTTTTTAATGTCGAGGCGAGAAAACGGAAACATTCAGTTCTCACCACAACGTTTAACCGTTGAGTTCACACTGCTCCCTATGCTGTGTTTGTGAAGGTGTGTCTGTGTGTGTATGTGTGTGTGTGTGTGTGTGTGTGCGTGTGTGTGTGTGTGTGTGTGTGTGTGTGTGTGTGTGTGTAAGTCTCTGTGGTTTAGAGTGACTGCGTTACTTCTGACACAGAGGTTTCAGAATGTCAGGTATGTTTTGTCTGTCACACAGTCACTCTCTTGCTCTCTCACAAGAACAACAACATATTAATAAATGTGAAACGTACAGTTACATGTTAAAGTCCGACAGCTAAACTCTAACTGAAGTAAACCTGCAGATGCATCGTCAGAAAATATGAAAAACAAAGATACCTCTGCAGAAAAAATGTCTCTGCGAGTGATGCATTGTTCTTATTTTGTAATATTAGTTAAAATGCTGATCAGCAGTTTACTCTTGTTTCACTGTTGAAGCAGGTTGAGATGCAGCTGTTAACTAACTCGCGTACAGTTATTATCAGAATGAAGAGGCATAGAGCAGTAAAAACACACATTTAAAAACACACGTTTAAAATCACATTTTTTAATTTCGAACAGAATTGTTGGATCATTTTAAATTCTGTGGATCATACGGTGAAATTAGACCATGTGAGATCATGTTTCTTTGGGGAAATGTTAACACCTGACACACGTGTGACGCACGTCCACAAGCTCCTTCAGCTACCGTGAGAGAAACTGCTCCTTAACAATCAGTTTTTATTTTGATCATATCAATAAATCAATCTGGAACTGACTACGTCACAGGGTTTGCTGAGCTATGTGGCGTTGGGTCATTTGACGGAACACAGATTAAAAAAAACCTTGAGACGTCTGAGGTTTCATTGAAATGTTTGCAGGGAGAGAAGAGATATTTGAGATGTAAAGAGAGATGTTAAAATATAACGTGTCAATGCTGTAAAACTCTCTGTCACTGTCATTACCATCAAAGATACATTTGGAAACAAGCATATTTTTCAAAAATGATGGTTTACTCCTTTACTTCAAACTGTTACATTAGTTTTTACGGCAAAAACATAAAGACTTTATATATCAGATGAGTGGAAAGATATCAAAACTGTCACATTCCAAACAGGGAAAAATGCCCAGATTTTAAGTCAAGTCGCAGACATTTCATAATAAAACATAATTTCAGCTACTAGAAAATTATTGACGGCTTTCCTTCCAGTGTTTGTCCTGAAAACAGACAATGAGCCGATGGACTCACGAGTTGAAAACCTCTCAGTTCGGTGGATTTTGTGCGTGTGAATGTGACGGAGGGTTCAGCGAGTGCATCACAGGGCTCCGTGCCCTGGAGAAGCGCCGGGACTCCCATTGTCTCGCATCCTGAAACCGTCTGAGGCGACCTGAGGCAACAATGGCCCCAGACAATCAAAGACTGGCACTGTAAGCACACACACACACACACACACATACCTAGGAGATGGTTGAGTTGTTCCAGTTGACTTGATCATCTGCTGGCTCGTCAGTTTTTAGTGAGCGTCAGTCGAGGTTAATGAGTTTAAATCACTGATGAAACGCCCTCTGGATAAGATGAGATAATGGTGCTTCTGTTGCCCCGACTCTTAATTGTCGAGCATCTTCTCCTCATTGTGCATTTATGCATATGTTTGTTTCTCTGAGGTCGAGATCGAAACTGAACCATCACCAGTGTGAGACAGAAGATTTTGCCATGTCGTTCCTTTTCTGTTTTGTTTCCACACCGAAACTTCTTGTTAACAAGTTTTTGCCGTCCACCTCCGCTAAGGTTACAACATCCTCGTACCTGCACACAATGTTTGCAATGTAAGAACAAACGGAAACGACCGCAGACGTAAGAAATGGGACGTCAGGTGTCTGTGGAGGTTCGAGCTTGATGACTTCAGCTCAGTGATTCATCAGGTCTGTGGTTTTCAGGTCTGAGCCACAGAGCTGATCTTTTCCCTGCAGCTTCACTTTTCCTGCAGAAACCTTCTTCTCCTGTTGCTCTGGGTTGTGTTTTGCTTCTGGTGCATGATGCAGGTCTGATGCAGACGTGATCCTCTGGTGATAAACCCACTCACCTCAGAGAGAGGAGGGCATGTAGAGTTCATCAGAGCAGAGACGTCTGTTGTGGTTTCTCAACTTATCTTGGTCACAGAGCCTGTAGACAGATCCGGCTTTTAACTTTAAATTGATAAGGTTTCTCTGGTGTTAAAACACAACATTTCAAATCCAGCCGTCAGTTTGTTGTGGAATAAAAACTCTCAGGTGACGGGTGGAGTCTTTATGAGGGCGTCGCTGCCTCGTCACCCTGTTAACACGCCTGTGATTTCATGTCCTGACGATAGAAAAATCTCCTTTTAGTAACTGTGGAGGTCTTTGGAAATAAAATGTGGTGAGTGCATTAATGTTTCTGTCCTGGGTCTGATCATATATCTGGTGTTTTGTGTGAGAACCAAATCTTTACACATTAAACAGACTTCCTACACCTCGTTGCTCCACCCTTTTTAATATTTATTTAGCAGCTTGTTTCTGGGACATTTGAAATAATGAAACTATGATGCAATGTATTTTATTTTTGTCTCCACTATACAAACCTGAATGACTCGTTGGAGAAATTAGGTCATGGTGCTGCCGCTCGTCAGCAAGTTATTAATCCCTCAACCGTGGAGGTTATGTTTCCACCTCTGTCCGTTTGTTTGTGAGCAGGATTACATGAAAACTACAGCATGGAATTATGGGACAGTACATTCATGTTTGAAGTTCTGTGCAGCTTGATTTATTATGAGACTCTATTATTGGGCCTTGGTGGAGATAATTGATGTGTTTGTGTCCCCTCTCACTTCTCCTGCAGGGTTTTGTGTCAGATCTTAGTTTTGCTTTTGTTGCTGAAAGTGTTAAAGTGTGAGACAGAATCCAGATGAAGCCAAACTCCATGTGTGATGTCCTTGTACGGTTTGTGTTGACTTTCTGTGAGTTTGAGCTTCGACATCCGAATCTGACTCGTTTCATTTTGGCTCACGGAGACAGAAACAGATATTCCTGGAGTTTATTCCTGGACCTGATCGGTTGGGCCTTGTGCAGCTCTCGTGTGTTTCCTACAGACTGAACTCAGGATCTTACGTGTGACCTCAGATTGATTGTTGAAGGGAATATCTTTTATCCGCTTTAATCAACCTGCAGGAAATGAAAATAACCACCTGCAGGCTCCTTGTCCACTTTAATGTCTCCTGTTGAAAACAAATTATCGTCTTTTATAACCTGTATAGTTCACATGGAGCGTGTGTCCCCCCCCCCACCCCTCTTCACGGCTCAGCTCCAAACACGTAGCCTCCTCTTCCTCCTCCGCTCAGCCCAAAGTTCACATTAAACGTGGCTCAATTTTTTTTCAATCCACATCGAAAAGAACAAGACAAACAAAAAACAATGTGCACTCCGTGCCGTCAGTCACTTTTAAAATATTATCTCCTATTCTGCTGATAAGTG
Source organism: Limanda limanda (assembly GCF_963576545.1). Lineage (NCBI taxonomy): Eukaryota > Metazoa > Chordata > Actinopteri > Pleuronectiformes > Pleuronectidae > Limanda > Limanda limanda. Next base: position 4,066,575 of record NC_083650.1, read on the forward strand.
TTAGAGCAGAGGAAACAGGGGAAAGTGATTGAAGCAGTAAACACACAAAAAACATGATATATTGTGTCTTAAAACATATTATATTTTAATATTATGGTTGCACTGTGTACTGTGATTCGATACATGGTTTAAAACAAAAAAGATAAATATTTGCAGAGGATATTTGTGGCCGTCTGTGTCGCTGTGTTATTGTGTTTGTATTATTTTGCATCGTGCCCATATTTATGTTTCTGTATCTGCTTGTTAAGATGAAATTCAACACAAATTTATGATATTATTTTGAATTTAAGGACAAAGAAAAACATGATTCTGAGCAAAAATTTACGCTTTTCTCTTTCTGGAGGCAAATTGACATCAGGTTTTTATCGTTTGAAGATTAAAAGACGACTTTAAAAGAGATATTTGTGAGTTTTGCTTTGCTACATGGACAACATTATCATCGTGTAGTGAGAGGATTACAAAACATGTTAGTGTATTTGAGTGATAGTGTGTGTTAGTGTTTGTGTGTGTGTTGGAGCTTCATTAACTTGACTCTGATGGAAACAAACAAAGTTATGGAACATTTGCTCTTCTTATTCTCTCACCTATTTTTATTGTGGGTGTGAGGTCAGTGTGAAGTTTTGCCATCAGCTGTAACACAACATAAAACCTGTGTGGAAACCTGCTTCATCTTTAACAAGCAGTTGTGTTTGGCGTAAATAGCACAGAGTGATTTGTGCACATGTGTGGATGAGGTGTGACACGCTGAGTTATGTGGGTCTGACAAGTAGTGAATAAAAGAGTAAACGTAAATAGTCTTAGAGATGCAGACAATTAAAAGGTGAGACAATCTGGAAAAGTTAAGGAATGGAAAAACTGAGCATCAGGTTAATTTATTGCATTGTCGGCTCTAAACATGTTGGAAGTGGGCTGTTTGACTGTGGTGATGCTGGATGCAGCTTAACTTTCTGAAACTGTAAAAGTGACCTGCAGCAAATAAAGATATGTTCACCTGTTTATTCAAATAGAAATAGATGTTCTTTCTTGTTTTATATAAATATAAAACACGAAAGATCTTTATATAAAGAAACAGCCAAACTTGGATAACCTCCCTGGTGAAGATAATAAAAGAAAATGAGTGACTTCCAGAGGATTCTTATGAAGAAGAAAAAACATTTCCTGGTATTAACAGTGAAAAGTTCATAGTGTTAAACTTGAGTGAACTTTGCTGAAACTCACTGTGAACCTCAGTGTTTGTATCAGGAGTTGTTCTTGTTGTGCTGAAGTTTGCCAGCAGCAGTTTGTACAATATGAACAAAGTGTGAGTGTATGTGTGTGTTAAATCTCTAAAGTTATCAAAGCAGTGTGTTGTTCAGTGTCACAACCTGAAGGTGTAACCCTGTGTGTTGCAGGGGCAGCTCGGAGCGTCGGAAGGAGAAGTCTCGGGACGCAGCTCGATGCCGACGCAGCAAAGAGACGGAGGTTTTCTACGAGCTGGCTCACGAGCTGCCGCTCCCCCACAACGTCAGCTCCCACCTGGACAAGGCCTCCATCATGAGGCTGGCCATCAGCTTCCTGCGCACACGCAAGCTGCTCGCCACAGGTGGACATACACACACACCCACACACACACACACACACACACACACACACACACACACACACACACACACACACACACACACACACACACACACACACACACACACACACACACACACACAAACAAACACACACATTGTCTGCATGTGTTACACAAAGAAAAATGGCGGCAGTTTACCCCAAACACGTTCTCTGACCATCTCAGCACGTGTGTGTGTCTGTGTGTGTATGTGCAGTAAGAAGGTATTTGTTCGACCTTCCCCCCCCCCCCCCCTTCCTGTCGTCTCATTTAAAATTAGCAGCGGTGGAAGCTCGACAAAGAAACAGACCTATTGTTCTGGAATTCCAACGTCTGCGTCTCCAAGTGAGATCAGAGAAGAGCAAAATGAAACGGCCGCAGCTCGGGGGGGAAAACAAGAGCATCCAGTTCACGAAGGAGACGCTTGTTGAAATGAGACGATTCAACCTTCTAAACCAGCTTTAAAATCATTCTTTCGTAAAAGTCAGATCATAAGTCTGGCCTGCAGTTATGTATTTTGTTTTAACCTGATGATGATATCATTTTAAAATCAGGTTCAAACAATATCTTGCTGATCAAGCCTTTGAGAGAACAACCTGTTGGTGGAACAGGAAGAAACTTTCATTAATTGTATCTGTAAATCTGACATTATTCTCCTCTTATGTAACGTTTGATGTCCTGCTCATTGTGTTTCTATAAAGCAATTTACCGTGTTAGCTGCCAGCGATTCAAAACATAAATGATGATGCAAACAGCCGGTGCTTTGTTAAACTGCGTCGACGGCAACTTCCTGTTTCGTTTGAGGTGTGGAGTCATCAGTCATCCTTAATTAGACCTTTACCTCTACAGAGTGAGCAGATCACAGTGTTGCACGGTTAAAAGTAGTGAGCATAAATCAATCAAACTTGAAAGAAAGTTCAAGCAAAAATATTTTAGTTGTAAATTTGTGATAAAATAATATATTTTGCTCCAGTTTCTCTAAATGTGCTGTGAGCTTTAATGTTGCAGCAGCAGATTTTGCTCACATGCAAACCTTTGACCTGTGGTTTCTATTTCTGAAGATAGTTACAGTTTCATGATACGAGATCTTGAGATATCTGCTTTTTAAACCTGAGGCGACCAAACCATTGACAAATTAAAAAACGATTCAGAAATGATGCCCCTGTGTCCAGTTTTTATAATTTGGGCGAACTGGTCCTTTGAGTCCGGCATTAGAAAGTGCAGAGGTTCCTGAAGGTTCGACGAGTTTTATCAAACAGGCACAAAGATAAAGAAGGATTTGTGCTATGGAGGAGGAGGAGGAAAACAGATAAAAAAGAGAGGAGGCATTAGGAGGAGGAGGAGGAGGTAATGAGGGTAGGAAAGCATCGGGTGAGGAGGGAGATGCAGCAGCAGATAGAACCTTATCAGCTGCGTCTGATTGCTCCGTGATGGAGGGAGCGATTGGGGAGGAAGAGCTCTGCCCATCGTTGGGCTGCTGCTGGCTTTACCCCTGCTAGCCATAACACACAGCTGCCCTGGCGCCACACGTGCACGAGTGCACCCTGCTGCAGGGAACTCGTCTGTTATGCAACGCAAGTTCTGCTGCAGCCGAAGAACACTGATGTACAGATTAGGAGGTCGTCAGGATGTGATTGGACCATTTCTTAGTGATTAGTTCAACGCAGCTTGTTATTAGCTGTTGTCCACTCAATTGGAGCTTTTAAGGTCTGGAGTCGATATCAAATTAACTCCTGGTTCTCATGGTTCAAGGTATTTTAACACGCCAGAAGGGACTAGTAGTTGTGCAGTAACCTCATCATAACAATTAATAAAAACTGAATAAAGACAGAGAAGTTAGGGAAATGGAAAACCAAAGTGTAAAAACACAGTATTCTTCTAGCATGGCAACATGACGGCTCCCAAAAGTGAAGCCAAAACGTCTCTATCGCCTCCTGGTGGCTGGCTACAGTATAGGTCATAAACCCCACCTCCTCCTTGTTAGCATCTGGGACATGGACCAACCTTAAAAAAAAAGGAGACGTTAAATAGTTCCATATCTTTTTGTGGGAGAAAATGAAGATGCATCGTCCATCTTTATTTAAAATCCATGGTTGTTGCATCTTCCTCATTTAACTCCCATTCGACAGGTGTGTGTCCTTATTGATGTCATTTCATATTCAGATCATCTTTAAATAGACGTTAAGTTGTAACGGCTTTGTGGTTCTTTAATGTTTGTCGTGGGCGTCTTGTTATTTCTGTGTCTCTTCATCGGGTTTCACAGGATTGTTGTGCTGACGTCAGTGTTTTCTGTTCCATGTCAACGATTCAGACCCAAAAAGTTTGTCTTTTAGGTTCAAGCGTCTTGTGTTGTCTCAGCTGGTCCCGAGTACTTATTTGCTCTCCTTCATGTTTGTTTGTGTTTTTCCTGCATCCGTGTTGAGTGTCATTCCAGTGACGATGAAAATATTTACCTCCGAGAAGGATGTTGTGTTTTCTCTTTCTAGTCTGTCAAATCAAAATGCTGCTGTAAAGACTGTGGTTAGCGACAAGACAAACTAATTGATAAAAGTATTAAGGATTAAACAAATGTTTCTATCGCACGGTACAATGTCAGTACTGACAAGAAGTAGCGAGTAGCTAGCTTGGGATGCATTTAGCCTTGAGTAGCATAAAGGGGCTAATTGTTGTCCTAAAGCTGTTTAGCTTTTTGTTAGCTTAGCATTCAAAAGTAAACCACGTCAAAAACATACTTTCAACCTGCAGCTACAGCTAACTGCTCCCAAAACCGCAATGACTGTTATTTTTAAGAATATAAAGTCGGACTTAACAATTAAATTAGATTTTGACGTCTCGAAGGACCACTTTGTTGCAGCTAGTCACAACACAAACGCAAAAGAAAGAAATCCCGCCAGAAATCAGAGGATTAAATCCGATTCTCGTGTGATCCAGTCGTCGTCATTCTCAGCACAAGATGTAGAATCATCAGAACGGCAGCTGTCCCTGTCAAACACTCTTATCTTCACCCCATCATATTTGAAACCAGGGCGGTTACGCAACCAAAGAACAAGAGAAAGAGAAGAAAAGTGCAACTTGGTCCAAATGACCAGTAATCACAGCTCCGTATTTAGGCCAAAGGTGCCGCTGGCTCTTGAACCGGGCCCCTGGAGTCTCGGCTGCTCCCCGGGGCCCATGAGAAGCTGCGGGCTCCACCGGAGGTCAGCGCTGTCTGGGCCCGGCTCCAAACTCCAGCCCCCGGCCTCATCGGGAGCCTTGAGAACTGGCCTCTCTTATCTCAGGGAAGCACACCAGAGGAATTACAAGCCTCCCACCCTCCACCCTCCACCCCATTCGACTACTGGGCTTTGTTCAGCGTGAAGCCACCGCACACACACAACCACACACAACCACACACCTTCCCTCTCGAGCTGCTTTCTTTTAATTGAGACACCCTGGACAAACTGGAGTCTGTGTGTGTAAATGTTTGGATACTGAACCGTGCGTATTTGAACTTAATTGGTTGATTTATGTTTCTTCAAGTTGGTGCTATTACGGATGAGTGTGTGGTCTGGGTGTAATTTGTCTGGGTTGTGGATCGGGAGCGGCAGGAAGAAGCTGCACTGGTTTGTTTTGGCCCCGAGCCGAAGCTTCAGGAAGTAAAACAACACACACAGACACACACACACACCCACACACACACACACACACACACACACACACACACACACACACACACACATGTATAAAATTATATTAATTCATAATCATTGAATGAGGTTTGTGAGTGTGACCCTGTCGTCTTGCTCTCTCTCTCCAGGCAGCAGCAGCAGCAGCAGCAGCAAGGACGGCGACGAGGACGGACAGATGGACAGTCAGTACCTGAAGTCTCTGGAGGGCTTTGTCACCGTGGTAACATCAGACGGCGACATGATATTTCTGTCCGAGAACATCAACAAGTTCATGGGGCTCGCACAGGTACACAACCGCAGACACACAACCGCAGACACACACCAGGAAGAATCGGTCACGTGCAGACGAGAGTTAAACTGCAGCAAACACTGAAGGTCAGGAAGTCACGAGTCTGCGAATGAGAGATGACTTTCTGTGGAATCAGCTCGACACAGGCAGATACATCACATCACACTTTTAAAGTCCGTCATTGACCACACAACAAGACAAAATACATTTAAATGATTTTAATTTTATTTCTGATCCGGGCTTTATAGCTACTTTATACATTTATTTCATTAATCTATCAAACAAAACAATTAAAGCAAACACAAAATCTGCTTTCACAAGACGTTATTTAACAAATTGAATAATTCAATTCAATTACAAATCAAAGTAACTGCAGGCAAACTCAGCATCTATTAGTTCCTCAGTTACAATTCATTTTGTACCATTCAAAGCAGCTCACAGAATAATTTTACTGCCACACAAAATAATAAATGAACTAAACTTAATTGTACTTCATCATCATCCTGTGATAAACCGGAGCCGACTGTTGTGTCTGTGTAAAATTCCTCTCGTACCTGCAGCAGCTGCTCAGTGACAGACTGAACACACTCAGCATTTTCTGTCCCCTGGAAAACCACCTGGTTTGGTTCTGTGGTGACCACCTCAGCAGTGGGTGGAGTCTCATATCCCAGATTATTATTATTGCCTCCGTTACCCGGTGTGACGGACGCCAGTGAGAGAAAGTCTTTCCTCTGTGAGCGAAGGAGCTCAGGATACAAAGAGCTGCTTATTCCTGCTAAAGCCTCTGAATAGATGCAGAAGGTCTGAGTTCATTAAGCTCTCTGGGCTAAATGAGGGGGTGAAAAGCAAGTAGCTCCAGTGTGAGGCAGCTGTGGGACGACTTGCTAACCTCAAGCACAAATGTAGAGTTAGCAGCAAAACTAGAAAAGGTTCTGCAGGAAGTTTGAAACATGCAGAACTGAACCTGTGTGTTCTGTATGTTTTTTATATGAATTGTTTAATCTTTCAGGTGGAGCTCACTGGGCAGAGCATCTTTGACTTCACACACCCATGTGACCACGAGGAGATCAAAGAAAACCTCAGTCTGAAGACAGCTGGTCAGTTCACACAAACACACACACACACACATGCGTTTTCCTGCACATACCTGCGTCTCATTTATTTATTTTTTACGTCATTACATACTCAAATCATTGTTGTTTTTCATTCTCCGCTGCCTCTTTCTTCAAATTCCAGTGTGAGTCTCTTATTGTTCCTCATTCTCAAATCGGTCTTCACAATAAATCCTGACAACTAGATTCTGGTCTGTATTTATAAAGATCTTTTCTAGTCTTGATGATCACTCAAATTACTTTACAGTGTCTTAATGATGGTATGATTATTATTAATTTCAAGTTCAACTGAATCCTTTATTGTACATTTTACATTATAAAGTTCATCCAGAAGTATCGTCAGTTCACTTCTCGTCTGAATATCAAATTCTGGCTGTGTAAAAGCATAAATATATATAATGTTGGTCTGTCAGAGGCCTCGCGCACACACACACACACACACACACACACACACACACACACACACACACACACACACACACACACACACACACCATTAAGCTCTTATACCCTATGAGGGTTAAAAACACAACCACACATGTCGAGTGTTTATGTAACACATTATATCTCATGTCCAAAATATGAGAACAGAGGGTCAAAGGCCGTATAGAGAGGAACCTAAAGAGAGATACTGCAGTGTGTGTTTGTGTGTGTGCGGAGGAGAAAGACAATTAAGAGCTGAGAGTATGAGGACAAGAAGACAAGAGAGGTTTGGAGAAAGAGGTAGAGAGGGATAGAGAGAGAGAGGGAGAGAACAGGGAATTCTCTGGTGGTGATAGTGAACATGGTGTGATGTGTGTTCCAGCCACTGTGGCAGAAAGTCAACGATCACAACAATGCATGGGTCATAACCTCAACACTAATGTCCTGCAGGCTGAAGCCGTTGAGCATGAATGTGACGGCAACAGAGACCGAAAGTTTAGTGCTAAACACACACACACACACACAATCACACACACACACACACAGAATCACTTAACTTTGGTTTATAGCTCTTATCAGCAGTAGCCGCAAAACACACACGTGTAGCAGTAAAGTTTTATCGTCTCTTTCCCTTTAACACACATTCACACACACACACACACACACACAGATACAAAGACACACACACTTGTGAACAGGCTGGAAGAGTAAAGATATGTGTTGTATGTGTAACGACACAAAGATTAGGACACTTCGTTGAGTTTAGAGATTTGACAAAAGACACTTCAGCACTTTGCTCTGCGGCTGCAGCTCGGGACTGATCTGTGACATGGTGATGTAACAGCTTGGCCCAATTTCACGTCCTCTGCGTGTGCGTGTGTGTGTGCGTGTGTGCGTGTGCGTGTGCGTTTGCGTTTGCGTGTGCGTGTGTGTGTGTGTGTGTGGGGGTGTGTGTGTGGGTGTGTGCGTGTGTGTGGGTGTGTGTTTGGCTTCTGCAAGTTTAAACCTTGACCGTTTCCCAGTCTCTCCGGGAGAGAGGCAGATGATGGGAGGAAAACTTTTATTTATTTATTTTTTCTGTTCATTTTTCCACTGAAAAATATAAAATAATTAAAACTGTAACATCTGAAGTTTTAAGCAGAGAATCATGTGAGTGATCTTTGGTTTAGTCATTTGATCAAACTGGAAAAAATTAATTTAAAGTTACAGTGAGGTTGGAATGTGCTGTTAATCAAAGGTCCATTAATCTCACATGTAATGATTTCGCAGAAATTGCAGAAGCATCAAATTGAAGGTTAAACATGTCAGAGGAGAAAAATCCAAAGATTAAAAACAACATTATTTCTTAAATAAATTGAATTATAATTATATTAACTGTCCTTTCCATCATTCTCCTTGTTAAAAGGTTTTTTGGTAGTTTTCCCTTCAAACATCTTGTTAAGCCCTTGAAAGCAAATAGGGATTTGTGAATATGAGCTGATTGATCTGTTCTGCTCCATTAGTTTAAATGACTGTGACTCTGTGTTTTCAGGCAGTGGCTTCGGTAAAAAAGGCCGAGAGCTGAGCACCGAGCGAGACTTCTTCATGAGGATGAAATGCACGGTGACCAACAGGGGGCGCACTGTCAACCTGAAGTCGGCCAGCTGGAAGGTGAGAGAGTGGTTAGAGAGTGAAGTGACTAATCCTCTTGATCTCCCCCTGGTGGCTCGCTGCAGTACAGCCCAACTCCTCCATGTTAGCAGATGAGACCTGAAACAAAAAAATCAAAGTAGACGTTAAAGAAATGTTTGTCAAAGATGGTTTCTGTCATTTTAGGTAGTTCTTAACCCCTTATTGCCTGAATTAATTTCCAATTATATAAAAAAATATTATTTGTGTTTTTGGCTGTCATACAGATGCTAAATTAAGTGGAGATTGTTAATTTCAATATAGCATAAACAATAGATATAAAATTAAGGTATGAGGCAAATTAGCGACATTAGGCATAATGGGGCATAACCGTAATTTAACAAATTTTCCAGTCTCTGGTATGTAGATTATTATATTGATGCTGCTTTTGTTTAAAATTGAATAACAACATATGTTTCTGTACAACCATTGCTGTTCCATCCTCACAGTATTTCAAATACAGCTTAATACCTCAAAATTTCAAATACAGCTTAATATCTCAAAATAACTTTGCTGCACAGTACCAAGGGGCTAGTGTGTATTTTCCACTCCGACCACTATATGGCGGCAGAGTACTTCCAATACCTTCATGGTATGTGTAGAATTTGCACCATACGGCATTAGTGGGATAAAAAGACCGGAATGGGGTTTGATGCGAATTCGCGACTTTCGTCTACAAGGGGTTAATGTTGACGGTTTCATGTTTCTGATCACTTTGGTTTTAATTAGTTAATTGATAATATGAAAAAGCGCTGAGACGTCATGACTGTCGATGGGACCTCTATACCGTGTCGATACTCCTGATTGGAGTTTTACAACAAAAAGGCAAAGATTAGATAAAAATCTGAAAAACAGAGGATGAACCAGAGGATGTTTGTATCCAGATCCAAAGTAATATTGATATAGTCGTGCAAGTTGTGGAAAAGAGCAGAATATTTCCCTGTGTTTGGCTTCAAAGGCACAAAAATGACCGAACCCGTGTCCCTGAGTTTCTCTGTTATCTTTCCTGCCCAGGTGCTGCACTGCACCGGCCACCTGAGGATGTACAGCAGCTGCCCCCCCCGGACGCTGTGCGGCTTCAAGGAGCCTCCGCTCACCTGCGCCGTCCTGATGTGCGAACCCATCCAGCACCCGTCCAACATCGACACACCGCTGGACAGCAGGACCTTCCTGAGCCGGCACAGCATGGACATGAAGTTCACCTACTGTGACGAGAGGTGGGCAGAGACACACACACACACACACACACACACACACACACACACACACACACACACACACACACACACACACAAAGACACACACACACACACACACACACAGACAGATACAAGCAGACAGACTCAAACTTTGTCTCGCTGGGAATTTATTATTTTTCCTTTTAATGAAAACAACCAGTCAGTCTAACGTGATGAGAAATAAAAATAAACCCAAAATCAGAAAATATTTTTATACATCAATACCAAGAAATTAATAGAGGACATCTTCACTGTGCTGCCAGTTAAAACACACACACACACACACACACACAGAGGAATGCTCTTCACTGATTACCTTGCGCTGACTGGATTCAGTTTTACTTGGCAGAGATGTCAGTGGAAAATTAAGCCAGAGATGAAACATTAATACTTTAATAAGATGTTGTCACGACACTGTCGGAGTGAGCCAAGTGTTTTTGATCAGGGATACACACAAAGACACACACACACAGACACACACAGACACAAAGACACACACACACACACACACAGCAGCAGCAGCACTCTCCCAGTTTCACAGTGGATGTGATGTGATTGACAACTCTGACACACTGGAATGTGTGTGTCGGTGTGGGTGTGTGTCTGTGCTTCTGTGTGTTACCATGGTGAAAAACATTACAATTAAAAATGATTTTCGAATCATCATGGGTGCAGCGTCCATCTTTCACCCAAATACTTTTCTCCACCTGCACGAATAGGTTGTGACGAATACACACACACACAGACAGACACACACACACACACACACGCACAGACACACACAGATCTGAGTTACACAAGCACACGCACACAGACATAATCCTATCAATCTGTAATCTTATCAAGCTGCTCATGCAGGACAAAGGTTCCCTTTGGAGGAAAGTGAATGTGTGTTTGTTTCGTGGTCGCTCGACAAACAAGGACACATTTTCTTTTCCGCCTTTTTGGCGAAAGCTGCCCAAAACTTCTCTCCAATTACCCAAATGAGTTTACTGTAGGTGGGTCGCCGGCCCCCCCCCGCCCGGCTCAGCGGGGCCACTCATTAGGGACAGAAGGTTTCCTCAGCTCAAGTCTGGCAGTGTGAGCGGACGAGTGGAGGAAGGAGGGATGACGACAGAATGAGAACAGGAAGTTGGACCAATCATCCACAAAGTTTTCTCCTGAGACTCTAGTTTAGTATCACATCTGCCAAGAAGGTCCTGTTCTCACTCCTGACACTTGGTGGAAGAAACAAGAAAATTCAAGTTTGCTGGATCCAGGATTTTCACTTTCTTGGTGGAGGATGAAGGATAAATGATGAAGGATGAAGATGAAGGATTAACGTGTCACATGTTGTTTGAAGTGTGTTATTGAGAAAAGCCAATCTTCGATCATCATCATCGTCCTGATTATAGTTGTTATGCTATTTTAGTTTTGATCTTTTCCATATGTGATTTTCTTTAATTCACTTTCTCATTCTTTTCACCTCTTTTCATTCCATCTAATTCTTCCTCACTTTTCTTGACAGGGTCTCTCTCTTGCTCTCTCTCTCTCTCTCTCTCTCTCTCTCTCTCTCTCTCTCTCTCTCTCTCTCTCTCTATCACTCTCTGGTCTGAGGCCTGCAGCTGCCAGTGTTATGTAATCTGAGGACAAGAGCCTCTCTTTTTCTCTCTCGCTCTCTCTCTCTCTCTCTCTCTCTCTCTCTCTCTCTCTCTCTCTCTCTCTCTCTCTCTCTCTGCCTCTCCCTCTCCCTCCCTCATCATCCGCAGATTGTTAATCTTCATCGTACTGTGACATGATTCCTCAGTTTTCTTCGCTCTCCTTGTGTTTAATGAAATAATGAATTCTGGGAATTCTGGTCTGGGAATGTGGAATCAGTCCAATAATGAGAATCTGGCTCCCATTAGTTTTTTTCATCTGAGCCAAAATGCATGAAATAACATAATTTATCATAAATTCTGATTATAATGGGTGTAGCTAATTAGATTTAATATCAGAGCAGCAAATTAAAACATTTATACACAGTAAATAGTGGTCTCTAATCTAATTGATTGAGAAAAAAACTAATAATGATTTGTTATATTTATTTTATTTAATTAGTATATATTAGTTTAAAAGGTGTTTAAAAACTCACCTGTATAGTATTTTTATAACGTGATACATTTTTAAAAAAATAATGACACTTTAGCTTTTAAAGAATTTAGTCGTTTTATCAACAGCTTCTCATCTACCCCGGATGAAATTATACTATTTCAATTAATCAATAAATTTATAAATCAAAAGAATCGAGACTCGTTAAAGTGTCTTCCTGCCCCACTGTGTCAAATAAAGTCACATTCCAGACTTTTATTTAAACGTGTCTGTTCTCCTCACAGACATGAAACCTTGTGTCCGGGGGTCATTTCCTGTTGTAAGTTTTTGTCGCTCGTTCTCACAACAAAGTTTGTGAGAAGAAGTTGTGAGAGTTGTTGTTCTGGTTGCTTAACTTACGACATTCACAAAGTTATAATTAAACCCAAACAAAGAACTTCTCAGTCGGTGTTTAAGTTCCTGTAACTTAATAAAAAACGCACCTGAGTTTCTTGTAATCGTTCGTCAGATCACTGAGATCCTGTAACTCACAGCTGGATCCAAATAAAAGAGCAGAGGCTCAAACGAGGGAACTTGAGCCAGGAACATAATCCTTATCAACAAAGTGAGATGGTGATGAGAGTGCAGAAGGATTAACTGTTCCAGAAAACTCAGCGAGTCAGATCCGCTCTTATTCTTGCTCCTCTGCCTGATTTCCAGCGCATGGGACAGGTTCAGGATCTGTCTTAACAAGCGTTATGTGTCAACAAGTCAACCACCAATGACATCATATTATGTGTGTTGTTAAAAGTGTTTGTTTTATGTGTGTTGCAGGGTAACACAGCTGATGGGTTACACACCTGAGGATCTGCTGGGTCGCTCGGTCTATGACTTTTACCACGCCCTGGACTCAGATAGTGTCACCAAGAGCCACCACAACTGTGAGTGCATGCAACACACACACACACACACACACACACACACACACACACACACACACACAGACACACAGATAAAAATCACTAAAAGGCTGGTGAAGGAGAGAATGTCACATATGTTTGTGTGTGTGACTATATACAGTTTTATGAACATATTAAACATGTGTGTGTGTATGTGTGTGTGTTTGTGTGTGTGTGGGGGGGGGGCTTGGTGTAAAAATGGCTTTTATTAAATTAAGTTTAGTCTCTGATGGTCACATCTGCTGCAACAGACACAAACGCAGAGGACAGGGAACCAGGTGGACACTATTACAGTCTAATGACACTGAGTATGTGTGTGTGTGTGTGTGTGTGCGTGTGTGCGTGCGTGTGTGTGCCTGTGTGTGTGTGTGTGTGCGTGTGTGTGTGTGTTAACGAGGCTCTGAAGTGTCATGGCTTTTCTCTCCAATTACGCTGTTTCATCAGCAGCTTTGAACAAGAAGAAACCTGGAGATTAGAAGATAAAACATGCTAAGAACATAATGACATCATGTGTGTCTGTGTGTTTACTATAAATAACATAGGTGCCAATACGATTCCTGACTTTTACAACCAAAACTTTATTTCAAATTTCACTATGCAGATAATAAAAAGTGTGTAAATAATAAAACACTGTTTTACTACAACTTAAAACAGGGAACTTAAGAACAAATAAAATACAATAACAACGTTTTATTAAATGTGATTTTAAAAAAGACCTTCAAAACACAAGTTTTGTAAAACAGTTTAAATCATTATATTTTGTTTTCAGTTAAACTAAACTTGAAATCAAGAATTTGACCCAAAAACAATATTGTAGGAAACGTCTGTTTTTTATTTTTGTGCCTTGTGTGCATTTTCCGTAATTCTTTCCTTCAGTCTTAGATCATCATGTGTGTGTTGGCTTGAACCTGCTGATAAAGGGCTCTATCTCTCTCTATGTTACACACACACACACACACACACACACACACACACACACACACACACACACACACACACACATACACACAGGCGACCCGCTCTCACGGCCAAGCCTGTCGATCAGCACATGCTAACAGCGTTCTCTGCTACATGTAACACTGCCATAAACTTCCTCCACACACACACACACACATACAAAAACACACACACACACACACAGTCACTGGCCTTATGTTCACTCTCTGACCTCGGTCCTTGGTCCGTTCCCACGCCAGCTCTGAACTTTGGACTCCAGCCAGAACAATCTTCTCGGCTCAAAGTCAAACTTCCACTTTATATTTTCCTGTAAACCGTAGCTCACTTGATTTCGCTGCCAAAATAAATGTACGGATATTTAATCAATAATTCAAACATTAGACATTTTAATAAGACAAACACCCACAGTGGATCTGTGAAGTTTAACAGCGTCTCTGTCATTGAGCCAGTTTTCTGTGTGTGTCTGGATAATAACATGTTGCATCAAGCCAGGTTAGTTACGTACATGTTGAATCAAATCTGCTCCTGTGAGTCACCCCATAGGTAGAAGTTTGGACAATAAACTTCTTAGGAGAGTGAATTAAGTGTCTTTAAATAGGTTTTATGAGACTAACAGCCCCATCCATAAATTCTGGATTTCCTCCTACTGTAAAAAATAATCTAGATCATTACTTTTATTACGTCACGTCTTCATGTTGCTCAGTCTCTGATCATACATGTGAGGGGCGCACTGCTGAGTACGAACATAAAAAAGACGTTTGATCATACAAGGAGCGAGAGGACGGTTGTTTCTACAACGTACTGTAAAACCATAAAACATTGACTTAGTTCCACCGTGATGTGTCACTCACTTCTCTCTCTCTCTCTCTCTCTGCAGTGTGTACCAAGGGGCAGGCGGTGAGCGCCCAGTACCGAATGCTGGCGAAGAGCGGAGGCTACATCTGGGTAGAAACTCAGGGAACTGTCATCTACAACAGTCGTAACTCGCAGCCTCAGTGCATCGTCTGCATCAACTACGTCCTCAGGTCAGTGACTCATCCTGACATGAGGATCGAAGGTAGAATGAATCTTACTCCCTGTGCTTTGAATGCAGCGGGATGTAGTGATGCGTCTGTCCACTGGTCTGTAAAAGTGTCTTTCTGCAGTGAGACTCAAAAACCGACGTTATGACTTGAATTATTTGTAATATGTAGAAGTTTTACCAAGACGTTTTTAATGACGTTTCTGATGCCTCACAATACAATGATGTTTCTTTATGTTCTTCAACCTGCAGTGACATCGAGGATAAGTCCGTGGTTTTCTCCCTGGAGCAGACGGAGTCGCTGTTCAAGCCGCATCACATGAGCAGCTTCTTCACAGCAGGAGGCGCAGGTGTGACCGGAGAGCCTGGAGAAAACCTCTTCTCCAAACTCAAAGAGGAGCCGGAGGACCTGGCTCAGCTGGCTCCGACACCCGGGGACACCATCGTCTCCCTGGACTTCGGTCTGTACTGACTTCTGTTGTTAGCTAAACATGTTCAACGTTATCCTTTATATAGTGAGTCCATTGACTGACGCTGTGTAAAACGTCTTTCTCCTCCTCAGTGTTTTAACTCTTCATCCCTTCTTGTCTCAACTAGTTCTAATCTCTGTTTCTCGTTCCCAGGTCGTCCTCAGTTCGAGGTGTCCACTGCAGCCATGCTCCCTCCAGGACCCCCATCCTGGGGCAGCGAGAGCCACAACCCCCCCGCTCCGGCATCAGGCCAGACCTCAGTTCCGGTTCCTGGAGACCTGGCGAACATGGCTGCAACTTTCACCGTTCAGCAGAACCCGGCGCCGGGCAGCGCCACCCCGAGCCTCAGCAGCTGCTCCACGGTGAGGAGTAATGAGTTAGCCAGCGCGGTAACTGGTGGCGTTTGTTTCCTGGTTCGTTCTGTCTGTGTTCAGTGAGGCCAGGGGGGGTTAAAGGTCACTGGGCAGTGTGTGTGAGAATTACGGGGGTGTAGATTTGGACGGAACAGGCTTTTAGCAGTGAATGGCAGCTTTGTTGAAATTAATTTCTTTCTTTTGCCCCCTCTGTTCTCTCCTCACTCAGCCGAGCAGCCCAGGTGATTACTACAGCTCGGTGGAGAGCGACCTGAAGGTGGAGCTGACGGAGAAGCTGTTCGCTCTGGAGACCGAGAGCAGCAACAAGCCTGCAAACACAGAGGTGACCTGCTCCTCCTCCTGTGCTTTGGTCTTTGGCAGTAATGATGAGGCCTGGTCTTATTGGATCAACTGTCCAGGACATTGTGTTAATAATGTTTACAAAGCAGTAGGTTACATGGAATACGACTTTATTTAAACATTTAGAAGCTGCATTCACTACAGATGCAAAGCTGATTTAGACGATGGATGTGATGGAGTAAATCACAGAGTTCAACTTTGGTAAACTTGAACCTGAAAAATTCCTTTTGTCTTCGCACAAGTGTGACCGGGCTTTTGTTTGAACTTGAACGAAGCATTTGCACGATTTGAAAGTAAATCAGCGTTAATAATGAAACCACCCAGAGACAGATCCTGTCACCGACCCGAGCAGGCAGGTCAGCCTCAGGTAGAACTGGAATTGACAACCAAACGCAGCTCCTGGGGGGGGAGGCGGGAAAATTCCCTTAGCTGTGAGCGCCCCCTGGTGGTCATGGTTTTGGCTTCTCGGGCGTTTCCACAGCAGGTACAATGCAGCAGTTGTTGTCACTTTAGCCACTATTATCTCCTCTCCGGACACAAACATGCAGGTTGTGTTTACTTGTGATTCTTGCTCGTTCTGCGAGTAAACACAATGTTTTAGTAAACAACCAAAAGTATTAATTAATTATTCAAACGATCCAAATTTCTGAAACACATCTACTGCATCTAAACTATAATTGTGCAGTAACACAATCGATTTCAATATACTCAATCTATCTATCTATGTCTTCTTTCTGTTTCCCAGAGGGACTTGACTGACATGGACCTGGAGACTCTGGCTCCTTACATCCCGATGGACGGAGAGGACTTCCTGCTGCACCCCATCCTCCCAGAGGCCGAGTCCCGGGAGGGGAGTCCAGCCCGGTGCATGGGCAGCAGCAATCCACAGACACGGAAGTCGTCCCACCAGAGCTTCAGCAACATAACCAGTCTCTTCCAGCCCCTGTCCTCACCCCCGCACCCCCAGGGCCACTATCAGGCCCGGCCAGCTGCATCCTGGGCTCCGGGGGAGAAGAGGGGCTCCGGCCAGGGGACGTTGAACCCCCACGCGGTGCCATACATGATGGGCCACATGCAGAATCCCCCGTACCAGGCCCCTGCAAGCACCCCTCTGTCCTCCATGGGGGGCAGGCAGAACCTGCAGTGGCCCCCGGACCCTCTGTTAACCTACCAACAACAGCCCCAGGCCGCTAAGGCCTACCTGCTGGACAGTGTGTCCGGAGAGACGCTCCCGTCCTGCCAACAGGACATGAGCCATCACATGCAGAAACAGAGGTGACCTAACATTTACGTTTAAAAGCAAGAGAGTAAAAACAAGTGAAGTTGTACATTCTTAATAACGTCTGTGTGTGTGCTGGATTAAAAAACTACTAAACTTGATGAGACATGGACCAAGAAATAACCCCATAAACGTCCAAGTAATCCAAGTATGTAATCGATCTAGATCTAAAAAAGTTTTACCAGTAATATTAAACCTCCACGAGGCCCAACGTTCCTCTTATGAAACCAAGTTTAAATTCACAAGTTCCAGATTAGATCCCCTATATACGTCAGATTTCCTTCATCAAGATCCATTTATTAATCTCTGAAGAATCCTGATCCTGGTTCTTCCTTTTGACAGAGGTCAAATATTGATGTCATATAAATGTTAATTGTGTGTTTCGATGTGTCTGTGCAGGTCCATTGAAAACTTTGGACAAGCCTACAGAGACATGAGTCCAGCTAGAGTGGCCATGAACAACAGCATCAAGCGCTCCTTCACCCAGATGACCGTGGTGAGTGTCTCTCATAATGACAACATTTCCACATAAACACAAAGACTACAGATTATTTTTAAAAGTCTGTACTTTAATAAAACTGTTTCCTTTGAATGGATTGTTCTAATTATCTGTTTGTGTGCTGCAGGGCGACCACAAGGCGTCAGAACTCATGTGGAAGAAGATGAGGGGTGAGAGCTGTGTCTCCATGGATCGCTCCCTCAGCGCAGGATCCCTGGCAGGTACAGACATCCATCACACACACACACACAGACACACACACACACACACACACACACACACACACAGAGTTGCACCTGTAACCTCTGGCTCTCGTCTCTCAGAGCCGAGGATGTTGCCCGGCAGCATGTCGTCATGTCTCAGCTCCCTGCAGCAGCACAGAAAGTCCCAGTTCCCAGGAAACGGGATGGGAGGCACAAACCAGAACGTCTTCACACGCAAGAGCTGCAACTGCAGCGATTATAACCTGCTGCCTTCAAGCAAGGGCGAGGGTGAGCTGAACCAATCCAATCCACCATAAGCCCCTGATTTAGTGTTTGTGCCTCCTGAAAAGACTCTTTTACTGACACAAACATGCCATAATACTCTGTATCAAGTCATTTCATCTGGAATTCAGTCAAAGTCAAAAGAAGGTTTAAATAATTAACGCTAGTTAGATGTGGCGAGATGGGGCATTAACCTCGTTGGAGGTTTCTAGTTAAATTAGACTTAGTCACTTCATATATTTTATAAGTCTGGACAAGCATGGATGGAAACAAGGTGCACAACAACCACACAAAAAGTAATGTAATAAAATCAAGTGTAGTTTCATTTTATTTATTTATTTATTTATTTTCATTTATTATTTTGATTTAAACACTCATTTGTGAGAAAGACTTGAAACAAATAGATTTTTAAGGGGAAAGGGCCCAAATCTGGCTTATTCGTTCTCTATTTGACTTCAATGACTGACACACCTTCTCTGTGGCTCTGCAGGTATAGCTAGTCGTCTGCTCGGCCCCTCGTTCGAGCCCTCCTTCCTGCCCCAGCTGACCCGTTACGACTGCGAGGTCAACGTGCCGCTGCAGGGGAACCTGCACCTCCTCCAGGGCTGTGACCTGCTGAGAGCCCTGGACCAGGCCACCTAGAGCCCCAGACCCTAACCCCACCGTAGACCCAGACTTAACCCCAGCCCTGGACCTCAGCCTGCAGCCTGAGACTTACATTTTACACCTCCGGGCCCCTGAAACCCCCGAGGCTAAGCTACCTATAGGGAATGTGCTCATAACCACGTCCTGCCTTATTTAGCTCCTTTCACCGACTCTCTGTCCACTCTGTAGATCTGTAAACAGAATCCACACGTGTCAGACCATGTGGGTGAAAAAAGGTCAATGTGGGTCAATTTTCTTAAAACGATGCCTGACCTGCGACGTGTGTTCAAACGTCTCCACGCCGTGATTTCTCAAAGGTCATAGGTCGACTCTGCACACATGCGCAGGATAAACTCGGGTCTTTTGGTGTAAACAGGGTATTAGAGGTGTGAGATTCTCACACACACACACAATCTGCCTTAAAGGCCGACTGTCTGCAGCCACAGACACACATGCACACATGCCACAACCAGCCATGTAGGCACGGGATTCAAACCTACGACCTGTGTTTTATCCGTCTCATCCGCAGAGCGACACCCTGACATGAACTCTATGCACACTCTCAGTTTATCTGACCAGCGTTAAGACCCAGGCCACTTGTTCGGCTCGGACTCGAGGCTCCAGCTGGAACAAGTGGAATTGTAGCCATTTTAAAATCAATAAGAACTGAGGATTCTTTACTAAATATTGATTCTGCTCGTTGATTCCAAAAGACGACCTCTTCATAAATTCTTGACTCACAATTACTTAAAATTGTTGTTGAACTTAAATAGTTGTTGTCACAGATTTATCTTGGTATTCATCCTGATAGAAAAATCTACTCAGAGGAGGCGACATATATCGAATCCAACTTTAAAGAGTTGACACGTAGCTGAAAGCCGATTTGTCTCCGATCTGGAACGTTTGTCATCGTGGGAACTGTTGGGTTTCTCTATATTTTTAGAAGGTCTCCTCAAAGTGCCTTATGTAAGTTATGATTTGGTGTTTCACAAAATTTTTTTGAAAGTTCCAAAATATGACGTCAAGTAGAAAAACGTGTGAAAGAGGCTTTAGCTTAATTTTTATGGTAATTAGACGTCAGAAGAGATAAAACTTTTAAATGATATGAAACTTTTATCATCTTTGGGACAATACGCAAGTAACAAACGTTTTCCAGAATAAAATGTGTTTTTTAAGTTTTTTTAACAGTCAGATTTAATTTCTCTCTTGAAAAGAATCTGGAATCAAGAAGCCGGATTCCAGATGACGCCTCTCTCTGCTCAGGCTTTTCTCACCTTCACAGACAAACATTTACAAACGGATTCGTCTGCCTCTCGTCACCGTGACGTCGAGTTTGTTGATTCACGACAGAAACTGGTGCACACGATGTAATTCATCTGTTAAACACATGATGCATGACTTCATGTGTTTTAGTTATTACAGTTCGACTGTTATTGAACTTTTATTAAATCTGCCCACGTTTTTTCATCCAAAGCGAAACTTTACCATATCAATACTGCTTTTTTTTATTTTCTTACTCTACCTACCAGATTATTTTATTTTTTGTGTCTATCTCAAAGACACACTAATAAACATATATTGCAATACAAGTACTCTACTGTAAGTTTAATATTGATAAGTTGTTGTTTTTTCTTCTTACCTCTCAGTCGGGTAAGTAGCTCGTGTGACTACAGGGTTTTTGTCTTATCGTGCAATTATTATTATTTCAAAATGTGATAAAGTTGATATAGTCAGCAGCAAAGCTATCGCCTTATTCATTTAACTCATAGCATGTACAAAAGCAGCCTGGTAGACACGCACAGGATTATGTATGTTGCAGGATTACACACAAACACACACACACACACACACACACACACACACACACACATACCCACATGTGTCACGCTAAACAGGAAACAATACGAAACAGCAGGTGTGTGCACAGGAAGTGGGAGCTCTCCTGTTTAAATGTGTCGGGCTCTTGAACTATTCTATAGATTTACACGTTATTATTTATCTTCATATTCTACAGTTTCAGGCAGCGACAGTGAGTGTCAGAAAAAATTAGGATGGAACAACACAAATGAAAGATTTCAAGTTGTCCTAACAACAAAACATAACAGTTGTATGTTAGTGAAGCACCTTCACTTTTCACATTTTACACTGAAAAACCATATTTCCTTTCATTTCCTCTGCTCATGTCTCTTTTCTTGAGAATATAACTCAGAGCGTTGTCCTTTTTCTTCACAGAATTGAGCAGAAACATATGTTTACCAAGTGCGTTTGATTAGTGGATTTGTAGTAAATAATCTAAAATGTGCACCTTAAATCCAGCTGCAGGATATTTATTGGGGGGCGTTCAAGCCACTCGAGCCAATCAGAAGAGAATTAGAGGAGTCAGGAGGACGACTGGACCAATCAGAGACTAAAACAATGGTTTACCGTTAACGCCTCTTGGGTTTTTAGATGTAAAAGCACAGGAGAGGTCACCGCTGAGGTCACCGCTGAGTTCACCGCTGAGTTCACCGCTGAGTTCACCGCTGAGTTCACCGCTGAGTTCACCGCTGAGTTCACCGCTGCACTAACCGTGTCAGTAGACTCACAAACTTATTAGACCGTTAATTGGGTGTGAACATGTCAGAATCAACAGCCTGTGAAGTGGAACGTTTGTATTTTTCTTAGACGATGACAAGAATCATGACACATGATATTTACCACGCGATGTTTTCACATGTCGATGAGTAACGCCTGCAGCTGTTCTCTCTCTCTCTCTCTCTCTCTGTGTTTCTCGCCCTTCTTTTGTCGTTGTGTGGTGACCACTTCTATGAACTATAGAGCTTTGTGCACATATATGTTACGTATTTGAAGCTAATGTTGAAGAGTGTTTTTGTGTCCTGGTACTTTGTCCCGGAGCTGATCCCTCGTCGTGCTCTTTCCTCTCGTGCCGTCTCCGTGTCGTGTTTTTATTTTTTATTCTTCCCTTCAGAGTTTTATCCCTAAATTTGTATCCGATCTGTTTGCTGGCCAGTAACGTTTTTTGCTCTTGCTTTGAAATGCTCAGATTTTTTTAAGTTTCACTATCCAGATATGTAGCATTTTGAATATTGTTATGACGATAAAGTTGCCACATGATTAATCACATCGTTTTCCAGTTGCTTGTTAGACCACGTATGTGTCATGTGCTGAACTTTTCTTCCATCCGGTGGATCCGCTGTTCTCTGCTTTACATCGCTGAAATGTTCTATATGGTTTATTTTAATCTTTATAATGTGCCTTAAAATGAGGAGTTCACCCTTCAGCAGCACAGCTTGTTTCCTGCAACCTTTAGACGACATCCTTCATATATGAGGGGAGTATTATTGAAGATTATCCAAACTTAATATTGCATCTTATCTTAAAATATGTTAAAGTGCTATTTTATGGATAAATTGCATTAAATTTCCCTTCTTTTTCCCAAGATTTAATTTGAATTTGCACATTAAACTCCAGTCTACACTTTAACTGAACTTCCTGAAGTTTGTTTCACAGTTTTTTAACACAATTATCATGATAATCGTCCCAATTATGATCCACAATTAGAGATTCAGAGCTGCAGTTGGTTAATCTTCATAATAAACCCTCAGGCTTTCTACTCAACATCCTCCGTAGCCTCTTCACAGTGACAGTAGAACCCTCGTAGATCTGAGTAGAACCCATTAGAACCCATCATAGATCCCCTGGTGATGAAGAGTCATTTTACTAAAAGGTTTCAAAGGAAATGGATTCATTCAGCTCGTCACACGGCCGAACAGTCAGTGTGTTGATGAAGCTGCTCGAGGGTTTTTAGGTTTAATGGAATAAAGGGAGATTATTTGTCAGAGGAGGCTGTAGAGCTAGATCCAAGCACATTTTAAGAATCAGAAAAAACTAATTTACCTGACTTGAACTCCACATGATGCAGATCAATATCCAAGAGATTTTAAAATATATATTTTAGGCATAATGATGTGTTTGCACAATACATTAACAGTATATACATGGGACTTTTGTTTTATGCTATATGTTTTATTGCCCAGTTTTAGTTTCAACCAAAGTCTCAGTGTAAGAAATAAGTGAAAAACAAACTTATGTTGCATTTTTGTTGTGTCTATAATGAAGTCAGTGACACAAACTCAAATTATATCCAGGTTGTAAGGATTAAAGAAATATATATTTAGTAGGATTAGAGATGGTGTTATGGTGAGAGGGATGAGAGCAGAGAAACAGTTTGAAGAGTTTGATTTTGATGGAAAACTGAAAAGAGCTGAAGAGATGAATCCTGCTCAGTCTGCAAACTGACGCACATCCCTTCACTCCTCTGTTTCTCCTCTCACTCCATCTCACTAAACTAAACTAAATTTATTTGTTTTCTCTCATGTGCAATTACTTTAGACAAGGAGCCATTTTTAATATATAAGTTGTTCATATTTAAAAAAATAAAAAGCCTGTAAATGAAGCTTGGTTTTTAAAGACTTTAAAATGATCCCAATTGGTCAAATCATCTTTTATTTTAACTGTATCTTTGCATTGCAATATATCGGAAAAAAATTGTTCAAGTGCTAAATGCAGTTTCTGGAGACGAAAGAGGTTTTAGGAAAATGTTAAAAGTCTTGAAACACGCGTAGAAGAAGTACGTAGAACTGCAACACGGATGTTTTTAGCTAATTGTGTTCATGTATGTGTAAAGAGATGGAGAGAGGAAAGTCGAATTTCAAAATAAAACTGTAGGCAGAGGAGAAGCCCCGCCCATATTTAGAGTTTTAAAATCAAGAGCAGTTCTCAACTGTTCACAAAATAAAAAAATAACGACAGTTGAGAAAATCTATGACAATGTTACAACAAGTGAAACCGATGCCGTGGGCGGGGCTGAAGTTCTCTACTTAAACTCTAGAGGGCGTGTCACCAGTCCTAGTGCTCATCATGCTGTGCTGCTCGAAGGGTGTTCCTCCAAAAACAAGAGTGACAATAAAAGGTTACAGGATTTACTTTGGTTGTTCATTGCTCGTCTACAAATATCAGCGTCTTGTCTTGTTTGGTTTTTCCTGATGGGATCCAAGTTCTGCTACATCTGTTGTGAAACAGTTCTATTAGCTGATTCTACATTTTTTTAATATGCATAAATATCATATTGATCTTATTATTATCATATATTGTTATCATTGTTATTACTATATGGGGAATTTAACCTGATAAGAAGTTTGTGTTTCTGCACTGATCTTATTATTAAAGCATAACTGATCTTACCCTCCCTCATCGGCTTCATGTGTGGTTCATTGCATTTTGTTTTATCTTCAGGTTTGTTTGATCAGATTGAATATAACTAATTTCCTTTAATAAATGAGCGTGATGATGGAAATTGTTTTCTTTAATGTTTGCAGACGTTATTGTTGTGATTTTCAGTGTGGCTTCTATTTCTATGAATGAAATGTTTCTCTTTCATTATGCAGCTTTTATTGTGAATCTCAGTGTAAACTAATGTTATATTCTTTAAAACTGTCTAAAAACATCTCCCAAATCAGAAATGCATCAAATAAATCTTCAGCATGAAATAAGCATTTGAAATAAATAATATATAATATGTTATATAATATAACGATTAAAGAGCCTCGTGGGAGACCTTTGGCAAGTGTTAGCATTGCTTTCATTTAACCTAGAAAACCTGTCTGACGAACTTAAATTTAGTATAAACAGTGAAAAAACGACCACAGCTATTAGATAAATGTTAAGTTCATTGAAGTTAAAGTCCCATGATATGAAAATATAGAGGAAATTAATTACTTTGCACTTCTGAGGCCCAATCACATGAGCTGGAGCAGGTTTCACCCTGTTCCTCATTGGAACAACTTAAAATAATCCTCAGACCGCCAAGTGTGTTTAAATATGATGCAACACTGTGTGTGCGCGTTTGTGTGCGTGTGTGCGTGTGTGTGTTTGAGTTGTATTGCAGCCAGAACAGTGTTGAGTTCAGGATCATTCAGGCGTTTCAAACACGCTAATTGAAGAACATTCTGTTACAGCCTGTTCTGTGGTTTCTGTCCCTCCCTTGTTTTCTTAACTCGTTGTATGTGTGCCTGTGCCTATGCGTGTGCGTGTGCGTGCGCGCGTGCGTGCGTGCGTGCGTGCGTGTGTGTTTGCAATTTTGTAAAGTGGGAACATTTTGTCTGATCCACTTTGCCAGAAAAGGTTTAAAACAGACTTTAAAAGAGAAACAGTAGTGAGAAAAAAATTTAAATAAAGATGGACGACATGACAGCTTCTTAAAAGTGATGCCAAAGAGCTTTTCCGGTGCTAGAGATTTTCTCATGGTTCAGTATAATCTATTATATGATTTAATATAATATAGTAACATTATATAGGTTTTAACAGTGCAGGTGTCTGTCCTGCTAATTGATCTGTTGTGGATCTTTACAAGCATCTGTTAAAGTAATTTTAAATAATTGAGTTTTCCATCATGCTCATGTTTTCCATTGACACGTTTTTTATGTTTATCTGCTCTGTAGAAAACATGTTTCAAAGCCTCATCTCCACCTTTGTTATTGTGCTCGATGTTTGTGTTTGGACGCTGACGCACGTCCTCGTCTTCATGAGGAGAAACTCTTTGTCATGAATAGATGGAAACTGGAAAAGAAAGAGACTCAGGTTCTCTGACCTTTGGCCTCTCGCTCAGGTTCTGTAGATTCTGGTGTTTGTAGCAGAGGCAAAGGAAACACACGTTCTAAGAAGGATTTACAGGTATTTCATAGTCCAGGTAGAAATCACGGCAACAGGAACCCTTCGATAACTGCCCTGAAACAATTAGACTCAAAAGAGCGGAACAAAAAGGCGACGGCTGACGGAAGTTTAATATCCCAGAAACAGGATCCTATAAAAACGAGAATAACTTTGGATCTGTATTGTTGTTTTCAGAAAAGCTGTTTTTCTGTTTTGTCGTATAAACAGAGATAACACAATATTCCTTTTGTCGTTAGTTAACGGAAGCAGTATTTCTTTTCAGATCATTAAGGCGTCATGGTCACGATTATATCGCCTCTGACCAGACAGTTGTTTTTGCATTTTCATGTTGACGGAGCGTATTTATAATTATTTTTCCCTGAATAATGGAGGAGGAAAAGCTCAATTTTAAGAAATACCAACGTACATACGGGAATAATAAAACAAAGGTGGTTTGGGGAAATGGCTGGCAGAGGGTGCAGTGAAGTTTGATGCCAGAAATCAACCTTCCTTCCTCTGCAGGAAGACAGGAACCCAAACCTGGGCACACAACACAGGTAAACACAGCAACACAAACACACACACAGACACACACACGCACACACACCTCACCTCCTTGTGTTCCAGCCTTTTGTTTCCTTCAGGTGGGGAGTCAGGAAAAACACGAGGGAGATGTAAATGGCAGGAACCGGCGTCTGGGAGCGAGCTGCTTCCTCTGTGAAAAATGTCCACCTAGTTTCTGCTGTAGAAAAACTTGTTGCATCAAAACATTCATTTATGACTAATTTTATTATTTTGATGACTGTTACACATATACAGTGCATAAAGCAACATTATACTGATTCAATTCAATCTCAACCTCTCAGTTGTTTCTGTACAACACCAACACATCATGATAATCTAGAACCTGGACATAACCATTGCTGAGGTTTCTTCTCTTTTTCTGTTTTCTGTCTCACTTACATGTAATTGTATTTTATTTGATATGTTTCTTTTTGGTTGTTTTCTGCAAACGTGTGAATATGTCGATGTGATTTTTAGAATCTACGAGGCAGGTTTTTTAAATATATGTATATTGTAAAAACATTTCTGTCAGCATTGGTTAGATGCTGACAGATAAGATAAGTTTATTATAATAAAAAATATATTGTGCACATGATGTCAAACTTGGGCACACACACACAAATAGTTTAATACTGATTTGAATTACAAAAACAAGAAACTGATTTAACAGAACAGTATTTATGATTGATTGGTGACGGTCCTGAAACTTGAAGACCACAAATATCTCAGGATGATGAAGAGGAGGAGCCGTACACGTAGAAGACGAAGACGTCAACTTGGAAAGACGAGGAGATTCCAGAGCTTCTGGTGATGAGGGCCGACGCCGGTGTGGATGAACTGTAAACAACAACACTGATCTTTCCACAGCAGAATTTATACGTCATGTCCTGACTTCCTGCTGCACTAAAGGCTCCGCCCCTCGCCTGAATGTTCCCCACATGTTCCTGTTGTTGTGAACGAGTCGGACCCGGATCAGTCTGCTGCTGCTGCTTCACACGACAAACAAACTACAGGAAACGTCCAGACACTATTTTCTGGAAGTTTCCCATGTGAGTTCATAAAACAGGCTCAAGATATCCGTCTTCTTGATGTGTTTGATTTTCTTAATCAAGATCCATGAACTATTCTCTGGGAAATCGGTGAAAGTGTTAAAGAAAGTTAAGTCCTGCTGAAAAACTAACAAACAAAGGTCCTGGGGTGAACACTCCTCCTGTCTGGAAGTTATCAAGCCACCATCTCCTCTGACAAACCGTCTGTCCACTCATGTGTGCGTCCGTCCTCTGGGACCTGAGCGTGTCTCCAGACGATCGTCCAATAAACTCATCCAGGGACAGTTTGTCCCGTTTCCCGTCTGATCCCAGGACACCGAGCTGCTCCGACCGGGACTGACCCACCGACGCAGCTGTAAACAAACAACTAGTTTCCCATGTTAGAGTCGGACTCGGTTTGGATTCAGCCCATGAGAGAGACACACAAATATTTTTATTGTATCAGTTTCCTGTGTTTTTATTTGAGTGGAGTGAAAATCAATGAGTCAGAAGTGATCATCGTTTTATAAAGAAGATAAAAGTGGATAAACTCAGCTCTTAAACACGGAGATATTCACAGTCCCCAGAGGAGGATGTTTGTTAGTGAAGATAAACAGTTGGTGGCGCCAGAGGCTGAGGACGAGAGACTCAAACCTCAAACAAGGCAAATGTTTGGCTCTTAATAAAGATGTCCGACATCACGGCACATCAAAAGTGAAGCCAAATCCCCTTGATCGCCCCCTGGTGGCTGGCTGCAGCATAGATCATAAACCATGCCACAAAAACATTTATCTTATTCTAAGTCATGATAGAAGAAGCATTAAATGAACATCGACAACACTTTAGACATACCTACATGTAACACCTATTAAGTCATATTTTAATGTATTTAAGGCTTTTTAAGGACTAAAATTCAGATTGTTAATTTCTTTGAGATCCCACAGAAACCCTGACAAACACTGAGCAGATGAAGATGCACATTCCTCCTCTCCAGGCCTTTGATTGGCTGGACTGGTTCTCTGACCGTTTATAGACGCGACACCGCACCTTCACGCATCAGTCGACAGAATCCTGACGTGTGGGCGTCTCTTGGAACAATAACACAATGGATCTGTTTCATCACGTAATTATTGACAAACTGATTGTGGAGTGTCTGTTTTTCGCTCTTTGTGTTTCTGTGGGAATTTGTTCAGAAATACAATCGAGGCTCTCCCGCACAGTATTTTGTTTTCAGCGATTGTTCTGCACAAAGACAAAGAAGTTATGCAATCGTTACTCAACCATCCTACGAGTTTGACCTCGTCAGGAGGGACACTTGAGTCCGGAGACAAAAATAAGTCTTCTGATAGGACAAGGTGGAGAGAGCGTCCCTGAGTATTCACTATCAGCAAATATAGAGAGGAAGGGACATCCTGCACAGGTTTAAAAATATGTATATAAACTATAAATAAAAAAAGTTTCCAAGGGTTTAAAGTTATATAAATTAAACAAAAATTTGATTTATCATTCAGATATTTGGTGATTCAGTTTCTCTGATTCTTCGAGTATTAATTGTTTTATGAGCAGCTCAGTCCCGTCAGATCCTCCTGACACCAGACGGCCGCCATCTTCTGATCCCAGCGACCTTTCCACCCTGCGTCTGTCGATGTATACTCTAACCGCTCTGCGACCCCAAGAGCACTTCCTGTGTGCACAGTACACACACATACACACGTACACACACACAACACCCACACACACACACACACACACACACACACACACACACACACACACACACACACACACAAATGGCAGAGGTGGCGTTTCATCCGTCTTTGTGTTTAAAGCCGCAGACAGTCGAGGCTGTAAAGCTTCCGGAGGGTAAACATGAGCTTTCTCATGAGAACGTTTAACCTCCTCCTCTGTGTTTGTGTTTCTGTGGACGTGCATGTGTGTGTGTGTGTGTGTGTGTGTGTGTGTGTGTGTGTGTGTGTGTGTGTGTGTGTGTGTGTGTGTGTGTGTGTGTGTGTGTGTGCACGTGTTGTGTGTGTCCACACAATGTTGTGAGTTATTTGAAGAAGACAGATGTGATCTCGACAGCACTGGCATGTACAGTTTGTTTTATTTTTTACAGCCTAATAACTGACACTGAGTTGTGCAAATTATTTGAATTTGTAAATAAATTATTACGAACTAAAGATTGATTATATTTGCACCATTTAAACTTGTAGAAAATCTAAAGCAGCGGTGTCCTGCAGCCTGCAGCTAAATTAATAGTTTTCATTTTGGAAAACTGTTAAATGTACCTACCAGACTATAAAGAGAGATTTACCCTCAGTCCTGTGACTGTCTTTGTTTGTACGACATTGTGTAGTTTGTGTTTTTGGCATTAACCTTCACACAGATGCTTGGTTTTCAGAGACAGAACTTATTTCTGCTCAGGTGTCTCAGCGGTGTGAACATCTGTGGCTTCCTGCAGGTCGCTCAATGTGCTGGGTTCCTTTTCTTCAGCTGCTCAGTCCAGTTAGAGACAGTTCTGAGTTTAATTTGATGCAGTTTGAGACAGAATATGTAAAACCTCTGTGAGTTTCCTCTGTTCGCAGCTCGTGCAGGACGCCTCACATCATCTTTACAATGGTGTCCATCAGGTTTATGATTAATTTTAAGGATGTTATCTTCACAGTAACAGCGGCTGCTTCACCCTTATATCACCTGCAGGTTTTCTGAATCCCTGCTTGTGGCTCTGATGCTGCAGCAGCTCCTCCTGCAGACTGTCGAAGACGCCTGTTAACCTTTGTCCCACTTTGTGCTGTCATCATTTACTACCTTCGTGGCGTTGCTCTATAAAACCTCCATCACTTAATGATGCAAGTGGCTGCAGGTGTCACCACAAACTCTGAGCTACTTTCTGATACTGAGCATTCAAATTTTACTTTTTTCAACAGCAAGAGCAACGTTTCCGTGGACCCTCATCTTCATTCTTTATGAGATCAGTGAGAATGAATAAAATGTGAAGCAGCTCAGGGACTGGGTCTTTTAGGTTTGGGCCCCGAATACAATTTGTGTCCCAGCTCAGAGGCCACATTCTCTAGAGGCTTATCAGTCTTTTCATTCCAGAGGAAATTAAATTATTTTATCTTGTGCTGGTACATTTAAACAGATTTTCCTGTTATGGATCTTTACTTTGGAATTTGAGGTGCTTTCTGATGACTCATTTTATTCTTGAAATACAAACATTTCATCCCTATGGAGAAATAATCACAAATCCTTTCATACTGGAAAAAAGGTCCCAACCAATGATTAGGGTGAGGCTATGTCGCCATCTAGAGGTTGAACACGTGTAATGTAGCTAAACTGACTGATCTTACATAATTTGATGGATGCGCATGAGATCAAATTATATGTCAAACAATAAAAGATAAAAAGCAGGCAACCCGTCAGAGCAGATAGAAATTAATTTATGACTTTTCAAGGCTTGTGGTTTTGAGTTGAGACAACAAATAAAATAAAACCTTTAAATGCTACAGTCAACAATATGATGAAGTCATAAATAAAAATCATCATCAAACTCAGACACCGACAGATGCTCTTAAACTAAATACTTTATAAGTTGGATTTAAATAACTAATCCAAAGAATGAAAAATACTTTATTCATCATCACTAAGAAGTGAAGTACTGACCATATCACAGCCGAGGAAAATGTCAGTTCCTCTCAGCTCCTATAAAGACAGAAGCTAGTTATATATTCAGAAGCTGTTTTTTTCATGTGGAGATCAATTAAGAATTGAGAACGTGATCATCACTCTTCATTATCTCACATCAGAGGAGCAGTGTAGTATCCAGGGTGAAAGGTTATTTTCAGCTCGAGTGCTGTTCAGTCGACTCTGACGGTGAAACTGTCCTGAACAAACATCCGGCAGGAGACGTCTGATAATGTTTCTCTTCTTCTCACTTTAACTCAGAGTTTCTACAGAGTTAAAGTGTAAATGTGTAACTTTATAAACTCTGGGTTTTAATGACTTCTAAGTCTTTTAAACTGATCTACAGTTCAGCTTCACCCTTCAACTTGCTTGACACTTGAAGCTGTGACTCTTGATATAGAAATGTTCATACAGGACACAGCAATACAATTATCAATCTGGAGCTTAATTCAAATCGTCTGTGGACGGGGCTAAAAGGTTAAGTCATGGCAACAGACTTAACTCAATGGCTCAGAGCCATCAAACGTACAGTTCATTTATACAAATCAGACCCCTCCTTCCACAGAGGCAGAAAGTTATCCAATCAGCTCTCTGAGTGTTGTGACCAGGTTGATCAGTGTACAAGAGATCTTCTTTGAAGTCTTACGACACAATGACATGAGGTTACTGCTCAGACTCTGAGAAGACTCTAGGTGTGAATAACCTGTTTCCCAAAGACCCCCATCTTTTGGTCAGTAACACCTACTGCCCTTGCAGCCTTCTGCTGCAAACACTTGAGGGCCCCTGCTGTGAATCCTTCGTTTAGCAACACGCACAGGAGTCTCGAAGCAATACACATCTGAATAGAGGAAGTTATGAAACATCTTTCTCCTGAGCAAACCCACACATGTCCCAAGTCTTAACTACAGAAAACACATATCATATATTCCTTTATACTTGTCTGTTATTTCATTTAACATATCTAAATACAGAAATTCCCATTACACTCTCCAGCGGCCTCAGACATGAAATGAAGTCCACACATTTTCCTCAAATTGAGCGGCTGCATGTGAGAACACAAATGTTTGAGTTGGTAGCTCAGGATATTAATATTTAGCTGTTTTGGACATAAGATGTTATATAAAAGTGACCGAAAAGTTGTTTGTGAGGCCACCGTAACCTTTGACCTATGACCTTTTAAATCTGATCAGTTGATCTGTGGATCCAGCTGAACATTTTTATTAAATTTGAATAAATTCCCATCGCTTATGTCATGTATTTCACATGTTTTCCCCTAAACAAGCAGAAAGTTGTGTTTTCATGAAACTGACGACTTCTGGAGTTTTACGTGATCCAGAAAATGAAGATTGCACCAGATGGTTTGTCTGTGGGAGCAGCTTCCTTGGTTTTTTAACCTTTCTGCTGAGGGTGTTAAACACAAACAATGGGTAACGTTTATAACTTTTAATATTTTACAGCCTTACAAAGTCCAAAGGGGATGCACAGGGTGAGGATCAGCTCAGCTGATGGTGAGCTGCGGAGCTGAGCTCACAGAACGAGGGACAGTCTCAGCAGAGTCCGAGTTCTGCAGTTTATAAACCAGGTGAGACATTTTAATTCCTTTCTCATCTGATCCAAATTTGTTTCATTTCAAGTTTTGCTTTAAGTTTAAATCTTTTCTTCAGGATGAAGTTTGAAAATATCCTGGAGGAGATCAATGGCTTCGGGCCTTTTCAGATCCTCCTCATCATCATGCTCTGCACCCCCCGGATCGTCCTCCCCTGTCACTTCCTGTTGAACATCTTCATCGGCGCCACACCTCCTCATCACTGTGACTTCAGCAGCCTGGGTGACGGAGATCTCTTCACAAATCTAACTGGAGAACAAAGACTCGTGGTCAGTGTCCCGCTGCGGGACGATGGCGCCCCCCGATCATGCGAGATGTTCCCTGAGCCTCAATTTCATCTTCTATCCAACGGCTCCGGCGCCGAGCTGCCCACGGTTCCCTGTCAGAGTGGATGGGTTTACGACAACTCCACCTTCACCTCCACCCTGGCAACAGAGGTACAACCACTGACTTCTTAATATCAGTCTTTAACTTTGTGATGTAGGACTTGCAGCGAGCGGGGGGGTCGCAGCAGGGCCGTAAGAGCAGGTAATAAATATCCTGGGGCCTCAGAACGGCTGATTAAATTCGTACACAGCAACGACAATTTAGTGGGAACCACTTTAAATTCTGTGATCAGTTACCGTGACGACACCACAGTCAGACGCCCCCTGACCTTTCTGCTAAAAGCTTCGTAATGTTAGAGGTCGTTCAGAGACTAAAAGATCTACGTGTGTGTGTGATGTGTGTGTGAACTTAAAAGGGACTGATTTACGATTATTATCTGTATGTACAGTCTGCACCGTGGGCGGGGGGGGGGGGGGGGGGGGGGCTGAGTCCTGTTTCCCTGGCCCCCACAAAGCCCCTGGAGAAGTTCCTGGTAATAACAATAAATAATCAACCTTATCCATACAGCTCCTTTCGAAAAACACTTTTCAGAACATAGGACAAGATGTAGAATGTCCCTTGTAAAATACATTTGAGAATTAAGGAACATACAATGGTGTGTATTATAATGGCAAATATATGGAAAAAAAAAAGACGAATCAACACACAATCTGACTCCAGAAGAACCGTTTGGATCTTCCAGACTCAAACCATCACAATCATTTAAAACAAAATATTGTTTTAAAGATGAAACCGAGCATCTGAAGTGAGCCTCTAGTTTTCCACAACTTTAAACGACAACTTCTCTCTGTTTTTTTCAGTGGGATCTCGTGTGTGACAGTAAAAGTTTGACGAAGACCACAAGTACGATCTTCTTTCTGGGCGTGATGATGGGAGCCATAGCGACTGGATACCTCTGTGACAAGTACATTTAAAAAACTGCTAACAGTAAATTTAAATACATCAAATGTCAATGAAAAAGAAAACTCACACGTTCAATAAAGTTTGTCGGTTTTAAGTGAATCTGTTTTGTAACTGTTGAAATTATATCTGTAACGACAGAATTATTTCTCCTCATGAATTGAACTGTGCTTCTTTTTGTTTTTTCCAGGTACGGACGGAGAAACGTTCTCTTGGCCTCGTACATTATGTCCTTAGTGTTCAGCTACGCCAGCGCTTTTGCAAACTCATACGTCTTGTTCGCCGTCCTGAGGTTTCTCACCGGGTTCGGCCTAACAGGAATCGGCATCAATTCATTGGTTCTAAGTAAGTTAATACGTTTAAAATAGGCTCATATTCTGTATCTGTAAAGTTTGCAAAGTGAAATTACCATAAAAGCAAGAAGAATTCTGCAGAACAACCAATTTATTACTTTAAATCCTTATTTTTCATATATTTGATATTTTCTCACCCTGCAGCCATCGAGTGGGTGGACACAGACCACCGGTCGTTCATCGGCGTGATCGGCAGCCTGTCCTGGTCGGTTGGGAATATGCTATTGGCGGCTTTTGCCTACCTGGTGAACGACTGGCGTAAACTGATCATGACAGTTACGGCTCCTCTGGGTTTTGCAGTTTTGACCTGGTGGTAAGCTAAGCACGGGAAGAAAGTTTTCCACATTTCTCTCACGTTACTTCAGATGTTTTGGAAGTTGGAGTCAAATAAAATATTTAGTTTGGTCCTGATCGTTGTGTCAATGATGACTTGAATGTGCGTGCAGGTGGATTCCTGAATCTGCTCGGTGGCTTCTGGTGAACGGTAAAGCGAAGGAAGCTCAGGTGTACCTCGACAGATGTGCAAAGATCAACAACCGACCAAAACTGTCGACCAAATTCAACCTGCAGGTGAGCGTCGGCTCAAACTCTTTAAGTCCTGGTCCTGCGATTAAACAAACTGAGGAAGTTTCTCCTCTGTTTCTGTTCAGACTCTCTGTGACACTGAAAACCCAGATACAGAAAAAAAGAGCTACAGTTACCTTGATCTGATCAAGACGCCGAAGATGAGACAGATAACGCTTATAACTGGGATTGTGTGGTGAGTAGGACACAAATTAAAATGACCATGTTACCAAACTTATTAGTTCCATCAGAAAATATGAATATAAACTTCTGTGTCTTTTTTATTGAAGACAATTAAAATAAAAGAGTCAGTGCAGAGGTAAACACGTACAAGTAACATCTCATATTTACTTTAAACACAGTTTAAACACAAATTAAATATTTCTACCATTATTGAACTGAAGATTTTCCTCCTTGTCTCACGGTCGGCCATGTTTTATAAATACGGAGTTCATCATAGATGTAGAAATCATAGAAA
Organism: Limanda limanda; assembly: GCF_963576545.1. Classification (NCBI taxonomy): domain Eukaryota; kingdom Metazoa; phylum Chordata; class Actinopteri; order Pleuronectiformes; family Pleuronectidae; genus Limanda; species Limanda limanda. The sequence goes on from NC_083650.1 coordinate 4,101,925, forward strand.
AGCTTAATTGAACGAGTCGGAGGATCTGAACTTGTTGAGATTAACTCAACGTCTTTGTTCTCGGCAGGTTCGGAGTCGCCTCCACGTATTACGGAATCAGTATGAACATCGGCGGGTTCGGACTGAACATGTACCTCACACACTTCATCTATGCAGCCATCGAAGTTCCCGCCAAGCTGACGGTCTACTTCACCCTCAACATCATCGGACGCAGGAAATGTCAATCAGGGACGCTGTTACTGACAGGGCTCTGTCTCGCCATCAATATCTTCCTTCCAAAAGGTCAGAGGTCACAGAGTCAGAACAGACGTCAATGTGATAAGAACTAAAATGACAGAAGCCATCTTTGACAAACATTTATTTAGTTTAGTCCGTGTCCCATCTGCTAACATTGAGAAGGCCGAGTTTAGGGTCTATACTAGAGCCAGCCACCGGGGGGCAATCAAGATATTTCAGTCTCATGTCATTCATCTCTATTTAGTTCTAAATACAGTGTGTGAGTATTACATGTTTTAATAAAGTTTGATTAATGGAGTATGGCATCTTTTCTCATGACGTCACAGCCAATCATATATATTGTTCTCAGTCATGTGACATAATTTGTCAAACTGAGGGGGAGAGTTTCTGCAGACGAGGCTCAAACAGTCTGCTTTAGTAAAACATTAAAAACTTTGTAATAATACTCGACCTTCCCAGGATGTAACCGCCCACTTATCTCATGTCTTTGTTGATTGTAGATCTGTGGCACCTGCGCACCGTCGTTGCCATTCTTGGGAAAGGTCTCTCGGAAGCTGCCTTCACGACCGTCTTCCTCTACACGTCCGAGCTCTACCCGACTGTCCTCAGGTCAGTTACCGTTTTATTAATCTGATCCTATTTCATAGTTAGGATTGTGTTTTACCCTCCAGCTCGTTGTGCTACTTGCCCCACAGGACTTTTACATGAAGTTGGAGGTTAAATCATTATCTGAACATTATAAAAACTGGAGAAAATGGGGAAAAATGCAACTAGAAGTTGTGAAATTGTGTAATTTTCCTTTAAAGTGCTACTAAAAACATTAGATTTTCATTTTGTTATGTACTTTGGGCCAATTAAGACGACACTGAATCGTATAACGTGGATCAAGAAGGGGGATCAGGATAAAAAAAAGTCCTGAACCTGCAGAAGAGTCAAACTGAGGGACACATAATGTTATCCTGTTAATTCCTATGATTTAAATTCTCTCTCTCCAGACAAAATGGTTTGGGCTACACCAACTTCATGAGTCGCCTAGGCGTCGCCATCGCTCCTCTCATCCTGCTGCTGGAGGACGTGTGGAGTCTTCTTCCTCAGATCATCATCTGCTCCGTGGCCGTCGTGGCCGGCCTCGCGGCGCTGCTGCTCCCTGAGACTCTGAGGGTGAAGCTGCCGGAGACCATTGAGGAGGTGGAGGAGCAGAACCAGGTAAACAATGCAATCAAAACACTAAATGAAATTAAATTGAATGTCGCCTCATTATAAGTTCACTCGATTAGGTTTTAAACAATACGTGTGAGAAACACTGTGATCTTTTTTTACGTTAAAGCTGTCGCCTATTTCAAAATAAAATAACCAGGGGTGTGACTGAAGAGTCGAGTGACACAGTAACATTAACACGTGAACTGTCTAACTACTGCTTTTAAGAAATGTTAAATGTTAAACTAGTTTATTGTTCTCATTTGAGTGAGAGATTTGTTGATTTTGGAGCTCGCACTCTGGACTCTGGTTAAATAAAAACAGAATGCAAAATTTCATAATTACAATTTAAATAAAGTTTTTCCGTTTGAGCATTAACTGTCATTGTGACAAACAGGATTTGCTAATTATTACTTTTGATGAATTTTTGACCATTACCTTTCTTTTAGCTGACGCTTGTCCAAAGCGACTCACAACAAGTGAATCAAGCATCAGGGAACAAACCCAGAACAACAAAGACCAAGGAAGTACAATTTCTTTAAGAATGGCAGCAGCAGGTAGACCTGCCAGGAGGGAGTTACAATAGTCTAGGCCTCAGATGACCAGGGCCTAGAGCAGAACCTGCGCCGCCTTCTGAGTGAGAAGGGGGCGTGTTCTCCTGATTATGTGTAGCATGAATCTACAGGAACGTGTTGTTACAGTAATGTTGGCATTAAGGGAGAGTTGACTGTCAAGTGTCACACCCAGGTTCCTGGAAGTCTGAGTGGAAGCTAACACAGAGTTATCCAAGGTGATAGTCAGGTCGTGGGGGGGGGAGAGTCTCTCACTGAGAGATGTCAGTCAGACAGGCAGAGATTCATCCTCACATATTACTGTACATGCCAGTGTGTATTATGTATGTTGTATATTAAACATCATATCTGTACAAGAGAATGGTGCCTGTCTAAATTCCACAGATGCTTCTTTTTGTGGAAATATCCAATATGATAAATTCTCAAATGTTTTCTTTCATTTCAGAAGAAATAACGTCTCCTCTCACTCTGCGGAAATTTCTCTGGAATCAAATACCCAAACAGAGAGTTAACAGTGATGACACAAGAACAACACTTTGCTCGCTGAGCTCGAACACTTCACACTGACCTGTGACCTTGGAGCCAAATATATTTTCTGGCTGCCGCCTCTGACTGTTGTGCAATGGATTTCATCATGTTACATTTTAATATTGGTAGCAGAAGTCTTATCTAATCTATTATAAATACTTTTAAAAGTGCGGACTTTGGTCTGACTGTTGGTGCTATTAGTATTATTCTGTCGTTATCTGTATCTCACCACTTTTATTATTTTATCTCTATTTGTTTCCCTGCCTCATTTCACCTCACAGCGTTGGTTCACTTCCTGTTTAATACTGTTTAGCTCAGAGATGTGGAAGTTTATCATTTTTATTACTTTTATGCTGTAAAACATGTTACATTGTATGAAAAGTAAAATTCAAATAGAGTTTGATTGATTGACTGAGCAATTCATTGGTTGATCAGTAGGTCATTTAGTTGGTTGATTAGTTGATTAGTTGGTTAGTTGTTCAGTTGGTCTGTTGGTCAGTCAGTCTGTTGGTAACACTGTTGGAAAACAGTAGCTTACAGCCAGTAGCTTTCCGGGAAATCTGCTTTTATACCACAACTGTCGAGACGGACCCACGTCACTGCTCCTGTGATTCTTCCCTTTTACGGCACAAGGCCGAGTTAAAAGTGGACATGAACAGAAGACAGGGGGAGCACCGAACTGCGGCTGTGGTTTAAATAGAATAGAATAGGATCAAATAGAATTTAATGGGCCTGAGTGGTGGTGTGAAAATGTAAAGAATGTAAAGAATGGGCATGTGTTGTATTTTGCCATTACAAAGACAAACGGTGGAAAAGCTTCTCATGATATTTGTGTAAAATTGGCTGCAAATTCTGATCTTTTGATTCATTAACAAACTTGGTGAGATTCTGGTGGGACTGACATGGTGTTTGTAACCATAGTGTCAGTTCAGGCAGAGCACTGGTTCAGTCATTTTGATTTGGAATCTAAAACAATCTCCATCCAAATGAGTGTTTCAGCTCAAGGTCAGAGATAATCTCTTTCCATGTAAACATGTCTGAAAGGTACAAGTCACATGAAAGTTACAGCAAACTTCCTGACAGTGAGTGTTAGCAACGCTTTGACTTCACCGCTGGTAGTGGAGTCATGTGACTAATAGGAACCAATCAAGGAGAGAACATCTGGGTCTCTGTTCATCTTTATTTCTCCGTCCAGACTAAAACACATTCCCTGAGTTTTCAAACATAAATGGGAGCAGCAGCGTTTACACAACTTTACGTTTTATGGGCTTGAGAACTCCAGAGTAGTTTGGATGTAAGTGTAACCGAAGTTAAAGTCCTGTCTTTTAAAAGGTTAAATCCTCCCTCAGATGATGTGTGGTACAGCTCATGGATGAATGGACATTCACGGATTTGTCTATTAAAGGGAAACTCGTTTTCCAGCAGAATCCTTGTTGGTTTCTGTTTTTCTAAGATCTTATGGTTTCAATGTCTTTAACTTAAGGTTATGTTATGTTTTAGTCTGTGAAATCCAACAGGAGAACGAGTTATCATCCAAACTAAAGCAGTGCATGTGTTTGGAAATCTGTATCTTCTCCTCAGAGTCTTGTCTCCACGGTCTCAGCCACAGAATCCACAGTGGGTGTCCTGTTCTCCTTCTGGTGGTGCCAGCAGGGCAGCGCCTGCATGACCTCCTTGAGCCCTTTGGTCATAAATATATATAGGAAGGGGTCGACCAGAGGGCTGAGGTACAGCAGCAGGTGAGACACCATGCCCAGGTAGCTCACGGCCTCTTTAAACGCCAGAGCCTCCAGCAGGATGCTGAGGATGAAGGGAATATAGAGGAGGGTGTAATTGGCCCAGATAGCACCAATCCCACACACTGCCCTCCTCATCTCTGGTGTCCGGGGGTTGGAGCACATCAGGGCTCTCCAGGAGTCCAGGGCGAAGAAAAGGAGGAAGGGGAAAGGGGCGAGGAGGGCCACCGAAAACCAGAATTTGTAATCATACACAGCCAGGGCGAGGACGGCCAGCGGAGCAGCCCACGCCACCAGGGCCACAGCAGGGAACCGCCGGATTCTGCTACAGCAGCCAAGACACTGCGGGTAAGACACTGAGACGTGTCGCTCATGAGCTATAAACAGCATCAGGGCGATGTTGGAGATGACACCGAAGTAGAAGATGAAGTCTGTGGGGTTGGAGGAGAGGATGGTCTCGCTGTTCATGTCGTCGTCCACACGGGGGCGACCAAAGAAATTGATGATGTCAGAAACCAGGAGGAACATGACGTGGATGGGAATTTTATTGCCACCTGGACAGAAGAAGACATTATTAATGCTGATATTTCTCATTTGTTACACATTTAAGTCTGACTTCATGCACTGGAATGTTTTTGTGCTACTGACACTGATTATAACTCCTAATGGCACTGCCTCCAGGTGTGTCTAAATACTAGGGCCGCCTTGTTAGTGTGGATTCTCTTGTCTACAGAGAATCTCTGTGATCTGTGTCACCTGCTTGTCCCTCCACTAATGCTGTCGCCTAGGAACAGAGCTGCAGTTGGACAGGACGTCCTGAAGGTTTCCCTCACATGTGAACCATCAGCTGCTCGTTCAGCTGAAGTATGATATGCTTCCTGCTGTCATCACGTTTAAAAAAAAAAGGTTCATCCATCAAGCACTATGAACTCTAAGAAAGGTTGGGCAGGGAAGGTTCCAGCAATTGGGGCCTTCCTGTCTTGGGGATGAGCAGACACATTTTTTGGGGCCTGCATTTGGAGGAGCCTTCAAAATGGTCGCACCACTGTGATGCAATCGCTTTTCAGACGGCCCCTGAATTGAGACACAGCTTCTGGTGTTTTCTCACTCACGTTAAACTTCCTTCTAACTGCTGATCCTAAAGAGGTCAAAGGTTAAATAAAAAAAGTCCAACCCAAGATTCATGTCTTCCTCACATTGTTTAAGAAAATAAAGCAGTGATATTACGACCATAAGGAATGAGTGTTGGGTTGTTCTGGTGTTTTCTCCTCATCTTTAATATAGACATTTAAAAAAGTAATTTGTTCATGCCCTGCTTTGCCAGATCTTCACATCACAGGTGATTGAATAACTCGTCTCAGCTATGCAACAACAAACCTTTGGACAGATTCTTGAGGGCGTAAATAGCCAGTCCAATGGCGGGCAGCCCGATGCTGAAGGTCAGCCAGTTGATGACCGTGGCCACCTGTGCAGAGGTCGACGTGGTGGCGTTGCTGGTGATGTTGATGAGGAGGGGCACAGTTGTTGTCACTGTGTTAGTGTCGGCCATAAGAGGCACCCCCGCGGCTATTTATGTGCTCAGCTGTTTAGATTATCACAGGGGTCCTCAGAGCGAGGTGCTCCAGCTGAAGGTGTGGACGCAGTGTAGTGAGGTCGGCCTCCGCCTGGTTACAGTCACAACAAAGAGCAGAGTCGCACAATAACAAGTATGTCTCTTGTACACGAGTTAATTAAGTGGCTTTCAACAAATCGACAACAGGGTGCTAAGTTATCTGTGTCACAGATGTGCGACGTCCAAGCTGTGCACTGAGCTTCTGTCCATTCAACCTCAGACATGTGAATTGTCCTGAACACGTCTCACTTTTAAGTCATGATTGTTTTTCCAACAAGCACAAAATTCTGGGGCTGAATCGCAAACTCACTCAGGTTTAACATGTTTTAATTGAGTATTTCTCACTTTCTGTCTGTGCTGATTCAATATCGTCTCTGTGCTGTTTACACTTTGTGTATGTCCTTGGTGTTTACATTGAATTTGTTGTGTTTACTGTTTATTGTGAGAACACATTACATTTATATTCCAGGTCCCTGAGATTTCATCTGCAGATACTGGAAATTAAAAAAAAAAAAAAAAAAGATAATAGTTGTTTTGGGGGAGAGAATGAGATTCACGACCAAAATATGGTTAAACAGAAAATATGGTTTCAATATTCAGAAGAGGAAAACTGTAATTAGACATAGACGGTGTGGAGCTGGAGTTTGAGCTGAAACATAACACTTAGTGGAACCAAATTCAAGGAAAGAAAGGTTGTGATAAAGTTGTAATTTAAGTCATAACATTGCACAAAGCTTAAATTGTTTAGAAAACAGAAACTGCTTTGAATAGCACACAGTTAACCAACGATAACTATATTATTTATTTTATTCTCATAATATAAATAATAATTTTATTCCTGTAATGTTACAACATAATTCTTGTTTCGAAAATTATTATTTTTTTCTCTTCAAGTGGCCCAATAATCATAAAAAACAGGCTAAAAGACTGAGATGAAAAATTAAGCTTAAACTTCAATTGATGTCATTTAAACTGTGTCTAATTGGTCAAGTGGCGCCATTTTTATCTCCTCCTGATTAAGCAAAGCTCATTGATCGTCCTGAATCATCCTCTTACCTGGATTGAACTTTCATCCATGACAAACCCTCAGTTTTCCCTCCAACTTGTTTTTCAAAGACCTAACGGTTGAATGAGTTTTTAGATTAGTGTCAAATCCTGTTCAAATATTTCAATTCCCACTAAAGAGACGGAGGTCAGAGTCCAGGTCTGATTGCGTCAGGATCTTTGTGTAATGGTCTGTGAGACGTGGTTGTTCCTACAAAGTCGTTTATTGCTGCCGGGCTGAGGCTCCTTATCTCAGCCGCTTTGACTGAAGTTTAATATTCTTCATTTATTCAAAGTCTGAGTCCATGACGATGCAGGAAGTGAGGATTTGCATGAAAGTCTGTTGTCAAACCCTAGAAGAGATGATATCTTAACTCTGTTTCTGTTTGTCTGTGCAGCTCCACAGTCAACCAGCGCCTGTTTAAAGGGGAAGTTCACCAGGTTGATGGGACACACCGTCACAGGATGAGTTATAGAAGAGAGGAGCTGATAACACATCCCGGACATTTTCTTTTATAATATGGATAGCATTTTTTAAATCATAAATATAAATGTCATAGCATGGGAACAGTCTTTACATGTCTATATAAACTTCTTATTTATGACTTAAACAGTGGTGTTGATGATGACCAATCTTTAAACGTATGAACTTTTCTGTGTGTTTCACGAACTTAAATGCAGCTACTTCGATGCATTGAACCTTTAGAAGTACCCGAGAAATAGAACTAGTACTGCTTAGGGGCCAGGTTTTGATATGGTGGTCATTTGTGTTATGCAAAGAAAATCCATAATTCTCCTTTGTTCATGTACAGAGAACCTGAGATCTACAGATCCACGCTCACAGCCAAGCTTAAAAGAATTTAAATGTCAACAGGTAAAAAAAATAAAAGCACAGAGGGAACACTTCAGGCCGTCTGTGCCGCTGAGGTGCTGCTCTGAAATGTGGAGTACGCTGTAATCTGAAGAATGTGACATCTCACTGGTGAAGTATCAAAGGTGTCGGCTTCAGTCTTTGACAACGGAATCACCTGACACCGTTTCCCGTGGCAGAGCAGACACTAAATATTTCAGGTGATACCACGGTGCCCTTGAGCCGTGAACCCTCACCTGCTCAAGGTCACACTTACGTTCGACTGGACATGTTTTCCAGTTGTGAGTTTGTGTGTTCAGGGCGTTTCTGAAAAACTTAGCTTGGCACACAGTGAATTAAAAAACTTTATCAACTCAGTACAATTCATTCACAGCTCAACAGATTTACTCAAACACATGAACATTTAATGTCCTCAAAGTTTCCCTGTATTGAATGATTATCTTATCTCATCTGATCTTACATAACAGAGCACATGCATACAGTATGTAAATAACAGATATCGAGTCACGACAGGTGAGCAGTGTCAAATTTCACCATGTTTTCAGACTGTGAAACAATAAAAACCTTCAGGAAGTAGACAGTAATAAAACTGGAACGTTTAGTTTATTTGTGTACAAATGAAGTTCAGATTTCTGACTAAGAGAATGAGAAAATTAAAACACTGTGAATTCATATCAGAAACTACTATTTATAACTTTGTGATTGATTCAGAGGAAATAACCGTTTGACAGGATGTTTACACTTATACATGAAATGACGTAGACAATGACGATGTTGAGTTAGTGTTTATATATAAATATAGAAGACATCTACAGCACAAGTACAGAAATTATGGTAAAATGCAAAACAAACGAGTATTTTGGACTTTTCCTTCCACTAGTTTGAAGTTTTCGCCTGGAACCCCTGCAGGACTTTGTGGAAAATTAAAAATATTTGGATTTTCTTAATAAAGACTTAACTCTAATGTTTTGTTTTTTTTTATGGAGAAAAAAAAAACGACACAGCGTGAGATATCTCCTAAGAAAAAATGAAAGTAAAACTATTTGTGTGTCTTGATAGGATGTGAGGTGAACAGGGGATGTTAAGTTATACAACGAGGATTTTAAAGCACTTTTTAATAGAGGGTTTGGGGCTTGACTCATTCTCCCATCACCCACATGAAGATATACATTCTTTAATTTAGAGACCCTCACCCACATAAACCTTATAAACCGTCCACCTCTACTGGTGATTATATAACATATTACACTTAAGAGCGCTGGTTTCAATTAAATTCACATTGTCAATGAGACTGGTGTCATGTGGAGTGACAATACTCCAGGTTGTTACTGACCCCAGGTGGTTTGGATTAAAGTTGCTCAGCAGATTTTTTTTAATTCTCTGGTATCTGAGGTTTACATAAAGTTCAACATTAGTTCAATGAGTCAGTGTAATCCCGGTGTAATGAGTCAAAGTAATGAATATCAAAGAGAAAGTGTGAAATTGCAGTGACAGGACTCACACCGGGAGGTGAGGTCATCAGTGGTCGCTCGGCCTTTCAGCCGTTCACATCCTCCGACAAGTGAGAACACATCAAAGGAAACATTTTTCTGCTCCAGCGCTCACTGGTTGATCTGAGAGGGAAAATCTAAATCCACCCAACACACACACACACACACACTTACACTCCAAGTTGGCCCCTCTCAGTCTTTACGGTCGACGTGTACAGGTCTTCTTGTAACTGACCTGTGATCAGCAGGAGCGCCGTGAACAAAGCTAGTGTTTCCAGCGCCTGTTGCTCGGCATTATGGGAAACACAGCATGGCATTGGTGCTGGTGTTTGTAGAAACGTCTCCTGTAAAGACTTTCTGCTTTTCCTTCGCTCATATTTCTTATGTTGGCCAACGTCTTGTTTTATAAGAGTAGGAAGATTTGTAAGATTATAACCACGGGCGCAGCCGGCATCGTAGATTCACCGAGGTCGTACAGTATGATGTTACCTTCATAAACACGGGGCATGGTTGGTATATTGTTAAATGTCTCTTTGACTTATTTATGGATTCTACGATGACAATGCGTTTATTTCTTTTTCTAAATTGTGACCCCGACTTCACTTTACTCAATCTAAAAAAACTCTTCTTTCCTACGAGGGATGCTGGAAGTCGGTCTTGGTTAGGGGTGCTGACAGAAAGTCTATGAAATGATGTTGTGTTAAATGCAGCACTAAAGAATATCAAAATCTAATAATTAATTCACACCAAACCATGTCCGTGTTCCATCTGCCAACATGGAGGAGAGTGTTTATGACCGAGTAATACAGCCAGCCACCAGGTGGCAATCCAGACGCTTCGACTTTTGAGAGCTGTCATATTATCCATATTTAAAATACAATCGATAGTGGTGCGTGGTGTTCAGGGCCCAGTTACATCACTCCACACTGGTGCACCAGCAAAATGCTTTAGATTGTATAACTGGAGTAATTGATTTTTCCGTGCGGTTGCAGCCCCTCGGCAGCAGGGGGTGCTGCATCGCCCTCGGCCCTCCTCTTCCCAGCGTCCTTGTTCTGTGCCCCATCTGTTCAACAGGAGATTATGTCTGCGGATTAAAGGTATTAAACTACAAGTATAAAGAGCCAGCGTGTTCAACAGAGACACACAACACACGTCAGCACAGCTGTCCTCATCACGACCGTGCACTGACTTCCATTCACAACCTTAACTAGAGCTGATCAAGTCTAACCCTAATCTTAACTAGAGCTCATTCATGTCTGACCTTAACTAGAGCTGATTCAAGTCTAACCCTAATCTTAACTAGAGCTGATTCATGTCTGAGCCTAACCCACATGTGACATCAGCAATTACGTTTAGCTTGATTGTTTTCATGACGTCTACTGATCCTGACAAGGTCAGGACTAGTCCCTACTGATCACGGCTAAATGCCCAACCCAGATTTACATGTAATCTTAACCCTGACCTAAATTTAACTGCGATTTCCCTTTAACCCAGACTTACATTTAACCCAGTAGGCAGGCTTCGTTGAACCCAGACCTAAATTTAACCTCAATTCTAAAAGCAAGTCTTAATTAACCCTCAAACTGTCCTTTAAGAGAAATGCGGACCAGCAAAAAACGTACTAGCTTTCCCTGAATGTCCCCACACCACATGGTCTACTCTAGACTCACAATGGTCCCCACAAGTACGCACACACATTCACACACACACACCCACACCCACACACCCACACACATGTTTGCACTTCTATCTTAGTGAGGACACTCATTGGCACAATACATTTGGTAGCACATAAACCCTTTGTCCTCACAAGGTAGAGGAAGGACATGAACACACACACGTACACGCACACATTCACACACACGCACGCACGCACGCAGGTATCAGGTTCATGTCTTTGATTCACTAAAGTCCCATAATCTCCAGGTGATTATTTCAAATAAAACTTTATTTAAAAAACGTCACGGGGATAAAATGGTCGAGGTCAGGACGCAGGGGGCGCGCACAGGCGGCCGCGCATGCGCACTGTGCGCGCGCAGCGACACGGCAGCAGCAGCATCAGCGGGGGCGCGTGCACGCGGCTCGGAGGAGGGAGGGTGTGCTGGCTTGTGTCATGCGGGCAGCCCGGAGGAGCGGCAGACGCTCGGTGCTTCAGCTCCATCATGGCTCTCAACATCCCCGGGGTGACCGTGATGATGTTCTTCTACCTGCTGGTGCTCGGCATCGGCATCTGGGCCTCGGTGAAGTCCAAGCGGGAGGCCAAGATGATCCAGGGCGATAAGACGGAGATGGCGCTGCTGGGCAACCGGGGCATCAACCTGGTGGTCGGCATCTTCACCATGACAGGCGAGTCACCCTCCATGATATCATCCGCGCCTCACCTTCATTGTTACTAACATCGTGATCTCACGCGTTATTACATGCTTATAACACGCAGCATCTATTGTTATGTAACAGATACGTATAGATGGATATATTTAATTTAGATGAAATACGCCGGGGGAGCGACACGAGGTCTTTAAAACAGGAAGTCATCCTTTGCAATATCAGGAACCTCAAGTGGGTTAAAAAACCAGCTGACGCCGCGTTAAAATCATAAAGCCACAGATTCGCATGTGATAATAATTCCGGTCACGTGACGGATCACCATTCAAGCTAAAAAAAAAAAAAACACCCTGCGATCACATTATATTTCTGATTAAAGTTGCAGGAGAGGCCGGTTTCTGTTCTCAGGTTTCAGGTGCAGCAGCAGCTTTCCTGCTACTATATCCTCTCTCTCTCTCTGTCTGTGTGTGTGTGTGTGTGTGTGTGTGTGTGCGTATGTCGGTCCGTCTGTCTGTGTGTGTGTGTCTGTCTGTGCGTGTGCGTGTGTGCGTCTCATATACAGCTACATGGGTTGGAGGAGGATTCATCGTGGGCACGTCGGAGGCGGTGTACAATCCGTCCATGGGCCTGATCTGGGCCGTGATGCCGGTGGCAGCGACCATGTGCTTCATCATCGGTGAGGATTCATTTTAAAGGGTCTGATCCTTCACTGGTTTCATTTCTCACACTGAATGAGAAACGCCGCACCAGTGGCACCAGTGGCCCCATGAGGCTGCAGAGCTCATTACATTACAGGGATATAAATCAGAAATCCATCGTGTAGAGTAGTACTGGGCCACACTGACAAAAAAAAAAATATTACCTAAAGATTTTGATGCATAATGAAAAAAAAGTCATGATATTACTGTATAATAAATCCGCATTACAAGAATAAAGTCGTATGTCATAATCTAATGAGAATAAATTCACAAGGTCATTATTAACCGAGATAGTATGATTTAATGAGAAATAAGTAGCAATGTTATGAGAATAGAGTCATTATAATTACAACAATAAAGTGGTTATTGAGAATTAAGTCTTAATTTAGCGAGAACAAGGTCATAATATAACAATATCAATTCGTAACATATACATGGTTAAGCCTTAATTTAATGAGAAAAATTTTATATTGTCAAAAGCATAAAGTCGTTATATATCAAATGAATAGATTTAACCAGATTTTATGCATGATTTCGCAATCACTGGGGCAGATCCAGGAATATTGGGGATCTCTTTCTTTAACATTGTGAGATTGGATGGTTTGCTTTTATATTTTAGCCAATTTCTCAGAGAACGTTTCATGAATCTTAATGAGAAGAATCCGACATATTGAGAGGTCTGATATTTACGAGTGTGCGTAATATGGTGCAGCTTGATTGAATGTAATGGACTGTTGGGCCTCGGTGAAGTTGTGGGATCTACTGAGTGATGTTCTCGTTTTCTTTAACCAGCCTCACATCCTGTTGTTAGTGTTTATCCTCTGTGCCGACGCCGACTGGCCACACCTCAGACTCAGCAGTTCAGGATCTGCACCGTTAGACTCGGCTGGACTCTGACGTGTGAAGGAGCCTATGAACGACCAGTGTTATTTCACAGGTGGTCGGACCTGTGACGCCTGTCGCAAGAATTCTGTAGAATAGGATGTTTAGTTAAGAGTTTAGATAATTGTGGCAAGAGCAGCGTAACATCGCCCGGGGGAAGTTCACCGCAGGAAATGATCTGGGCTTTTACACACTGGTCAATAAGGGTTTTAAAACACTTAAATTGATATTATTGACATATTTATGTACTGATCCTTTATCAAATCCCAATATTTACTTTACATTTGCAACAAGAACATTAGCGCATACCTCCAACAACAGCCAATCAGACTGCACCAAATCACACACACCCACAGATGCCAGTCCTCTACAGATGCCTGAGATTTTGTATTAAGATTCATGAATTAATTGGTTAAACTTGGATTTAACGATATCCTACCAGACCCGTAAAACATCCTTCCATCAAGTTTCATGTTAATCTGTCCTGTAGTTTTAAATAATCTTATAAATCATACAAACAAACGAACAGGGTTGAAAACATCAGCTCTTAAGTGGAAGTGAAAATGTGTTATCAGTGTGGATCTTTCTTCTGAAGAACAGTTTAATGCATGCATTGTTGAGAGAGGTAAGGAATTGATAAGAGACGCCCAATTAATACACAGACCACTTCAACTGGTGCCACTCCAAAAGTCAACAGTGCCGAAAAGAAGTTACACATTAAAACACACACACACACACACACAAACACACCAATCAAGATGCACCACCCACACCCAGTCATACAAATATGTCCTAAACATGTCCGATTACGATCCATAAATCCCCTGAAGTAAAAATGTTGAACAACCAGAAAAACTCTGTTCCATGTTCAATGGGTGCAAACTGTCCAGGAGAGGACAGAAGCTTTCTGATTGGACAGAGGATGAGTAAACATCCCTGAGTGCAGGATGAGGCATCAAACAATTGAAACAGGAAGATAAAAGACAGACATTTAGATTTGAAGGCAAGTGGATCTTGTTTTATTTCAGGAAAAAAAAAAGCGTTCACACAGAGACACAGGATTCAACCAATTTCCCCTTGGCCTGTAAATAACACGCTGACGGGGTTTGAGTAATTAGTTTCACATGTTCTCTCTGAGAAAGTGCACATGTGTAGGTTTCGATTGGACTACAGCAAAACACGATGGTTCTCTTAACTGAAAAACTGGAACCACTGTTAATCTTTTCTTTAAGTTACCACATCCTCTTCCAAATTCCTCTAGTGTAAAAAGACAAGGTTTTTCCCCCTAAAGATTAAAATGACAAAACATTATTTTATCTCCTGATCATCACAAAACAAAGACAATAAGATAACCAGAATGAGATAATAATAAGTTAACAGGATCTGACGGTCGTGGATATAAGGATGTTGAGGTTTTTTCGCGTGCGTCTTTGGATGAACGGAAACACAACAGATTGCACAACTTCCCTGATGCGGTCAGATTAGTGGGAGAAAAAAGAACAACATTCCTGTTTCATGTGGAAGTCACATGAGGAGAGAAAGATTGGTCCTTAAACCCTTTAACACAGACATGAGCCAGGTTCAATGTTTTTACTGATTATAGATTCATAACTTTGATCTCTTCCCAAAGTTAAATCAACATTATTCAATGTTTTCCCCTTAAAGCAGCAGCTTGATTAAAATGAGTTTGATGGTTGAGTGACTGTGAACGTTGAGAATGTTTCCTCCTTCAGTTCCACTGCTCAGCCTGAACTTCTGCTCTTCTCTATGTAACTTTGGTTACGATCTCCCGTGAGAAGTGAGGAGCTGACTGAAGCAGATTGTTCCGGGTCCGACTCGTTCACAACAACAAGTACATGTGGGGACGTTCTGACGAGGGGGCGGAGCCTGTAGAGCAGCAGGAGACAGGACATGACGTGTATATTCTCCTGTGGAATGAGCAGTGCTGTTGTTTACAGCTCATCCACACCGGCGTCGGCCCTCATCAGCAAAAGCTCAGGAATCTCCTCGTCTTTCCAAGTTGACGTCTTCGTCTTCCACATGTTCGTGAGAGTCAACTGTCAGAATCAGCTCCAGCAAGTTGGAGAGTGAAGCTGAACTGTAGATCCGTTAAAAAGACTCAGAAGTCAATAAAAAACAGAGTTTTTCTCCAATATTTAGCAGGAAACTTTTAAAATATGAAGAATTCTAGTTCGAGCTTGGTGGATTTGTTACAGCAGCAGCTCTTCTTGTTCAGGAAGCAGAGGATCATGGGTAATATCCCGTTGTGCTTCAGTGCTTCTTGTAGGGAAGTCACGGAGCCCAACAGAAGTAAAGGCTCTTATATACTTCTACGTGTCCGTTTCTCGGAGAGGTCTCAGCGGGAGACAAAGAGTCTTTTTAATTTTTACTTCTCCGACGACTATCCGTCTAAAAACAATTCCCCGCCAAACCCATACATGGCGCAACGGAAGACGAGCTCAGAGAAGCCTACCCCATTTGGGAAGAAGAAGTCCACGTGTCTCTGTTGACATGTTAGCTTGCGTCCCACACACTGAACCATGGCAACTAACAGAACTAAATAAAGTGACACCCAGCGTGTCAAGATGCTGATGTAATCGTTTCTTAGCGCAGCGGTTCCCCGGTCTTGTTTCCGAACTGTGTTGCTGATTCCACAGCTTGAATCTGCTTGAGGCTACATGTAGCTAGAAGCTACACGGACCTAGCTCCCCCCCAGCTTCCACACACAGTCAGCAGGGACTCCCGGCACTAACTACTACTATCCAGTGTTTGCTTCTAACCTGACAGTATTATAGAAACAGTGTCATGATAGAAGTGGAATTAAAGTCGTGACGGCGGGTTCTTGCACTGTTACCACCGCAGTTAGCATGGTGGCTAGCCTAGCCTGCTAGCGCCGTTTTGAAAGCTCGTTCTAACCGTATGTGACCGTGCACACATGCCCTCAGTGCTCGAACGAGCCACCGTCAGCCGGACAACTCCGCTGGCTTAACACACACGTCACGTTAATCGTAGAATCATAGTTGTGTTCGTGTTTGTTGCTACAAGTAAACAGAAAGTTTGAGGTCCGGAAATACGGAAATGACGTCATACGGAAATGATGTCGTTCGCGGACCAATCACAGCCAAGAGCGGTCCGTCGGGTCTCTAACATGAAGACGGATAGTTCGAAAAATCAGACGTGTACGAAAAGCTGTCGGAGGCGCTCGGAGAGGACGTTTCACGACGGATAGGGCGGTCTTATCTGTCCGTAATAGAAATAACGGAGAGGCATAAATTGGCCTTAATCCCCAAGTGTGGCTGCAGGGTGCGCTGTTGCTCAGTAACAGTAACACAGTGTTGCTTTAAGGGGAAATATAAGAATGTCAATTTCAACTTTATCTTTATAGCGCATTTAAAACAACTTTGTTGACCAATGTGCTTTACAAAGTTAAAGGTATAACAAGAAAACGGCAATATAAATAAAATGAGATAATAGAAGAAGGCCAAAGAGAAGAAGAATAGATTATTTATACAGTAAACAAAGACAAAACTCAAACTAATGAATTGTGTTGTATATGTTTCATCCTCTGGAGCGCACATCATCCTAAATCCTTCTGTTTCCCTCTTGTCACTGAGGTGGTCTGTTCTTTGCCGAGCCAATGAGAAACAACAAATATGTGACCATGATGGACCCTTTCCAGATCAAATATGGGAAAGTGCCGACGGCTGCTCTGTCGCTGGCCTCACTCATATCGGAGATCATGTGGGTGACAGGAACCCTCATAGGATTAGGTAAGAATGTTTCTATATGCGAACCCCTTCGCTGTGGGTGTGAGTGAGAGTGTGTGATGTATTTGATCCCGGAGGAAGGACTCTGGCGCTGCAGCAGCTGACGACCGCAGCTCTGTGCCGAGTGAAACACAAGCCTTTGTTTTATAACTGTACAGTTTGTCTGAAGTGACCCTGTCACGGCCGCCGCGTGTAATTCATTTGATACAGTGGCAGCATGAGGTGGTAAACAAACAAGATGCACTGTAATAATCAACCGCTGCGGTTCTGTGGTCGGCAATAAATCAAATTACATCAAACTGTGAAACGGCTTTAAGCCATGATGCTGCCCCCTGCTGGAGTGAAAGATGTACGAAATAAGTTGGACTGCAGCCATTTTTAAATTGTTCCACTGATTTTAATTTACCACTCTCCAATTCTTCCAGAAATTAAGTTAAAATCTCTTTGAAACAACAATGTCAGCTTGTGCAGCAGTGAACATGGTGTCCCGCCCTTCATTGTGCTCGATCATATCAAATATCACCTGATCAAATAACTTGAACAAACATCAGTGGGATGAAAATACTTGTTCAACGTCTACTTAGATTTCTTTTGGTTTGGTCAATGTCCCATCTGCTAACATGGAGGAGGTGGCTTCTATGATGTGTGCTGCAGTCATCCACCAGGGGTAAATGGAGAGGAATTGGCTTCACTTTTGGGAGCCATCATGTCGTCCATACTTATTTACAATGTCTGATTTTATGGGTGTGCATCCGTGCATGTGTGTGTGTGTGTGTGTGTGTGTGTGTGTGTGTGTTTGTGTGTATGTGTGTCTGTTTGTGTCTGTGTTCTCAGGTGTAACCATGAGTGTGATCTTGGATCTCTCCTACACCGTCAGCATCTGGATCTCTGCTGCTGTGGCCATCACCTACACTCTGATGGGAGGTCTCTACTCTGTGGCCTACACTGACATCATCCAGCTCATCCTCATCTTCATCAGTCTGGTGAGTCACTGCTCCTCCTCCTCCTCCTCCTCCTCCTCCTCCTCCTCCTCCTCCTCCTCCTCCTCCTCCTCCTCCTCCTCCTCCTCCTCCTCCTCCTCCTCCTCCTCCTCCTGTAGACTGTAGAGTTTGTCTACCGGGGTTCACTGACGCTCATCTCGTCTTTTCAGTGGCTGTGTGTCCCTTTCGCGATGATTAACCCGGCTGTGACTGACATCACGGAGACGGCCTACAATTTCACCTTCCAGACTCCATGGGTCGGGACCCTAGAGGCCGACAGAGCCTGGAGGTGGATCGATAACTTTCTTCTGCTGGTAAGGAGGGAGGGGATCGAACTAGAGGTTTAGCTGAGGTGAAACAACATGACAGCTCCCATGACCGGAGCTAAATCATCGTGATCGCACCCTGGTGGCTGACTGCAGTGTAGGTCAGAAACCCTGAAATCAATGCAAAGTTTCCGTATCTAACATCGAGGATAAACAAGCCTTTAGCTTAATCAAAGTACTTTAACTGCGACTGACTCGTGATTGGTCAGGACCTTGATCCTGTAGCTATAAACAATTATCACTATTTAAAGATTCTGCCTTCAAATGACAGCACAAGCGCAAGATCATGGCGTCCAAATCTGAGATATTTCAGTTAAATTTCTGTACAGCAAGAGGAAGTACAAATATCATATCATATCACACCATGACTTAAGTGTCATCTCTGTTGTTTCCAGCTCTTTTTTCTTTGCACTGTGATCTTTGTTTGTGTAACACTGAACTTCAGGTGTTACACAAAACAAAGCAGCAGCAGCAGAAACGTGATCTCCTGCAGAGCATGTTGTTTCAACTACAATCACTTGCAGCTGCAGTGAACCCTTTAAGTCGGTTAACAATGAGATTAGTTATGTAAGACTGAGGGACTACATTTCCCAGCATGCCCTGAGTGACCTTCAGGATTTGCCAGAGGGTGGTGGAGGTTCTCATGTTCAAGGTGAAAGACTCATTTGTCTATCTGGATCCAAAATATTCTGTGTTGCAGGATAAACATTTTTTTTTTACCTGTTTCTAAAATGATGGCTTTGTTTCCTGTGAGTGATGTAACAGATTAAAATAGAAACACCAAGAACCACGTGATTTTTTTATTTTTGAAACACATCCCAGAGATTTATCTTTAGAAACTCAGAGGATAAATTCTCTGACTCAGATTCCAACATGAGAGGTTTATGCTTTATCCAGGTCTTGTAACAACTTAGACAATATTTTATTTTATGGAAATTAGTGCAAATAGTGAGAAAGTGATTTATCACTGCATCTCTTTCATCTTCCCTCAGTGTCTTACTCGTCTTACCTTTTTCTCCTTCAAGGGTTTGGGAAACTTGGGTCTCCAGAACTTCCACCAGAGGACGCTGTCCGCCGCCTCCTCATCTACGGCCAAGATCACCTGCTTCGCTGCGGCGATCATCGTGCCCACGTTAGGGATCCCGCCCATTATCCTCGGAGCTGTGGCTGCATCAACAAGTAGGAAACAAACCAAAACGTATAAACATATTGATTCAATAATTGATTGAAAAAAATCAATCATGTTCCGTTCATTGTCCTCAGACTGGAACATGACGTCTTATGGATCCCCGTCTCCGTTTGAGCGCGGGGAGACGGGACTCATCCTGCCCCTCGTCCTGCAGCACCTCACCCCCACCTACATCTCCATCATCGGCATCGGGGCGGTGGCCGCCGCCGTGATGTCCTCCACCGACTCGGCTCTGCTGTCTGCAGCTTCCATCTTCACCTCCAACATTTATAGAAACATCCTGAGGACACAGGTGAGGAGTCAAGCATCGCTGCTATAAAATATCAGTTTCGGGGGGGGGGGGTTGTCGCTCCGTTACAAAGCGTCACTTTAGAGCGGGAGTCAGGCAACATCCCTTCACACCTGGACCTGTGACGGATAAATCATTGAGAATAGAGTCAGAGAAAAGCAAGAAAAGTTAATTAACAGGATGTGCTCTAAAAAGAGAAGCTGTGAGGTTTAATCAGGACTGCACAGAGTCATGTTCATTCTTCAGATGTCTCAGTATGTCTCACATTAGTCAAAAGTGTGTCAATTAAAAAAAAAGCATGGATGTGACATGACAGAAAAGTGATGGAGAGATTCAAGAGGAAAAGTCAGGGAAGAGAAAAGCAGCTGTTCAAGCTGTTCAGTGGTCAAGGTCTTAATCTTTTAGTTTTTTATTCAGATAACTTATTTATGTTCCTTCCAGTTCAATGAGAAAACTGGCAATAAATATTGCTAAAATATTATTTTAAGGAGGAAAGTTTTCTCTCTCTGGACATCTCGTAGTTTAGATAAACTGTGTCAATTAGATTTTCTATAAAAACATAAACCATGAGAAATATGAGCGACCAATTCCGATGGTTGTTCCCTTTCCGCCCTCCAGGCGTCAGACCGGGAGATCGGGTGGGTGATCCGGATCTCGGTGGTGGTGGTGGGCCTGGCCGGCACCTCGCTCACCTTCCTGGACAACAGCGTCCTGATGATCTGGCTGCTCCGCTCCGACCTCACCTACACGCTCATGCTGCCGCAGCTCGTCTGCGTCCTCTTCTTTCCCATCTCCAATGGTTACGGGGCCGTGCTGGGCTGCGTGACGGGCATGTTGTTGCGGGTGTTGTGCGGAGAGCCGCTGCTTGGGATTCCGACCATTATCAAATTCCCAGGATGCACTCTGGTAGACGGCGTCTATGTCCAGCAGTCCCCGATCCGAACCATCTGCATGCTGACGGCTTTGGTGTCCATCTTGCTGTTTTCCTACCTGACGTCCCTGCTCTTTAACCGCGGACTGATTCCTGAGAAGTGGGACTTTTTTGATGTAAAGAATCAGTACGCAATACAAACACCAGGTGTCGTCAGCTCAGAAACCAAGGACTCAAACCTGCAGGAGCAAAACGAGAACAACGAGGCGTGTGAACCGATGTTAGAATCAACGTGTTAAGTGAGAAATCGCATTTTCTTCTGTTTGAACTGGTTAAAGAACAAATGTTTGTATTTTATATTTTACTTTTATATGAAAAAGAAAAACACGGCGTCTATGCTCTTCGTTGTAAGAGCTCAGAATGTTCTCTGCAATTTTATGCAGCAGTGATACTTTCAAGCATCGAAGGATTATACGACATTAGACCCCTGAGCACAGACAAGTAGAAGACACCGCCCCAAAATAATCCTTGTACTCGTCTCACGTCTTTTGATCAAGTTACTAAAACGACTGGTTAAAGAATTATAGCTGCTGGAAACTGCAGCTGAACTTCAGCTTCACATATTATACACAATTGTACAGAATAACACAAAATATTAAGAGAAAAATCGAGAAAACGCCAAAGCACTCTCCTTTAAACACGCCACAATCAAATTAAACCCAAAATCAGATGCGTTTCGCCATAAAATTCCCCCCCACCCGAACAAAAAGAAGAATGTTTATTCAACAGTTTATTTAATACGTAAATGTTGGTGCAACTACGGCAGACGTGAATGTCATTTGGAAGAAGATGACATGAGTTCAAATTTGTGTATACTAAAAAACACTAGCTGCTGAATCTGTAGATTTACATCCATGTAACTGTCTCTACAGTTTAGGGCGGAGTTTATATACACGTCAATGCTCATTGGACAACACCTGTGACGCCAGGAAACATGTCATTTATCATGGAAACCGTAGCAAAACGCTGCGAAACATTTTTACGTCAACTCAGTGAAGATTGAGCGCCGAGATTCGCTTCACATTCGTGTGACCGCGCAATTATAGCGGTGATCCCCCAATAGGAATGTCTCACTTGGACATGTGGTCCAAGTGAGAGAGGATGTAAACAATGATGTTAAACATTTTTAATTTTTCACCCCTGTCAGTTGGCTTGTAACCAAGATTACGTAGAAACTACCGGATGCATTTCCAGGAAACGTAGTGGAAGGATGTGGTATAGGTCAGGAAAGACCCCATTAAATTTTGGTGCAGATCCATTTGTTTAATCTCCTTCTTCAACATTGTGAGACAGGACAGTTTTGTTGCCTAGAGAATAATTTATGGATCTTGATGAAAAACATCTGGCTTCTATGAGTGTGTGTGTAGCTTGGTGCAGCTGGATTGAATTTAAGGGACTGTAGGCGGATGTATGGGCTCCACTGAGTCACGTTCCAGTTTAAAAGGAGAGTGCTTCGGAAGTTTCTCTGATTATTCATGTCTCCCATCCTGAGAGCAAAGAGTTCAGGAAGCTCTGAATCAAACGATTTCTATTTGTACAAAATATCAACAGAATGTAAATCAGTATTAGACGCTATGTGGTGAATATTATTCTCGTTAAAAAGTTGTTTCTCTGCTGTCAGTCGTATTCAAATTGCTTGGAACACTGTAGTCTACAGTCATTGTGGCAAAATACATTACAATATCAGATCCAACTTTATTTTCAGATATAAATAATGAGACCATGAGACGTTCCTCCAGTTCTGCGACTCTGGCTTAGGGGCACCTGTCCTGGGGATGCTCATGTGATAATCCATCTGTGCTCTGGAAGTAATTTTATCCTTGAATGCTCACCATTCATCTTTTACTCTACGTCCTGGTTTTACTGCTGTTTAAGAACAGCGACCGCGGACAACGAGGTCTCGTTGATGTGGAAAACGAGGCGCCACCAGAGGTTTGGTTTAAACTGCCGCCGACGCGCTATGACAAACTGCCAAATGAATGAATTCAGAGAAAAGCCAGCTGGAAGTCTTTAACAACCCATTGACCGACTCTTTTTAAGACCGACTGATTAAATGTTGCTGTAACTCAGGGCAGAGAAAAACCGATTATATGGAACCAAAGAGGCTTTAGTGGCCAGAACTCCTGAATATAATCTGTTAATTTGAAGAAACCTCCTGTCGATCACACACACAGTCGTGGTTTATGGTCTTGAAGGGTTATTTCAGCTTTCTTGATGAGCTGTGTGTGTTCTCTGTTGAGTTATCTACGATTTAAATTTAGATTGAAACGCTTTCTCCACTTAACGCTTATAAATATTCTCTATACAACTTAGAATCACACACTAATGATTGTCAATAATTTAACAAAGTACGTTCTGGTGTTTGTCAAACTTAATTGAATGTTTCAAGAGCCGAGAACAAAATCAGGATGAATATCAAGAGAAAATGATTTTTTACATAATTGGGTTGTTTACTAGAATGTACTTAAATGCTGTAAATGTTCAATTACTAATATTTATCTCGTAGCGTTCACTGCTGCAACGTCTCATTGTGTCCTGTCTCCCAAAAATAACAATCTCCTGTAATCATAAAGGTAAATAAAGATGGATGATGTGAAAGTCCATCCACTAAAAAAACCTGAAATTCCCCTTCAAGCACCTGGGCGATGTTTGAGGTGTGATGATGATGCTGCTTTTTCCTCCTCTGTCATAACTAATATAAATGTTTTAGATTATTGAAAAGGTTTGAAAAAAGATAATTGAGAAAGGACTGTTTAGAATATTCAAACCTGCATGGCTTCGTGGCTAAACCAGTCCTAATAATACGTCTTTAATTTGCTGTGAGTCCACAGGCTTGAACTTGACTTCATGTGTCCTGTGAGTAGATAACAGCCCTGTGCTTGGTAATTAACCCGGGGAGCGTTTGGCATGTGGAGCGGTGGCAGATGCCTGTCCCTCCCTGAGTCAGTCTCAGTCACATAACAGTCTGTCAGCGCGGTATCGGACGAGGTGTCATCTCGCTCCCGACCGCCTGTGAGCCAACAGCTCGGCTGGAAAAAACGTTCCACAGGACGCAGCAACAAACACTGAAATAGAGTCCTGCTAAAATAAGACTGACGCTGAAGGACGCTGCTCCGGCTGCTCTCTAACCCGCCCCCCCAACTGCTACAGTTAAAGATACACTGAGACTTTTACTGAGCTGCAGCGCCCCCTGCAGCCACACGAGGCGTTGGGCTCTGTGTCCGAGCCGTAAAAGGTTTCCTGCCTTCAGATACAAAAATAGATGCGTTCTTTTCAAACATGCTTCGGTGGTTATTAAGTAAATAGCCATGAGAGGGCAGCGCAGAGTCAAACCACGGCGGAGGAGGTTTAAATGATGTTCGTCTTAAGAAAGAGACAAAAGAGGCCAGAATGTAACGGAACTAGTCCAATTTACCAACTCGCCAATTTAGTTAGCTTTCAGAAGATGGAACGAACAAATACGCTGAGCATAAATGAGCCTTAAGTGCAAGGCCGCAGTCATGAAGTGAACATTTGGAGGGACCAAAATCTCACAACTCATCAATGAATTTTTATGTATTTTGTTATTTAAAACAATGTTTAATACGGAAACGGAAAACGATCTTATGCAACTAGCGAATAGCATCCATGGAAACAAATAACGTTAATGACTGCCAACATTTCTGCGGGTTGCTTTCCGTCCGTAGCGATCGCGACGAGCAGCAAACATATGCTGGACCACTTGTGTTTGAATGTCTGTGTATGTTGAAAAGAGAAAAGCAATGTCACAAGCAACACTCATTAAAATATGATATATCCACCATTGTTTGTATTGTTGTGCTTTAAGTTAGCGCTAGCATTAGCTGGGAGAGCGGAGCCGTATACAGACGTATACAGTGACATCTTGTGGTGGCTCTTTGAATTTCTTAATCATTCAAAGTTTCATAGTGGCTACTTCGGACCTCACTACAGACGACTTTGATATCACAGAAACTACGGAACATATTTCCAGTAAACTCGAGAAATATTCATGCAGATCTGGACAAAAGATCCAGGAACTTTTTCATCTCTTTCTTTAACAATAGTTTGACGTTTTTTGACTTTTTTAACTGATTTCCGAGAGAATACATACTTAGATGATGTCTACAAGTGTGTTTGATTTGATCCAAATTACAAGAATTTTTTATATGGGAGATATTTTCAGATATCTCGCACCAAAGTGAAGCTGAGATCCTGTAGATTAATTTAAATGAATCTTAAATAGTTCTAGAAACTGTGTCCATATGACCATGACAGATTTGGTGCAGGATAACATCTTGACCTTCACTCAGTCCCATCTCAACATGTGTTTGACACAGGAAGTGTCAAACTGATGGGGAGGAATCACAGGATGTGGAGGTACTGACACCTGCTGGACCAAAGGCTGTACTACAGTACTGTGAATCATTTTTAACACCAGCATCATTAATAAATCACGTTCATTAAAAACATCAGAGCAGAGTTATGAACAGCTAGAGGGAACCAGCGTCTTGCTCAAGGGCACTTCACTGTGAGTCAGTCATCCTGTGTTCACTGCTCAGTGCTGCTACATTTGTTCTA
This sequence comes from Limanda limanda, assembly GCF_963576545.1. Classification (NCBI taxonomy): domain Eukaryota; kingdom Metazoa; phylum Chordata; class Actinopteri; order Pleuronectiformes; family Pleuronectidae; genus Limanda; species Limanda limanda. The sequence continues at coordinate 4,127,177 of NC_083650.1, forward strand.
CTAAAAATATCAACATGAAACATGAAATTACACCTATTTCATTTCTTAGTTTTCTCTGTTAAATCTGATACAATGAAACACGTTTTTTACCATTGATTTTTATAACTGATCATTATAAAAATGATCAATTTCATTTACCGATTCCCTGAGGAAATGCAAGGTACAGATTATTCTGTATGGAGGAAAAATAAAGACGGAATACCTACAATATCAGAGACATCGATGAGACATCCTCGACTCGATCAGTGCACAGTTTATTTTCTTTTAACTTCAAGTTTAACATATTAATGATAAAGAAAAGCAAGGTTTAAATCAGCAACATTTTAAGGGTTAGAGAGGTTTGAGAAATGAAACAGATGAAGTTTGATGTGTCACTGATTTTCATTCTTAAACCGTAGAGATTCATTTTTTCCAGAAGAGAAAAAAAAATACGAGCAATTTGTTTGTCAATGAAGACAATGAATTTCAAAGGGTTTGCAGTAAAGACAATAATATCTCAGATGAAGCATGTTGATACATTGCTGCTGTGTCCCAGTCCTTTTTAGTACTTATTATATGAGACGTAGCTTAGATGGTTGAGAGGAGTCAGAACATAATAACAGTGGTAAACTGAGTCAGACCACAAGTCACAGCAGATACTGAAATACAGCAACATCACAGACTGATGACACAATGGTTCTTTTTTTCACACCATTTAGTGAAAGTAGCTTCACACAGAAAAAATAAATCACTGACACACCAGAGTTTGTTTTCAGACATGCCCTCAACTGATATGTTCCGCGAATTCAAACTGTCTGTGTGAGAATACAGCAGGACAAAAGGTGAGTGGACGTGTTGATGAGGTTTCTAACACGTGATGGAAGTGAACGTGGAATAATACAAATGTCTCAGGATGAAGAAGAGGAGCTGTACATGCAGAAGATGAAGACGTCACCTTGGAGAAACAAGGAGATTTCAGATCTTTAGGTGATAAGGTTCGGCCGCTGCTGTTTCCTCTCTTTTTCAAAGCTCTTGCAGATGACGGGGAAGAATTTCAGTGCCAGCCATCACGAAGGACTTGATGGCGTTTCTGCTCTGGCCTGTTTTACGGGGTCTGGAACCGATCCTTCGTACAAAATCTTGTTCTTCATGCCGTCCTGGATCATCCTCTGCTGCACACGAGTCTTTGCGTTGTTGATCCTGCAGTAAAACCTGGAGAGGGAGACGCAGGGAGGGTTGAGACAGAAGTGGAGGAATAAGAGTTTGTAGAGGATTTTATTTAATAGAGGGCGAGACAGAGCAGGAGATGATGAAGACCTACCAGGAGCCGAGTGTGGTGAGCATGAATCCTCCAAGTCCGACGTCAAAAGACCTCCTCACCCGACCTGCGGAGAAACAAACAGGACGGAGGTGAACAGGAGTTCAGGAGTAACACGAACATTCTTCCCCTGCTCAACCACTTTTGATGTTGTTATTCTTCTTTGATGATTTGTCAATTGTTTCGTCAGTTATTTATTTTAAGCTGATGTGTTAATGAGCTTATTTTATTTCCTATTTAGTGAAGCAAAGATGGAGAAAGAAAGAATAAAGTCAATAAGAATATAAAAAATGGAGGGATTTCTAGGTTCATTTATTATGTCATAGTAATATTTTTGACCTGATCATTATCTTTCAGCACAAGAAGCCACACGGTTATTGAACTTATAATTATTTAATCATGTCCTATTGGGTTCAATGTAAAACACATAGTTCCCATACCGGGAGTCGAACCCGGGCCGCCTGGGTGAAAACCAGGAATCCTAACCGCTAGACCATATGGGACATGACAGTGCAAAGATCAGTCAGAGAATATCTAGAGACCAGAGGGAAAACTGTTTAAACAAATACTTTGGACCATGAAACTCTGAAAGTTCATTATCTTCATTGAGACACATGTTTTATTTATCACATGTTTTCTGAGTGTTAGTGTTTAAGGAGGTTTTACCTGATAAACTACAAACAGATCTAAACACCAGCTTCTTTCATTGTGTTCTGATACGACTCAGACAGAATGTAGTTTCTGAAGTGAGGATTCTCTCTGACATTATGTTAGAATTGAATATTAAAGCTGACGTGTGGGTCTGACTGAAACTATTTGCAATAAAGGAGGGGGGGGGCATGAGCAGTTTGAGCCAGATATTATGTCTTCACACAAATGATTAATAATAACCTTTTCCTTCCTAGTGTTTAATCATTGTTGTTTAGTCTCACACCTGTCTTGATAAAAGGTCTGCTAAGGGCTGCTGCCTGTTTTGAAGACGGTGACATCTGTGACATACTATACACTGTACTTTAACTTGTTCTCATACTTAACTTTTGTGTTAAAGCATAATTCCCTTAGATTCATTCAACATCACATAGATTTCGAGCAGCTTTCTGATAAGATCTGGAGGTCAGACAGAGTGACTTTGTTGACTTTGTTTTGTTTCGTTTGTTTTGGTTTCGAGGATCCTAATGTTTACACAGTCAGGACATGTTTTGATGAAGCAGAAACATAATATTCTTTGCTGCAATGGACAACAGTTTGGCCCTCATGGCATCAGCTGTGTCAAGGCCTTGGGAGTGTCTCTTGTTCACTTCCGTATTCCAATGTCAGGAGGATGGCCTACGCCTGCGCACTTTCGAGGAGGAAGAACCAAGATCTACTGTTATAAAATAGACAGGCGCCGGCTGTTTGAGGCGCTCTGATACGACTCGAGACTGTCCGGTACTGCTAGAGTGCCGGACAGTGTGTTGGATGCCCATTGCTTTGCTGATTCATACCTGTTCATTGCTTTCTAAATAAATACTTTGATTGAACAAAACCGAGTTCGGCTCATCTTCTCATATTTAGGATAAACGAACACGCCTGACAATTAGAAACGGAGACATTGGATATTATGAGGTGGTTTGTAATTCAAATAAAAAACGAATAATTCCCGATTTCTATTTTACTTTCAAAGTGGTAAACTCTTGTTCCAGCCACAGTCGAGCTGCACATTTATTCACTCAGCTCCTTTGGACCCGCTCACACACCAGGATGCAAACACCAGGTCTGAAGCAATGGAAACACACATCACCACACACAGTGTCCAGAGTCCAGTTAAAACTCACTGGTGGCTAGAAAGTGGAGCAGGCCAGCAGCCAGTGAGCCTCCGGCCCCGTGAAGGATGGAGTCTCTGGCACACGGCGTGTTCTGGATGCTCTGGATCCCCGGCAGACGGAAACCCTGAGGGACGGACACACAGACCAGGAAGACAAAGAGACATTTTCATTCCATGCTTCAATGTAAAGACATGACTTTGTTTTCTTTCTGTCTAAACAACATTGAATTGAACAACATTGAACTGTGAGAGCTAAATAACTAAATGTAATAAGGTATTTTCGTATCTGGGCAACAGTTATCTTTAATTAACAAATATTAAACAAGGGTTTGGTTTGACCAGATAACTAATTAGCTTTTGCCTGTTAGCTAGCCAGCTGTTTAGTCTTGCTAATGTCATCATTACCTAACCAACCTCACTTAATTGAATTCAGGTTACTAACATGAGCTAACTAAGCTACGCTAGCTGAGCTAAGTTAACTGAAAGGTTCTCTAGGTCGCAGTTCGCTCCTGTTAACGCAGGTCCATTTGAATTCTGTGGAAGTTAAAGTTTACATTGGGTGAAAGTGTGCTCGTCTTCTGTGAATTTCAACACAACTCACACAGAAAAGTGTTGATAAAGCGATGATGTGTTCGGCAGCTTTACTATGTTCATATAAACTGAAAATCTGAATATAGAAGTGAAATACTGCTTCTACAGCTTGTATCGTTGACCTTCTGAAAACATCATCAGACCACTTCCGGTTGGAGATGGATTGTTTACTCTCTCACACCTTGTTGTTGTTGTTCTGTTGTTGTTCTTCCGTCATCGCTGCTGATTCCGTCCGCGTTTCACCTTTAAATTTAACAATTTGGCGAAAAAACTAAAACATCACTGACACACGACTATCTGCGCATGCGCTTTACCGGCCAGGCGGTCCGCCCTTCAAAGGGTCCGACACGAAAAGAGGAGTTGGTGCTGCATAGTTCCGATGTAAATTATTATAATAATAATAATAATGTTGTTGAATTTGTAAATTGTTTGGTTGAGTTATTTAATTTGAGCTAATATAAATAAGATGACTTTATTTCATACCTAATGATGAAATTAAAAATAAAGACACATATAAAAGAATTTGATAATAACACACCCTAAAGTATAAAGTAATTCCAGAATATTTTCAAGTTTATATACAATGTGTATTGTATATTTTATCTACATCCATAAAGCATTAAAGAGACTGAAGAGTTTTTCATTTTATCTTCGGAGTACAAAAGGTCACAAGTTTCCACAGTTAATTATCGATGACATTTCCATATCCTATTGAGTTTATAATTCAATAAAGAATGTTCCTATACCGGGAGTTGAACCCGGGCCGCCTGGGTAAAAACAAGGAATCCTAACCGCTAGACCATATGGGACATGACTAAGTCACAAACACATCAGATTATATTTCCTAAACCCATAAAAATCTTGAACCATGAAACTCAACATGTTAAATATCTCCACTGACACAAATGTTTTGTTTATCTCAAGTTCTATGAATTCTAATGTTTAAATAAGTTGAGAAGGTTTTATCAGATAAAATAAAAACATCTGAAAAAAAGATTCATTTATTTAGTTGTGTTATGACAATTTTTTTGTATCTTTATATTAAATGTAAACTCTGTATTTTCTCCTTCAGTACAAACATGGATGATATTGTTTTATCTTTTTAAGAGAAAACATAAAATGAACCTTTATTTAAACACAGATGATGTAACAGCCTTGACATACTGGTGAGACTGTGAAAGAGGAAAATGCGCTACTTGGTGGCCATAACTGAGGCTGCAGCCTGTGTAGAGATATGGTAATGTGAAACTATTATGTATTTTCAAATACTTACATGTCAATTAAAGTATGACGGAATGAATACAAAAAATTTGACAAAATGTTTGACATATTTTTTAAATGAATGTCTGATGGAAATTTCATATTTGAGTATGAATCATTTTTTTTACACAGGATATATTTAGACGAAAAGAACGATCACTGTGGATGAGCGCCCTCTGCTGGATCATGATACAAACTTCAGACGGTTGTGCTTCTCAACTCTCTGAATTCAAACAGGTCATTGCAGTTTGAATATTAACTTTTTGAGCGAATGTTTTCTACTCTGTGTAGTCACATCATTTCAATGTTTCGCTCTATGCATTGTTCACTATGTGATATGAAGCCTGTGTGTATAAAAAGCACAGGCATGTTCAGTTTTGTGTTCACGCTGTAGCTGATGTGTGAGACTTGTTTTCAGCAAATGAATCAAGCTCTTGGAGAGAAACATGTGCTCTCAGCGAAATACTGCTCAACATGTGTCGTCCTTCAAAAAACCTCCAGCAGCACAAACAAGTCCCGTCCCTACATCATGGAGGAATCATTACCGGCTCATTTAAATTGAACTACAGTCTCAGTTGGAGAAGCTCTCTTCAGGCCATGAAGGTTTTCTGCATCAGTTTACAGGCTGTTGCTGTTGTTGTGTGTCCTTGTTGTGTCCCGCCGACATCTGCAACAACACAATGTCAAGTTTCTTCATATTTTGTGGAATAAACACTTGATGAGAAGCCCGTGTTGTGGCGGAGGAGACGTCCTTCTAACAAACATAGACTGTGAATAAAGACGGAGGATGCTTCGCTAACTCCAATTTTTTTGTTTGGTCCATGTGCCATCTGCTAACATGGAGGAGGAGGGGTTTACGACCTATTCTGTGCTCGCCACCAGGGGGCGATTGAGAGGCTTTGGCTTGACATGATGTTCGGGTTCGAGTCAGGTTCGGTTCCATTGGCTTTGCTATCAGCTTGTTTTTTAGGGTTGTTTAACGTAGCATCTAACTGTAACTAAATACATTGACTTATATTTTTATTTTAAATTCAAAACTGAGTTAAAAACATTCTGTCTGCCGGCACTGTTTATAATAACTTCAGATCTTTTATAGTGTGAAAGTGAACTCATCACATTCTCGCTGATCCAACACCTCTTTAGATTGAATTTACCCAAAGACTTTTCTGGGAATTTGAGCTTTTCTCTCCATCACAGTGATCAGAAGGAAAACCCAGCTCACACCCATGGGAGAGTGATGATGATGATTTTGCTCATCAGCTCTTTTGCTCTTATTATTTCATCAATGAAGTGGAAGCAGCGACAGCAGCTCAACAGATAATCAACATAATGACTTTTCATCCCAGCGCTGACGCAAAGACTCACATAACTGTGTGCATGTGTGTGTGTGTGTGTCCACGTCTGTGCTTATAAACACGTGTTACCTTTTTCCTCGATCGTCCGTCTGCAGAGATCTGACTTAACTTCATGCTTTTTACTCAGAGCTCAGGTTGGAGCAGCAGCAGCTGAGGACTGGACGTCAACCACATGTTTCTTTGCTGTTTCTCCACTGTGAACTTGGAGTTTTTTTAGGTTTTCCTGCAGATTGAAACACGTTTTTAGATGTTTCCTTGAACAAGACATGAGTGAGAAGAGAGAAGAAAGATCCTGGAGGCTGAACACAAACAGTTTATCTCTTGAGAACATCCGAGGATGAACGTCAGCACTTGATTCATCCTTCAGTTTGGCAGCAGGTTGTTCCCAAACATCTCTGGACCTGATTGTGTCTCTGGTCCAGCTCCTGGATTTTCACTTTCGTCTTTTCACGTCTCATTCAGGTACAGAGAACGTCCCTGTGACTGTTCCCTGCAGAGTCCTATGGTTTTATATAAGATGGTGTTATATTTAGGTCCCATGAAGTTTTCATATAAACTTCAATCTTAATGGAAAATTTTTGTTCCAATAGCAATACAGTTTCTTCCTTAGGTAAGAAAATCAATATCACCGGGAGAACGAGTTACAAGTAAGTTAAGGATCCTTCTTCAGTAAAAATATAAAGTATTAGCATGAAAATAAAGGTACAAAAGGTAAATGAATGAATTTTCAGAATGTCCCTTAACAATGAGGCTACTGATGGATAAACTATGAATAATGGATCAGTTCATTCACATCCATCAATATTAAAAGTAGCTTAAGCTGTCAGATAAATAAAGTACAATAAATACTAAACGTTTAACGATGCATGAAATGGAAATACTCAAAATTGTGCCTGGATTCTTGAGTAAATGTTATTACATTTCACAACCGTATAACAAACCTCGTCATTTTCACAAACGTATAAAAGTAACTTATATTGAAAAGTTTCAGTCTTTCAGCCTCACGTGTTGTTTAATATCAGACAATTAAAGGTAACGGGAAGTTTTTCTGGTGTATAAATACTACAGATCAAACATTTTCAGTTTAAATTGGACTCAACCCGACTGATTTTGTCATTTTGGAAACATCTGAAAACACTCAACAACAACAACAACCTGCATTTATGATATTAAATAATTAAGGTTCACAGATTTTGGGCACAAACAAACTGTCAACATTAAAAAAACACAGAAGCTAAATTGAATTAAAGAAATTAAATAGAATCAAAGCTTCAAGAATCAGATTAATTTGCAGCTTTTGCGTGACTCAGCGCTCAGTGATTAATTTCTTCTCACCTCCAGCAGCTTTATGCTTTTATGTTTGTCGCCTCCATTATCCTCCAGGTCGGGGGTGGAGGGTGGGGGGAGGTGAGTCGCTCTCTGCAGCACTTCAGGGTTTATTTTATCCTCCCACACAGTTTGTCTCATTACACCAACTTTTCTTATTATTCATTCTTCACACAAACTCTAAATTTGAACCTTTTTTTCCTGCAGCTGAGAAACAGACTTTATTCTTTTCATTCTTTGGGTGTGAAGCAGGGCCGGGTCTAGACAGGCATGTATGAGGGGGCAGCCACAAATCTTGAGGGGGCATTGTGCTTTATTATATTATTATTATTATAAATTGGGATTTAGTTTGAGGGGGCACAACATTTATTTGAGGGGGCCAGGCCCCCTCTTGCCCCTGCCTAGACCCGGCCCTGGTGTGAAGCAGAATCAGAGAAGGTGTCTGTTTTAATTCACACATTCTTCTTCTGCGTAGAAACCTGCTGTTACCCACAATGCAGCTCGACCTTTCTCGACTTTGGGGAAGTTTTCTAAATATAAAACCTCATAGAACCTTTCCCTTCATAATAAGTAGATTTGTAAGTGATCTGGTTTCCATTTGGAGGCTTCCTGTCATCAGTCTCTTTATGACCACACTCGTCTTTGAGGAAAAATTCTTCGAGAGTCAAAGCCGATTTTGTGAGATCGTCCTGTATCCAGTGTCAGGCGCCCTCTAGTGGTCGTGTCAATTATGAAGGCTGAGGTCAAGTGAAGACGTTAGGAAGAATTAACCAGTGGAGCATAACGTTGTCTCGTTGACTGTTCATATATTGAAATCACGAAGCTCGTACACAGCGTCTCTTCCGCGACCATGTGACCAGTGTGTGAAGTTGATGGCAGCACAGGCCTGATTCCCTTCAGACCTTTTTTAATGGCGGCAGTAAAGACACAGCTGGAAGTTAACAACATGAATTTAAGCCGTTTTTCTCACCGGGAAACTTCCTCGGAAAGTCAACAGAACAAATTCATCGTTAAATTTCCTTAGTTACTTCCACCTGTTGTTTTCTGCTTCCATCAGTCAAAACGTTTGTTCTGATGAAGGTTGAGTTTTGCGCTTTGTCAATCAGGATTAATACAAACGTGGTACTTTCTTTAAGTGCATTTAAAATCAAGTACTTACTAGATATAAAGTTTTTAGTGCTAATGTTTAGCTAACCTAGTCCATGGCTACATGCACACACACACACACACACACACACACACACACACACACACACACACACACACACACACACACACACACACACACGCACACAGACACACACAATCCTCAATATTTAATGTTCCATTTCACTCTTTCTGTTTGTGTTGCAGAGGAAACAGTGACATTTCACAACAGGCAAATGTTTAAAGCCTAAAGTCTGTTAATCATTTTCAAAGCACCCGATAAAAGAGCTCAGAGATACAAACCGTCCAGGTTCTGAAGCAAGAAATCAAAAGTTTTAATGTGAAGGTTCATTCAGGGTTTTGCAGAAAATATGTTTGTGTCCTTCACGAACATCATCATCATTTAGAAAAACATGTGAACCCATTCAGTATTTCAGGTGTTGAGTTAATGTAACTGTGAGTTCACCTGTCTGCTCACCTGTCACTCATCACTCCATCACTCCTCTCTCTCTCCTCCTGCAGGCAGAGCGTGTGAGGAAGAGCAGGAAGAAGAGGAGGAGGAGGAGGAGAAGGAAGAGGAAGAGGAAGAGGAAGAAGAGGAGGAGGAGGAGGAAGAAGAAAAATAGGAGGTGGAGGAGGACAAATAAAAAGAGGAGGCGGAGGAGGAGGAACAAGAAGAGGAGGATAAAGAAGAAAAAGCCGAGGAAGAGGAGGAAGAGGAGGAAGAGGAGGATGGACGGGATGTACACGCGCCCGAGCCTCGTCTCGTGCAGCGAGCAGAACTGCAGCGCGCGCAGCCCGGAGAGCGTGGCGCTGCCTGCGGGACGCGCGTGGATCGTGAACGGCTCGGACTTGGATGCTCAGCGGCTCGTGGAGCTCCAGCTTCCTGCCGCCACCGCACCGACGGTCAGTCACTTTCCCGCTGACTCTCCAGAGGTGAGGAAACAGCTGCTTCACACTTTGCCACGAACTCTAATCTAACAATGTGTTTTCAGCGACTAGTTGTCAGTTTGGAACAGAAGGTGATGATGGAATTAATCCACAGAAACCGTTTAATTCATCATGTAGATAATAATGTGACAGATGACAGAGTTTATTTCAAATGATTTCTGTAATTTAAACACAGTGGAGATGACAGGAAACGTAATGAAATCAGAATCAGCTTTATTTTTCATGTATGAATGTGAACACCCTCCTGGGGAGTTTGACTCTGGTGAAATGTTTTTAAACAAATTAACAGATAATTAACAACAGAATACTAGAAACTATTAAAATGAACATAATGTGCAATTAGAATTAAACTGTTAAAGACTCTAGTGCAACTGGAACAAGATGTGCAAGAGTGGACAAAAAAAAATAAACTACTCTTAACTAATGCTACTACTAATATTACTAATACTACTAACATTACTAATACTTCCAATACTACCAATACTTCTAATATGCTTTTACTGACCAGAGAACAATAAAGCTTTTGTGCAAAGATGCTTCAACAAAAATGGATCAATAACGAAACGGTTACTTATATAAATTAATCCTTTGGTGCATATAGATTATTAATGAGTAGCAGTGAATAATCATAAATAACTGGGCACCTCCGGTCTGGAGACTTTGAAAAGCTTGAAATTAAATAACAAAGAATGGAAGAACCACTTGGGTTTCAGGTTTCATGTCTTATTATCTATTGTACAAATTCATGTGCATTTATTTATAATAGATTTATTTCAACAAGGTTTGTTTTCACTCGGCTGTTAATTCACCTCCACGAGCTGAATGTCCAGGTGACATGTTACTGACCCACATTATCAATAACAGGAGCATATAGGCCATAGGCTGCTTATTGACGGGCTGACATGGATCTTAATGCTCTGCTTCACTATAGAGAACAAGAACCATGTTAATAAAACACCAGGAATAAATAATACATCGAGTTTTAATCTCGGATTGATGGTTTGAATGTGAAAATGTGCTTTATTTCGAGCCTATGATGGTTTCTGATAAAAATACAATACATAAAAGTTTTCAGCTCTGCAGCATCAAATATTATACAGATTTCTGCAGAATCTCCGTATTTCTATCATAAAATGCACTCGCATTCGCAATTTTGTGTTGTTGTCTTGCTGTGACAGAGGGCGAGAGACATAGAGAAACAGAAGGAGAGAGAGAGCGAGAGTTACAGAGGCATGTGCTGACAGAACAGTTTGTCTCTAGGATGCATCAGAATTAAATGCATGAATGCAACTTCTCCCCTGCACGGCTGTTTGTGCGTTTGCATCAACACACACACACACAAACACACAGACACACACACACACATGGATATAGAAATGTCCCCCTCTCTTCTCTCCAACACCTCGGAGCTGCACAGGCGTCACGGGTCAGAAAGGTCGTGTTTGTTTCCTCCTGCAGCGGCGAGGTTGTCGTGCTCCCCTGCTGATGTTCAGGTGATCAGCGGACGACTGACAACACATTTCTTCATCCTCCGGGATCATGTTGCGTGTCTGCTATTGATTGTTGTATTTGCCAGCTGCTGCACGTTGTTGGACAAACACATATTGACGTCTGTATTCAGAGCGTCCATCCATGCATCCTCCAACACTGTATTGATTCACAGCCTGTGTTGGTTCCCAGCTGCCAATCGCCGTCCGCCCGCCTGCCAACTTTCCACTCAGTCATTTAAATGACAGCGAGTGGAACCACTGGCAGGTCCATGTGAAGCAGCTATTTTAAGACTGAAAGTGTCTGAAGGCAACAAACTATTAGAGGGAAAATGTTTTTACATAAGCCACAAAATACCCGAGTGAAACCAATTCTATGTGTGAGTCGGTATTTTATAAGAGAAGAATCAAACCTCCTCACACTTTCTTTTGGATTTCTGAATCCCCTGAGCTCAATTTAAAGTGAGAGCAGTGCCTCACATTTTCGGTTTGACCCTGGCCACCCTCCCCTCTGCTTTCAGATTTGAGACATGATGTTTTCAACCACCAGATGGTGACAAAAAGCAGAATTTGGTTTCATATTACATAAAAACTCCAAATGCTTTGATACTAAATGGCTCGAGTGAGTCGCATGAACTGTAAATACAATATTGATGACATATCAGCTACAAAAAATGAGGCCAAATCTTCCTGACTGCCCCCTGGTGGCTTTCTGCAATATAGATCATAAACCTTGCCTCCTCCACGTTAGCACATTGGACATGAGACACACAAAAAAACTATCTAAAAACGAGAACTCTGTCATTTGAGGGATTTCTTTAGTTTTAGGCTGTGAGAGTGATATGTGTTGCCAAATCATATTGATCGCCCCCTGGTGGCAGGCTGGATTGACACCTGAAGTTTGAACCCAGTTCCACTTGGGATCCAGCTGATTGATGCAGGTCGATGCAGGTTGATGGATGTGAACACGTGGCATGGTTATAAACAGGTCAGATGTGGAGGTTAATGTGACACATTGTGGTCGGGCGGGTGTGACGTTGACCTGCAGGTGTCGGCCGCCGCCTCGTCTCATGAAACTGACCTTGAACCGTCCTCATGCTGATCAACAGGCTGACGTAACTCTCAGGTCTGATGGATTCAGAGTCCTGACACTGCTCGTCCTGGTTTTCTCTAATTTTACATCTTTCGTGTGTCCGAGGTTTCATGTTAAATTTGTGTTTTGAGAGGGAATAGTTTTCGTTATTTAAATCTGTAAGAAAAGAGGGTGGGAATACTCTGCCTCCCTCAGTGACTGGAATTCCATTTGTGCGGCTCAAAGGAGAAAAAAAACATTAAAATTGGCAACAGTGTCCCGATAACTTTTCTCTCACGGCCTCAGATAATAAACTTTCTGTCTGAGTAAATTGACTTTCATTGAGCTGCTGTTATATTCATCTGCTCTGTATCGGGTTGTGGAACCCAGTCGTCCCCGTCACGTCTCTGGTGCTGATCCGCTGATCCAGCAGCTGTTTTTTCATTTTAAACCTCGGCAGATGTCCAGCGCCTCAACTCGCTGTCGTGATGTTTGACACACGCCTGATTCCGCGGGCGGCCTCGTGTGGCCTCGCGTCACATTCATCCACTGTTTAGTCTCCTGGTTTTATTTTACATGGCAACCAATGAGGAAAGTCTCTGGCAACTGACAACGTTTGATGTAATCTACTAAATGTGAAGTGACAGAGTTTTTAAACAGTAAGTAGAATTCACGTGTGACAACTGAGTCATAATAAAACAGAGAATCTGTGGAAGAAATTAATTCAGATCTCAGATACAGTTTGTTGGTCTCACTGCAAATACTATTACTACTACTACTACTACGACTAATACTACAATGACTAATATCACTACTTTTTTGTAAATGTTAGTGACTCACATGTGATTAAATTCATGAATCTATTTTGAATCACAGGTTTAGTTACTGGTATTGATTTCCCTGCTGTCTTTCCATAGACTCTAAATAAAGATGGATGACATGACAGTTCCTATTTGTGAAGCCAAAGCATCTTCATCGCCCCCTGGTGGTGGGGTCGATGTTCAGTTTTATCCATCAAAACTCATTAAGGCTTCTTTCACATTGAAAAAGACATGCAACCATGTGTCCTTTATGTCGGCATGGTGTTGAACAATACATCCACTTGAGGGCAGTGTTGCCCCCTGGTGGTTTGCTGCAGTATGGGTCATATAACTCACCTCCTCCATGTTAGCATTGGACCAAACTAAAAACTTAAAGTAGAATTTTTATGTAGTTCTTTGCACACTGATGTTTGTTCAAGTGTTTCTGATCAGTTTGGTTTAAATTAGTTAATTGATGATATAAAAAAACGGGCTGAGACGTGATGATTGACAGCTGAGACTGACTCCTGATTGGTCGAGCACACATGTCGGTGGGACCTCGATACTGTGGCTCCACGACCTGAAGCTCTGTCTCAACTTTATCGTGATTATTTCTCAGCTTTCTCTGGCTCCTGCTGATGGTGACGGACTCGTTCACCGTCATTTATGGTAAACAACAGTAGTGTTGTTGTTTAGTTTGGAGGATTTGTTTTCAGGTGGAGGCTGAAGCAGATCACGAAGCTCAGGAAATCATCTGTGGGAGAAAAAAACAAAACCATGTAAGGTGAAAGGGAATGAGAAGGAATGAAAACAGAGCGCAGGTATAAAGAGATGAAATGATAGCAGGAAATATGTGCAGCTAATATACAGTATATCACACACACACACATATGAACACACAGCGTGCAGGGATTTGAGGCCATAATGAGTTCACGTAACAAAGTTATAGAGTTTGATGTACGTGTGAGATAAATCCCAGGAGGTGAAGCTGAAGTCTGGATTTAAAGACTCGTTTCAAACAGGATTACTGACTAACTGCAGCTGAAGCAAGAAAGAAGCTCGGATCTGTTTTACAGCCACTGGACAACAAACTGGATTTACTGTTTATTCAAGAGGAAAGAAGAGTATCTGAGTAGAGATGATATAATAACATTCTTGTGTTTTACATCACAAAATATACGAGAGAAAATATACGAAAAATAAATGAGAATATAAGAGAGAAATTAAATCATTTAGAAGGAATAAATGTCATAATTCATGTAAGAATAAGAACAAAATGGGAAAAATTAAAGGTATAAAAGTCAAATATGTTTAATATTTTAAGAACTGCAGTGAAACAAAGTCTGTATGAGTAGATTCACAGAAACTTCAACACTAACTTTTCTGTTAAAAGAAAGATTTTAAATCTGGGACTTGTTTTGTTTTCACAACGTTGTGTTGGTCCCAAGGATTTGAAATAACTCTCCCACAAGAGATCATTCCAACAAATCATCTGTAATAATAAATACATAAACTTTGAGATTTTAAAATGAATTTTCTTCCTTTCAGTCAGACTTTCTTCATTTCTATGAAAATCCAAGTTTCTATTTCTCTTCTTAACGTCTCGCGCTGATGTCGGATCTGTTTTTAAAAGCGTCCACGCTGCTGCGTTCAAGAACACTTTTACAACCAGGAAATCTTAAGCTTCGCTGCCAGAAGTCTTCGCTGAGCTCCGTCGTCAGAAAGTCAAACAAATAAGCAAACAAAGGCTGAGGTGACGCTGATCCTGAAACATAAGCTGCTGAAGTTTCAACCAAACAGAGACACTGTCGGATGGAAGAGATAGAAATCAGATTCTAAAATCACGTTAATGCTGTTAAATGTTAAATAACACGGTGAAAAATGGCCACAGCTTTGGTTTTGTTTTGACCTGAGAGCCGCTGGTGCAGAGAGGTCGTGGGAACAAGTGGAAACCATCTTTTAAAACCTCTCTTCACGCTGATAATCTGTAAATAATCCCCTCTGGACTAAACCTGCGTCGTTCAAACACCAAAGGATCCGCGTGTCATTAAAAATCAAGAGCAATTACGAGAAAACCCCGAACGTGTTGACTCTTCTCTGCAGAGCGGAGCGGCGAGTTCACTGGTGGGTCGAGTTCAAAAGGCCCGATCGTGATCCCGCTCCCTGTGTTGTTGCAGGTTTTATCTCTTAAAGAACAAAAACTCTGCTGATAGTGATGTTCAGCTGGAGCTTCATTTCTTCTTCAGTGTTAAACTCGACCAGCTGTGGTTTCCAGATGTTTCCAACAGAAAATGAAAACTTTTCCTTATTTGTACGAAGATTCAGTTTGAATCCCCGAGACTGAGCAAAGTTTTATTTTGAAATTAATCACCAAAGTTTATTCAAAACATCTATGAAAACTTGAGTATTAAATTCTTAAGTCTCCATGACTTATAAGACATTTTTAATTAGTAAATCTCTCATCAAGCTGTTAAACTGATTCATTTTGTCCTTTACATTAATTATTTTTTCTTCATGGCTTCATACAGATTAACGTTATCTTCACATACACATATTTATTCATATGATTTTGTGCTCGTGGGTAGATTGGAAATTATTTTCATGTTGCCAATACACACAACACAGTACAGAAATCTTCAGCAGCCAGATGTTGTGTGTATCTGCAGTGTCTAGGTCTGTTTGATTTTGTTATGTGTATCTACTGTGTGTTTGCTTGTTTGATTACGTTGTGTGTATCTGCAGTGTCTTTGTCTCTTTAATGCGTTGTGTGCATCTGCAGTGTGTTTTATCTGTTTGATTGCGTCGTGTGTATCTGCAGTGTGTTTTTCTGTTTGATTGCGTTGTGTGTATCTGCAGCGTGTTTGTCTGTTTGATTGCGTCGTGTGTATCTGCAGTGTGTTTGTCTTTTGTGTGTGTTTTTTGAAATTGCTTGCTTCTTTTGATTCTTTGTGAATTGTTTTCTAATATTTCAATTCATTGAGGTCTCAAGGCCACTGTAGATTGACACACACATACACACAAACAAACACACACAAACACACAAACAAACACACACAACAGCATTACATAATAAAAGCAAATGACTATGGAAAGACAACAAAGGTGCCGGTGAGGTTGTTTGCTTGAGGCAACAAAGAGAACAGATGAGGAAGATGAAGTGAATTGTGTGTGTGTGTGTGTGTGTGTGTGTGTGTGTGTGTGTGTGTGTGTGTGTGTGTGTGTGTGTGTGTGTGTGTGTGTCTGTGTGTGTGTCTGTGTGTGTGTCTGTGTAATGCATCAAAGTTAAGATACTTCACTGACCAGTGGACAAACAAGGACTCGAACCTGATGCACCTGCTTTTTGTGTTAGGGTATTGATCAGTGTGAGGATCAGAGCCTGACCTGAATCACTTCTGTAATGACTGTTGCATAAGAGACACACACACACACACACACACACACACACACACACACACACACACACACACACACACACACAGGGTAAATGTCGATTGTTGTCATGTGATGCAGCGGTTCAGTCGGCTCTGGCGTGGGAAGGTTTCAAGGCTGACTGATGAAAAGAGGACACACACACACACACACAAACACACACACACACACACACACACACACACACACACACACACACACACACTCCACCACCTCTCTCTGCTCAGCCACTGAATCTGATGTGAATATGTGAACACGCTCCGTCTCGCTGTTAAATCCGAAGCAGCCATGTTAATGATTTTATTCTCCTGGTCACAGCTGTAACTCGTTAAAGCTCATTATGATCATTTAATCCAGTAAAATAAGAACTGGTCCCGTTTCCAGTGAAGCAGCTTTTTCTCAGATTTGTTGAATCAGATATTATTTCTTATTATTCTTTAGAGTCTGGGCGTGTTTGATGAAATTACTCGTGTCAGTAGTTTCAGGTCATACAAGCTATAAAATAATTAAAATACTAACTTTTCTTTTGGCGATATAATATTCGTCTCACATGTAAACAGCTGATTGAGCATTTCATGATCTCAGATATCTTAGAATATATTGAACATTTTGAATTCCAAGATTTCTTTCTTTAGATTGCATGATTTCTGGATTTGTGTATAATGCAATGTATAATGCTGATGTTTCTCTTCAGCTGAAATGAGGAGCAGCTTTTCCAACAGTCGCTTGTCTCCTGTACGACAGCGTTTAGTTGTTAGTCACCTCCTAACACGTTTTTTTTCAATTTAAAATTAAAAACTAAATGTCCTGACTCTCGAGGTCGCACACACACACAAACACACTTGTCTCTCTAGTTTTGGGGACACTTATTGACATGATACTTTCCTCAGACCCTTAACCATCACAAATAAAACCCTAAACATAAATCTAAACCTAATACTAACCCTTAAACACCAGGACGTACCCTCAAACAGCTCTTTTAAAAAGTGAGGACTGACCTCACATTGATGGTATTCAACCAAAATTGTCCCTCATAACTTTGGATAGACATGCGCACACACTCACACATACACACACACTCATGATTTATGCCACATCAAGCCTATGATTTGAATTTTCTCCCCAGATTTTCTTCACAGTTTGACGTCGTCTGATCCTCTTATAATACGTTGACTGCGCCTGTGTGTGTCTGTGTGTGAGTGTGTGTAGACTGCTCCACTTTGTGTATTTGTTTATGCTTATTTGTATCAGGATCATTCAGGAGTGTAAAGATTACGTGGATGTGTGTGTTGTCTATTTATCAGCGTTGCTTCCATAAACCTCATGACAGTTTAACTACAGTAACTGAGTGTAGCCGAGGTCGTCCGCCTGGAAACGTTCTGCTTTTCCACACGTTCTCTCAAAATAACGGAACCTAAATGTTCCTATCGATCACGTTTCTCTGCCATTAAAGCAGCAGGGGGGTTGACCCTCATCTCCACAGGACATGGGAGTGGTGCCAGGTCTGTTTCTGTCGATACTGCTCAATGATGCATTTGTCAGTTGTTTCTGACGTTGTCTTTATTTGGAATATGTCCCCACGCGTTTACTATTCATTTATCTTTTTTACATCTCAGTCTCTGGTGCGTCCACTGAAAATTAAGTACATCATGGTTTTCATGGTTACTGTCGAGTCTGCCACAAGGGGGCATCACAGCCACTATCGGCTGACTTGAACAAACAATATCTACAAAAAGGAAAGATTCAGTGTGGACGTAGATTAATGGACATATGTCTCCCTGGATTTACTGCTTCTGCAAAACATCAGTTCTCCGCCGAGGAGGAAGCAGATTTACAGCAGGTTTACCAAGTTCAGCCGTGGGAGGAAGGAGGGAAGACGGGAGGGGGGAGGTTAGATCAGAAGAGAGGACGTTTGTAGGATTGTCTGGGTTCAGGAGAGGAAGAAGCCGAAAGTGGTTTCTGATGAGCAGTGTGTGGCAAACGTCGTTTATTTATTATACTGATACCAACATAAAATCAAACCAAACCCAAATTGTCTCGTCTCAGCTCAGCTCTGTCTCTCCCTCACTTCTGTCTCTGTCTCTGTCTCTGTTTCTTTCTCTTTCTCTCTCCTCTTCCATGAGTTTCTCTCCTGCTGTCAACTAACCTCAGCTATGCCAATTACCTCCCTGGTTCACCTGGAGCTGCCTACACACAGGCAAACGTTCGTTTGGCAAATGATCCACATTCATGAGGACAGGGCGTCAACCACAGATTGTCCCTGAGCTTCTTTCCTGAGACTAACTGCATCTCCGCTGGCTGCATAGCTAGATATACAATCACTATGGTAACCATTTGTGCTTTGAACAGTTGTTCTGTTCGATATTTCATTGAGTGAAGGCCTGATTCTTTACAAATGGTTTCCTTAGTATCTATGAGCTGCACCAGATAACAAAGACACCCCCTCGTCATCTTCTGTCCAAACTTTAGACCACGAGCCTCGAGTTTGACCAACACAGCTTCACAATGAGATGATTACACATTAGAGTGACTGTGAAGAAGAAACACGCTTATACAGCAGAGAAGCAACTGATAATGTACAGCTGGAGAAAATGTAATTATACGCGGAGAGATTCAGACACAACTGTAATTACAGTGTGAGAGTAATGTGGGTCAGCTGCTCATCACAAAGGTACACGGTGTAATCGTGTTACATAATTTAAATAGTAATGTATTCCAGTCGGCTGGAAACACTGATCCACTTTATATCCAGTTCACTTTTCTTCAGTTTCTGACGCCCACACAATGCAAATAATGATGCATTCACTGCATGTTGGCACGAGAGGGAAAAATTAGGAAAATGCTACGACGAGCTAAAATTAGAAAACGTTATCACTACAGTTTCACACATGTTACATATTCATGGCTGGTTGTTTACAAGCTCACCAGTTGCTTCCAGCTATGAAGCCAGGATTCAAATTGCCAGGCTCCAAAATATTGGCTTCCATTCAAAGTATGGAACGTTAATAAGGTTGGACGATATGACAGCGGCCAAAAGTGAAGCCTAATTGCCCCCTTGTGGCTGGATGCAGCATAGGTCATCTTCATATTAACCCAGTCATTATATAGGCTACAAACCTATGTATATAAAGATGGACTAACATGGAAGTATCTAAAAAATTTAAGAAAAGCTGTCATGACTAAAGAATCTGCTTTGTTTGTCTGAATTAACCAGATAATTATCTCTAATCTTAGAAAACCCAGATTTTTTATTCTGAGTCAATGAGATAATAAAGTCGTTAATTTAGAAAAACAGGGATTTTGTTTGTCAGAATTTATCAGGTTGTTATGTCTTCGTGTTACTTCTTGTTTTTTCCGGGAATTGTGTGATAATTAAGTTAAAAACAGTGTGAGTGGAGGATTCTTCCCTCCTGACCTGAACGTCTCTGAGAATCTGTGAGTGCATCCTCTTCACGCTGAGTGTGTACGACCGAAACATCTCTGACCCTGAAGTGATGAGCAGGAGCAGAAAGTGGTTTCTAGCTGAGAGATCTGACAGAGGTGGAGGAGGGTTCACTTTGCTGCTGAAACTTTAGCAAAAAACACAATTAGTTTAATTTTTTCAAGTTCACGAAATGAGAAAGAAGTCGTTACCATCGGACTTTAATAGCAGTTGTACAAAACCTTTTTAACATGTTGCTCAGTAAAGATGTCATAGTATTGCTTGAACAAAGTTTTATTTCTTACTTTTAACCAAAGCCAAACTTTTACCACAAACCTTCAACAAATCGCTATTGTTACCCGAAACCAACAGACGGGATTGAGAAACGAACTAAGGTAATTTAGAATAACAGTTTATCAGCATATGTCAGTATCCAAAAGTGGTACCAACCTGTCCCAGAAGTCATTGGGACAATTTTAGTTTGCTATGAGGAAGGCCAAACTGCATTTTCTCCAAGTAGCTGACACAGAATAGCTTCATTTTGGTTCAGCCTTTATTGGTCCTCAAAAGGAAACGGCCCATGAATTGGAACACAGCTTATATAATGTTATGTGCGTTATCGCTACGTATCGACCTCTTGACATGTAAACACAACATTTACTGATGGTGAGCAAACATCACCACCACCTTTAAGAAACCATGTTCAGCGATGGAGAAAGATTTACGTATAGCCCCTTGAACTGAATCCCGATAATGTGACTGTGTGACCATGTGTGAAAAATACAGTTTTACACACACACACACGCGGCATCTATGTTCAGGATCTTGCCCAAGGACACTTTGCCATGTGGCTTGGGACTGAGATCTAATCGCCGACCTTCTGGTTAGAGAACTGCTGCTCTAGCCCTGAGCCACGGCCACCCTTAAGAGAATACATAACACACACACACACACACACACACACACACACACACACACACACACACACACACACACACACAAACACACGTGTCGCCCACAGACATGTTTGTAGCTCCTTAATTCAACACGATAAAACGAGCGTAATGAGAAAAAACAACCTTTCAGTAAAGACACATACCTAATTTACATGTGAAGCTGAACATGTCTCAGTTCTCATTAGTCAGTAATTAGCTCGTGTCCAGAGACGCTGCCGATTACATCCCAAAAAGGAATTCATACATGGGCCTCATGAAGCTCACACACGTTTAAATTAACTTCGTATACTCTCAGGAATACTCTTTTATAGATTTTTATTTGTAAAAGATCCAAACTGCTTTAACGTGATGTTACATTTAAAGAGCATCAGTGTAGAAATGGCAGGGTTGGAGCAACACATATTAACCTCCTCCTTCCTGTCATCTGGGTGACAGTTTAGAGAGATCCATGTGAGTAAAGAGGATTTTGGATTGGAAACTATTCCTCCTGCAAAGATATATCATCGGCCTCATCAGACTTCTGTCACTCTGAGGTCACATGGTCATCAGTCTGTCACATGGCATCAGGCCGCAGTGACAGCCAACATGCATCCGTCAGCATCATCCCGTCGTCAGAGCCAAAAGCTCATTGAATGTGACAGTAGCTGCGTCGCCGTCTCTCTCCACTTCACCGGTCTCTTAAAGGACACAACCTGTCTGTCCTCAGCTTTCTACAAGACATCGTCTGTCTCTGACGGTTCCGGAGCACCAATCACAATCCCAACAAAGTTTAAGCAGATTCACAACAATCATCAGACGGGACTTTTGTGACCGGAACAATCACAGCGCAGACACCAATTTGATAAATTGTCCAAAAGCCTTGTTTTATATCTGTAAGAACCAGAAGAAAAGCAGAGGAAAGAGGAGAAACGAGGTGAAAAGCCGCTGACTGGATCCGTCAGGGATGTGAGAGGAGGAGACAGACTGCTTCTAATGATCACACAGATCCTCCCCAAGTCAAACGCAGCAGTGGTGGTTGCAGCTGAAACGCTGAATTCTTTGTGACAGGCCGTGCTGCCCGAGTTAATGTGCTGAGAGATTTGTGACCTCGCGGCAAAAAGAAAATACACAAAAACAGTCACGGCTAACGTGATGGAAAACATTTGGGTAATGACGTTTTCTCACTGAAAAACAAAAGGCTTAATGACCTACTTTTGATAATAGATTTAATTATTAATAACTAGTATAAAGTCCAACCAGTTAATCAATGGGTGGATAAGATTCTATCGATCTGAGCTTCTCACAGCCAAATCAGTATCTACATTTCTGTTTGCCGATTTGAAAACTATTTTCAGTTTCATGGAATAAACACTGAAGATGTATGCACAAAATGAAATAACATGTTTTAGTTTAATCTATGTCCCATATGCTAACATATCATACAGACTCGTGGCTTCTACAGGAAATTATATAACATAATTTTAGAGTCTCATAGCTTGTGCTGAGTCTACCTTGGATGGTTCAAATATTAAGGGTGAAAATCAAAATCTCTATTCTGAAAATGAATGGGATTTTTAGTTCACAGTGTAGAGCTCTATACTGCAGCCAGTCCCCAGGGGGCTGTTGTTTATTCTGTTTTTACCATAACATCAATGTCCTGTTAACTTAAAGAATAGCTTATTTGCCTTAAAGACACAGCAACACAAGTCCAGTAGACACATGAATGGAACTGGTCTCAGACTGGGATTTAACTGTAAGACAAATCGTCATGAACAGGATTCGAACCTGTGCGGGGAAACCCCATTGGATTTCGAGTCCAACGCCTTAACCTCTCGGCCACCATGACACCTGTAGGCCTCTCACTGCTGTCATGGTGATTAAGGTGCACTGGTCTAGTCTATTGATTGTTTATTGATGAAACAACTCTCACACCAAACCACAGTGACGTGTGAGTTTTGTGCTGATTCACGCTGTGAAGGCTGCGTCCAGGTGAACGTGTCCTTGAGCGTATTCGTCGCCTGCTGCCTCAGCGCCGCTGTCAGCTGTCACAACATGTCCGACTCCATCACTGTCAACGTGTCCTTCACCCGTCTCTCTCTTCTCTCTTCTTCCTCTCAGTGCTGACTGTCGAGATCTGAGCACAAGACTCTCAACACACATTTAAACCAAATCACTCTGGATGGGACTCGTGTGTTCAACATTTGATCTTGTTTCACGGGTCGGTGCAGGAGACGTGAAGCATTAGCATCACAGGAGCGCTCGCATCCATCCGGATCCACGGGACGCTGAGCTCTGATTGGCTGGATGGGGCGCGTTAAACTGTTTAACGCAGGAGTTTGTCTTGATTTTAATCACCGCTGTCATGAACATTCATTGGGCCATTTACAGCACCCAAACTGTGTAACCATGGCAACAAGCCGAGAAACATTTATACGACTTGAGCTTGGGCTTCTCATTCCTGATTTATGCCACCCGAGTGATAAAATCATTCAATTTAAACTCACCAAGAAATAAAATACAAACTAATATATAACAGATAAGACGTTTTGGAAATAACAAAGCGTGCTGATAAAAAAAACTGATTTGAGTCGTGTTCCTTATTCTGCAGCTTCAGAGTTTGAAGTGTTTAAAAGAACTGACTCGTTTGTTCTCACATACAGATTCAGTGTGGTGTCTAGAGCTCATGCAGGTGTGCAGGATGGACTGGTGGAGTGAGAAACCAGGGTGCATTCGATTTTTTAAATAATTCTTATGAAAACTCCAGTCAAATTGAAGCTGCTGATCCTCTGAGTGACCCCCGTCTCTGATTAAATGTGCCTGATGTTTTTTCTGAGGGCGGCGGAGGAATTAATGCTGTTAACGTGGCAACGGGGAGACGGGATGAAGAGATGTGAGACCTGAGGAGAGGAGGCTCATTAGAGACATTCGACTTAAAAAGGAATTAAAGCTGGTGGTTGGTGATTAGGGAAGTGAATGTGAATGTGACAGTTTCTTCAGTGTGGAACAATAATGTTATTGATTTAAAGTTTCAGCAAATTCCTAAAACAGCAATCAGTCTTCCATGGCAGCAGGTTCAAGCTTTAAACCCAAACTTTTTCTACCTCTGAATAATTACACATCAATGCTATGTTCGACATATATACTGTATCTAAAATTCAAATCCTGGTTTGACATGATATCCACAGTTGTATTTAACATTTCCATAGCAACAGTGATATCAACCAATCAGAGTTGGTCCTCACATTGAACTTAATATAAAAGTTGCTAAGTCTGAGTTCAGTCTGTGAAAATGTTTGTTTAACTGAAGGTTTGTGATTCAAGCAGAAAACACAACTCACAATTTTACATGTATTTTTCATCTCTGCTTTGTCCCCCAGCTGGCAATGGTGCCCAAGTACACGTACCCCTATCCCACCGTGGACATTCCCGACCACGCCCACTACACCATTGGCTCTGTCATCCTCGCCATTGGCATCACGGGCATGGTGGGAAACTTCCTGGTCATTTACGCCTTCAGCAGGTATGACGGCCTCCTCAAAATGGATCAGTTTAATTTCAAGGTCGATTTTTTTTATTTTTCCTATTGTTCAATATTGAGATGAGTATGAAAAACAAGCCAGTATTTGTTCTTTTGTAACACATTAATAAAAAAATAACGAAAAAAATTGGATTTTCAATTGAATATGGACAGAACGAATGATAAGCGGACTCACTATTCGTTTGAACATAATCAAATATGGTGTTGCAGCTGTCCACTCTGCACGGCTTAGCTTGTTAGCTTCTTCCATGTTCGTAGCAAAACAACGTAACATTGCTAGCTTACTTTAGGTTAAGATGAAAGTGAGTGCCCTCTGCTGGATCATGAAAACAAGTAATCGACATTAGTAATTAACATTGTGTATTCACTTACGATGTTTTCCACATGCGTTCCACTCATCTATTAATAGTTGGTTAGTTGATTTGCTGGAGCTGAAATAAAAGGAAAGTCGCTGACAGGAGGATCTTTGCCTCAACTCGATGTTTGAAGTGGAAATAATTGACCAGAGCTGCAATTTTTCCACCTGGAGACTCAGAGGACGGTCCGGTGTGATGTGATGGACTGTCAGGTTTCTCGTTAAACCGCAGACGGAGCATAAATCAGAGTCGAGGGTGACGAGCCTCCTCCTGCTGTGATAAGCAGAGGATCAGGAACCCGTAACGATTCATCGACCACACAGTCTTATCCTTCATCACAGCACAGACAAACGTCTTTATCTGAAACACAGAGTGGCCACTTCTCGCGACTCTTTTGAAGAAGCTTCAGCACTTAAAGACTTGGTGTTCGATCCACTTATCGATCAGAGCCTTTGTGGGGAAGGTATTGATCCTTCGGTAGAATCAGACCATCATGGATGATCCATCGATCATGGGGGTAATTGTAGGACTGAAGCAGCTCTGAGTGATTTTTCCATGGAAGCTCTTTGCCTCAGATCATGTCACGTCTCAGTTGTCAGGTCGGTTCCATGGTGTCGTCAAAAACCATATGTTACTTCAACCTGAGGTTAATGTGGCAGTTCTTTGGGTTTAATTTGGTCTAAATGAGCCAAGAAGAAAAAATGAGACTTTTGATGTGATGTCAAAAATGTATGTGCAGCTGAAGTTACATGCTAACCAGCTAGCTGCAGCTCGGCCTGTTTCCAAATGCTACATTGAACCTCAGAAGGTGACAGCTCGTCACTAGTGTTCAGTTTGTCCTCGGTCCAATATGAGAGGAAGAAGAGTTTCTCCACTCCTCTGCTCCCGCTGAGTCAACAGCAAGTGTGACACAACAGAACAGGAGGCGGCAGCAAAGAGTGTAGTTTCCTAATGTTTACAACAGACGCCAGTTCTACAACTATTAAATTCATCAGTTGGACAAGTTATACACATTGGCCCTTTAAAGAAAAACATCTTCAGATAGATACATAGATGCTTTATTGATCACAAGATAAATTCTGAAAAACATTCAGATATGATGAGTTTTTGCTTGGCTAATGTTCCATCCTTCCACCGATAGTTTATTGAGGCGCTGCTGGGATTTGAACCCAGGATCTCCTGTTTACAAGACAGGTGCTTTGACCAGCTAAGCCACAGCGCCTGTGTCAACATCTTAGTTTTGCAAAAAATTCTATTGGAACAAGATTTTCTGCCAATTTACATACTTGCTGTCTACTGCTCATATTCTACACATGTAACGCAGAACTCAGACCTTTTCAAACATCTGGATTTGTATAAAAACCTGGTTAACATGTGTGTGTGTGTCTGCTGCAGGAGTCGCAGCCTGAGGACACCGGCCAATATGTTCATTATTAACCTGGCGATCACAGACCTGCTGATGTGCATCACTCAGACGCCCACCTTCTTCACCACCAGCATGCACAAGAGGTGGATCTTTGGAGAGAAAGGTACCTGACTGCACTCACTCTCAGGACATCACAGACAAAAAGATTAGTTTGCTCTGTGACCCATCTGCTTTAATGGAGGAGACAGGGTTTAGATGTTCATGCATCCTCTTCTTGAATGAGATTTGAGGCTGATTCCTCATCCAGATGAAATGTTCCACCTGTAGATTACACAGCCACTTTGAACCAGAGGCCAGTCAGCACTTTATAAACCAGAAATAATACATTTAAGTGTATTTTACAGGAGCTGGAGTGTTTTGAGAGCTGCAGCAATTTAAAATAAATATAAGATTTATTATGTGGCTTAAATATCTGTCTCTCCTCTGCTTTTCAAAACATGTCTTAAGTGAGTAAAGTACAAATCCACCGTGTTCCTCACCTTCCTCTTCTCTCACTTTGTGCTTTCCCTCTACCTGATCAGTTTTTCATTTCTAGGCCTTAGAGTGAGAATTTATTGAATTTCAGCTCAGACAGAAGAAGCGAGGTGTTTGCATTACAGTAAATCCTCTTCGCTCCGAGGTCATTTTAATATGACGGCTCGCTGGGTTTTTAATTCCCCAAAGTGGAAAGAGAAGAGAGAGCATGACGAGCAGAGCCAGAGAAAGTTTTTTATCAGCTTAATTTAAAGTGAGACGCTGATTTGAAATAAATCACATATAAGAACACGATGACTAGTCCCACTGATTTATCAACCGATATCAGAATTACACATATATCACATATCTGTGCTTATGTTGGCAGATAAGAACACTTCTATTTTACAGAACAAACTGTGCAGAAAATATGTTATAATGTTTGTTTTCTTTGTTCATGTTCTATATATATTCCTTTGTATTTGTGTTTGATTTTTATTTATTTATTGTCATCATGACATCACGATGCCCCCCATTTGTGAAACACACGTAGCAGCTTCTTGGACCGACATTTCTTACACTCGCTAGAAGTTGCTGGCCAATCAGAGCAGACTGGGCTAACAGAAGGGGGTCTTAAAGAAACATGAGCTAAAACCAAGTGTTTGAGACAGAGGCTGAAATGAGGAGCTGCAGCGAAGGACAGTCTGAGGACAGGGATGTGTTTTCTGAACATTAGAGCAAGTAAACATTTTACAGTGATAACACTAATTGAAATTATCAACCTGGTTATGAGCAGAATATGTCTCCTTTAAATTTTTAATTCCTAATATCAGTATAAGCCACAAAAACCCACATCTGTCGGGCTCTCATCTCCTCTCTTCTCCCTTGTTTAATCCGTCCAGGCAGGTTTAATTCTCTCAGAAGTGTTTCATTGAGTGAACGTCAGCCTTTCACACCTTGATGAACTGTGCTAGTCTCTAACAAAGCCATTTAAAGTGCAGAGTATTGATCTGTTCATTAATCCACAGTTTGACTGCTGGGACCTCGTTATATCTTTTCTACTGGTTGTGATTAACGTCTCTTCAAGAACTGGAGTTTAATTGCTCCACACAAGCTCAGATTGAGTTTTACAAAACGTGATGTCTTCATCTCCACGCCTCCGTCTGCAGGCTGCGAGCTGTACGCCTTTTGTGGCGCCCTCTTTGGAATCTGCTCCATGATCACGCTGACGGTGATCGCCATCGACCGCTATTTCGTCATCACAAGGCCTCTGACCTCCATTGGCGTTCTGTCAAAGAAACGGGCTCTCATCGTACTTGGTGCTGCATGGCTCTATTCTTTGGGGTGGAGCCTGCCGCCATTCTTCGGCTGGAGTGAGGACACACACACAAACACACACACACACACACACAAACACACACGTGTTACAAGTTCTGTTATTCAGTTACAGTTACTAGTTACTTCTGTCTCTGTCTCGTCTGTAAGGCGCCTATGTCCCGGAGGGTCTGCTGACTTCCTGTTCCTGGGACTACATGACCTTTACGCCGTCGGTGCGAGCGTACACCATGCTGCTTTTCATCTTCGTCTTCTTTCTGCCGCTCTTCATCATCATCTACTGCTACTTCTTCATCTTCCGTGCAATACGCAACACAAACCAGTCAGTGTGTGTGTGTGTTTGTGTGTTATGTCTGCTGTGTGTTCTAATTAAAAAAATTAAGCTTATGGTGATCCTAAATGTAAGTGTGTGTGTGTGTGTGTGTGTGTGTGTGTGTGTGTGTGTGTGTGTGTGTGTGTGTGTGTGTGTGTGTGTGTGTGTGTGTGTGTGTGTGTGTGTGTGTGTGTGTGTGTGTGTGTGTGTGTGTGTGTGTGCGTGTGTGCGTGTATGTGTGTGTGTGCGTGTGTGTGCGTGTGTGTTCGTGTATGGTGCAGGGCCGTGGGGAAGTTTCATGGCAGCACTCACAGTCACAGCAGCGGTCGTGACTCGCTGAAGAGTCACCATCGGCTGCAGAATGAGTGGAAGATGGCGAAGATCGCCCTGATCGTCATCATGCTCTACGTCATCTCATGGTCGCCGTACTCCGCCGCTGCCCTCACCGCCTTCTTCGGGTAAATGCATGATGCAATACAAGTTAAATAAAATCCCTCTTACATTTTAAAACAGTTATCCGATTTGTTGCCAATGAGTTTCGGAACTTGGTGAAAAAAGCCCCAGATAGAAGCCAAATTGCTGATACTGTATATGAGGGCTAAGGACGATGGGAATAAGATGCTGAACTACAGAGGCGCATTTTCGACCATCAACCATCACAAGTACATCTCACTGAGTTTGTTCTGTTTCCTGCTGCAGATACGCCGACATGTTGACTCCCTACATGCACTCTGTGCCCGCCGTCATCGCCAAGGCCTCCGCCATCCACAACCCCATCATCTACGCCATTACACACCCCAAGTACAGGTAACACACTGTGTAAAGGATGCATCTCACTGTGTGAGCTGTGATTTGCGGCTTTGAATGGCAACAAATTATCTAACTACCCAATTTCCTTCCAACATAATTTCCTTCAGTGTATTTATACGAGAAAATTACTTAGTTAAGAGAGAAAATCTATTTAATGGGCCTGTACATTTTAATTTGTTTCTAAACAATCTAATGTTTATGTCTAATAAACTAGAAAATACAGAAATGTAAAACGCTTATAACCATTTTTTTGAGTTGACCCTCCTCACTATTTACAAAAAATGTCAATACTCAACTTATTTCTCTTTTCCTCTAAATACTCACACGTCACATCCTTTAAGAATTCTGAATGTTAAAGCATCAGTTGGACTCACTTCATATTTGACTGGTGCCTTAAACATGACCGCAGCTCAGTGAGCCGCCGCCGCTGCTCATCCAGGATAGATCCAATCAGAGAGAGCACCACTGCTGTAAGTGCTCGAAAACTAATCGCTGCTCAGTTAACCTGAATGTTAACTGGGCTGCAAAGGAGACACCCACACACACAGGAGATTTAATGGTTTAATACAGGACACCTGACCTTGATTGTTAAGAGATTTGAAAGCTGCAGAATCAAAAGAAGACAGCTTATATAACTGTTTCATACAAAACACCATGCTTTTAGCCGCTGGAGACGGCTCGACAAGTAGAGGAATGCAGTTGATGATGAACTCATTATTGATTAATAAGTACAATGGTTACTTAGCAACGTACACATAGCTCCTTTAAGGGGGAATTTATGCTTCTGTGAAGATCAACACAAATGCATCTCAACAACCCGTTCAGTCTTTAGAAATACCAAAAGTTATAAGGAAGACATAAATAAAATAGTTCACATGTCAGAGAAAATGTTTAGCACGCTCCACGCTCCAGGCTCTAAATGGATAGAACTGTCCTCTCCTGTAATGCCTTGTTCACCAGGCAGAAGATGCTCTCTGCCGATGTGGTTGAGCCCCTGGGGAGGGGTGTATTGGGAGGTGGATACCACAGTGTGATTGACAGCTGGTGCCCTCCAATGGGTGCAGGTGGGCGTGCACTGTCCTTGAGCTCCCAGTCAGGCTCCATGACCCGCTTCTCCAAATATGGTTAGCTCTTGTTTCAAAAAACCAAGATGGCGCTGAACAAAATGTCCAAAAGGTGCTTCAGAACACAAACCAACAGGTGACGTCACATCAAACTCTCTCTGTCTCTCTCTCTCTCTCTCTCTCTCTCTCTTGCTCTCTCTCTCTCTCTCTCTCTCTCTCTCTCCAGGGTTGCGCTGGCTAAGTACATCCCGTTTCTCGGTGTGTTGCTCTGCGTTCATCCTCGCGATATCCGCTCATCCAGCAGCAGCTTTGTGTCAACTCGTCGCTCCACTGTGACCAGCCAGTCGTCCGACATCAGCAGCCACTTCAGACAGCAAAGCATCGGCAAGACCCGCCTCAACTCCGTGTCCGACAGCGAATCGGTAAGCTCCTACCTGTTCGAGCTGTGAAAGCATGTTCAGTGATGTACAACAGAGATAGAGGAGATACTCAGGTGTGTGTCTGTACGTCAAAGTGTGTTTTCCTTGCAGGGTATGACAGACACCGAGGCTGATCTGTCCAGTATGGGCTCCAGACCAGCCAGCCGCCAGGTCTCCTGTGACATCAGCAGAGACACCACCGAACTGCCCGACTTCAAACCCTCGTCCAGCTTCAAGTCCAAGATGAAGAGCAACGATTCGGGCATCTTCGAGAAGGTAAACCCCCTCCTACCTGTCAATCAATGGCCTAGATTTAGAACATTTTGAATGCATCTTTATGGTACAAACATAGACTGTAAATAAAGATGGGCGACATGATAGCTACCAAAAGTGAAGCCAAACCATCTTAGTTAAGGTCATAAACCCCATCTCCTCCATGTAAGCAGATTGGACGTGGAGCAAACTAAATAAATCAAAGTAGGGGCTGAGACGTCATGATTGACAGCTCATCCCGTATCCAGGATAATTTAGCTTCTCAGAAGCAGGAAACTTAAACGGGAGGACGTGTCTTCCATCTTTATAGTCGATGCTACAAATTCTAGTCAGAGAGACAGTTTGTAAAGAGGATTCACGGGTGCTGGGTTAATGAACTTGACGGGGAAGGGTGTAACAACTTATATTGAAGGGGTTTAAATCTTGTTACCAACTTTTTGCTGAGTTTGCCCTGGTCGACCTTCAGACAGCGTGAAAACAGAAGGAGAAGGATTAGACAGCATATCGCCCCAGCGGGACCCTCACAGACTGTGTCAGGAGGCATTTTACCCGTCATGCAGATTATTAATGTTAGACTCAGTAGGGATGAGGATGTGAGGGGTCACCTGAGGAGGATTCTGGGTCATTTTGTGGGTTAGTTGAGGCAGTGAAAGCGGATCTGTGTCGTACACCGGTGTTTCACTTTAATCTGCTGCTCTGTTTTTAACTCTTTAATCTGCTCAATTAGTTTTTTTAGCTCGGACCAGAAAATCCTCTTTTAGATATCCATCATTGACTGAATTCTGACATTTAAGTTTAAAGGCATAAAATATGATTTAGGAATACTGCAGCTTCTCTGTGTGACAGTAGGTGTTCTTGAGGAGGACGTTTATCATTATGAGCTTATATATTTTTTTTTTTTATTGTCTAGTCCTACGACACAGATTTCTCCAAGACAGGAGTCGGTGAGCGCAGCAGCGTTCCAAATGTGAGTATTCACCAGCAATCTGAATAATTAGAAACAATATCAAATTAAGACCCAGATTTTGACATGACAACTCCCAGAACTGAAGCCAGAACATCTGGATTGGCCCCTGGTGGCTGGCTGCAGTAAAATCCAACCCATGTAATAGTTGGTGATATAACAATTGCATTTTCCTGCGTCACAGAGCGGAGATTACGCAGACGGACACGTGATAAGAGGCACGCTCAGTCGAATCCCGAGCATCGTGGTCACCTCAGAGACCAGCCCCTTCCTCGCCATTGGACAGAATGGTTCACGCAACGCCCGCACCAAAACAAACAACTACAACAACAACAGCAACAGGGGGGCAGGTCACGGGTAGACTGACTCCAGCAGCCAATCACCTGCAGCCTCCTCATCCGCTCACGTCCAGTCAGATATCTAGAAACGTAGAGTTCAAACACACCTGAAACTAAGACACAGGAAAAAAACACCAGAGGAAATTATTTGAATTTACGCTGTGACGTAATTGGTCTTCAAATGAGGCTTCAGAAGGATGTGGCCCCTGAAGTGAGACACAGTTTATTTAATTTGAAACTGCCTATTATACAACTGAAGACAAATGAATATCTGATACTGTTTCATTCATTTCTTTAACTTAATCTTTAACCTAAAAAAAATAGTTTTCCTGCTCCTCATTTCTTGTCCCTGATTCGTAACGTTTAAATTACGACTCGTCATGTTTCATGTTTTGTTCTCTGTAGACGAGTTCCTCGTTTCCCTTCAGCGAAAGTGTTCTCAAGTTTTAAGGAAAAGCAAAGTGTTAATATGCATTATTGTGTGTTGAGATTTTTTAGCAGCACATTTTTGCGATTTTTCTGTTTGTATTTTTATTGTCTGTTGCTTTTGATTGAATTCTTCTGTTGTGTTTTTTCCAGCTCAGTTCTCTGCAGAGTGATTTGACAGGGGCTCGCTGTGAGTTAAACATAATTGTGTACACAGCTTTAAATTTCACTGTTTACTTTACCTTCTCTTAATATGGTAAGAAAAATACTGTGTCTTTAAAGAGTGTGGATGGTAGTTTTGTTCTTTGACTCTCTGAAACTACAGACACAAGAGCACAGATAGAGTAGGAATTTATTCTAGCAGGACATTAATTTTGTCCTGAAGCGCAGCAGCTCTGAACCGCTTTGTAAATTGTTTTTATAGTTTATATCTCGTGGTTGCGATAAACACTTCAGTTAGTGCTCATTATTTTTCTCTTCTTACATGAAAGTGAAATCATTTGGTTTGAAAATATTAAGAATAAAACATTTATCTAAACTATTTCTTTAAAACATGGACCTTTCTATAGTGAAGATTCGCCTGGAATCTATTAGCTGTAGCATTAACTTTTAAGCATGATATAATATACTGTTTGTTACAATACAGTATGTTTTTAAGATGCTTTTACAAAGTTCTTATTTTAAACAAGTTTAAAACAATTAAAAGGACAAGCAGCAATTTTGTTTTCTAGCAATTAATGGTGCAGTGACCTAATTAGCTCGTTAACAATAGCTAATAAAAATCTGGTTTTGACATTTCCGTGAAAATAATTCATTTTTAGTCTAATTGATAGCTGCTTTTGTCTTGTACCATCTGAAGTAATTGTATATCAAAATGTTACTTCAATGCTAAATCTGCCTTTGTCATTATGAACAAATGGTTTTGGCTTGAATTAAATGCAGTTAGGTGGACAGCACAGGACGGAGTTTACCGACAAATGCACCAAACTATACTCGAACATTCTCAAACCACAAAATGATAAGGACAAACACCTTGTTTTGATCCTTCTTTCTGCCGATAAGTTCTTGCTTTAGAAAAAATGATCCTGGTAAAAGGAGAGGATTCAATTACAGATAGTTTTAAAGGATAATTGCTGCCAGAGTCAAGTACTGAGAAACACTTTTTGAAGGAAACCTTATATTTTTGGGAATCCTCCTGCCATGATTTGGGTGTTTTTCCACTTTATTGGAGCTAAGCTAACCTCTTGCCTCCGGTCTTTGTGCTGATCCAGGCTAAAAACGTCCTTGACCCCTGAAAGTTTTCCCCTCTGATATCAGATTTGGATAATATCTCGGTACAGGGACAATCAGTAGGATTTTCCAAAATGACTGTTTTCTTTCTTTCTCGAATACCCTCATGCTGGAAGCCCTGAGGCCTGCAAATGCACTTTAGTTACGAAACAAAAAAAGTTCCGTGTTCTGGTGCTGTTCAGCTCATTTTTATCTCTCTCTCTTTCTTTCATTTTCCTATTTGCATCTTTGAATTGTATATTTTGCTGAAAGTTGATTTAGTGGAATGTGATTGTGATGTTGTTGGTGTTCGTACCGGCGGTTAAAAGGGATTTTGGTGTTGATTGTAAAGTGGCTCTTGAAAAGCCAATCTTCCCTGTTGGTCTGTGTGGAGTTAACGAACATTCCCCAACAGTCTTATTGAATGTTTTCACAAAACACGTACCGATTTCCTCTCATGCCAGATTTTCATCAATGCAACCAAGTCAACAAAACCTCAACAAAACTTAAACTAAAGATTGTAGCAGTCTTAACCGATAAAAAGCTACAGCGTCAGACTGTTCACTAATCTGAGCCATGCTAGTGTGTCTAGTGAGTAAACTAGTATTAAGCTAACATAACTAATATGTTGAAGATGCTAACTGGGCTGTTAAAGTGTTGTAATATTAGCAATAGATCATCCAAATTAAGGCTTTACAAACCATCTGTGGGGCCTAAGACTAAACTGGCTAACGAAGATATAAAATAAACTGAGGCAACGTAACCAAAAAAGTCTTAAACTGGTCTGTTCCTTTAGCTTAAAACCTCTTAACGTTTAATCTAAAATACAACAAACTTTAATTAGCTAACCTATAACCTTGATCAAGATTAGCTGCTTTAGCTTGAATACAGGCTAAAACCATATATTTCAGCGGATTAACTGTTTACTTCACTTTGTGGGTAAAGACTAAACTGGCGTACGGAGAACTAAGATAAGGCAACGTTAGTCAAAATATATTTTTGGTCTGTTAGTTTAGCTTTAGCCTACCTTTAGCTAAAAGCATTTTACATTATAGCTTAACTACAACAAACTGTTAGCTAACCTATAACCTTGATTAAGATTAGCTGCTTTAGCTCGAATACAAGCTTAAACCTAATATATTAGCAGCTTAACTGTTAGCTACACCAACACAGCAATTTTTTGCCAAACCAAACAAGCTTTGTTGGTAAAGAATAAACTGGTTAATATAGAACTAACCTACACTGAAAGGCAACATTACCCAAAATGTCTTTAACCGGCCTGTGAGTTAACCTTTAGTTTACATACAGCTCAAATATTTTCACTTTGGCTAAACTACAATAAAATGTTCAATTAGCTGAATTATACCACCAGCTAAACCTTATCAAGATTAACTGCTTTAGCGTAAAGTCATTATTGTAGTTTGAAGCCGGAAGGATATAATCAGATAACATATTCTTTAAGGTTCAGCCCTTCAACTTTCAAACTGCGCTGATGGCTTTGATTCAAATATATGTATATTCACTTCCATCCTGTTAGCAACACAAACCTCAACCTCTGCATATTTTCCTTATATTCTCTGCTAGAGTGTGATGGCAGAAAGTGCAGTAAATAGTAAATCCGCAGTATAATGCAGTAAATCTCCACACCGCACAACAGTGTAGTAATGATACTGAATATAAATGCAGGTGTTTGATATAGTAGTTCTTGTGTATTGAAGTTTCTGTTCTAGAAAGGTTGACGTTTGAAAATGGGAAGAGGATTTATTGATGATTTGTCACTCCTGTTGGTCTTATTTATTTTTCTAAATAAATATCTAGTACTCAATGTGTACCTCTTCATTTGTGTCAAAGAATTTTTGTGGGCGAGTCAAAACTTTTGTTCAGCGTAAACTCTTTATATGAAATGTCTGTTTCAGGTGAAAAATACAATATCATCCTATTGAAATAGATCACAGCAGATCTCAGGTAAAATGAAACTATGATTTAGTTCAACTTTGTTCTCAACATTACAACTTTTTTGAAGATCTCTCACTCAAACATATCTATCAGTACAAACAAATAAAATAAAACTACTAAGTGACATTTTGCTCAACATTTCTACTTAATTTCTACTTTGTGTTTCATAAAACCTGAATGATCTTTATATACAGGTATGAACCTGGTTGTATCTTTATATACAGTCTATTGTATGAACCTGGTTTTATCTTTATATACAGTCTATTGTATGAACCTGGTTTTATCTTTATATACAGTCTATTGTATGAACCTGGTTTTATCTTTATATACAGTCTATGGTATGAACCAGGTTTTATCTTTATACACAGTCTATAAACCTGGTTATAACTTTATATACAGTCTGTGATGTGAACCTGGTTTTATCTTTATACACCGTCTATGAACCTGGTTTTAACTTTATACACCGTCTATAGTTTTATCCTCTAGTCTCTGACTGACTCCTGCCTCTTTAAATAAAAACCCAGCTCTTGTAAATCCACCGGCCTTCCCCTCCTTCTCCCCCCGGCCTCCCTCCTCCTCCTCCCGGCCGCCCTGCTGCTCTGCCCGGCCCGGGCACCGGAGCAGGATCCCGGACTACGGGCCGTAGAAAGTCCCGTCGGTGTGAAACTGTCCACGGAGCTTCCGTGAGAGACTCAGCGGGAGGTCTTCACTTCTCTGCCCGGTTCCATACCGTCTCTGTCGGCGTGTTTTCCCGGTGCTCTTCCCGGGTCTAATCCCTCCACCCGCCCCGCCATCATCACCGCCGGCCGGCAACAAGTGGCACCGCTCGCCCGGCTCCCAGCGCCGGAGGCCGGGTCACACCGGGAGCTGCCCCCCGCTGAATCTGCTGCTGGTCAGTTAGACTCAAGGCCTGGAAATCAAGTGTACCTGTTTCTATAACTTTAACTTATTCGGTTAATTGTATTTGCAGGGTGTTCGCTGGGTTCTGTGCACGGTGCGGCCCTGCTGCTGGGCGGAGTGCGGGAGGCAGCAGGAGCAGGCGGGCGGAGACACACCTGAGAGCAGGTGAACAGTAGAGTCAGTTCAGCTTCAACAACAGCAGCTAGAAACACTGGAATTCAACCTAAAACACTGTTTGATTATCAGTAACATTAGGTTTTATTCATTTATATTTATGTGTACTCATCTAAAAGGAACAATGAACATAAATAAACATGTGTCCAACGTGTGAACAAGTCAGATTCAGTCATACAGGACAGTTTTCATCAGCAAGTCAATGGTACAAACATATAAACACACAAAAACACAGACACACAAACAGAGCATAAATAATAAATCAATGGAATTCAACCTAAAACACTGTTTGATTACCAGTAACATTAGGTTTTATTCATTTATGTTTATGTTTATTAATCTAAAAGGAACAATGGACATTAATAAACATGTGTCCAACGTGTGAACAAGTCAGATTCAGTCATACAGGACAGTTTTCATCAGCAAGTCGATGGTACAAACATAAACACACAAAAACACAGACGCACAAACAGAGCATAAATAATAAATCATTGGAATTCAACCTAAAAGACTGTTTGATTACCAGTAAAATTAGGTTTTATGTATTTATATTTATGTTTATTAATCTAAAAGGAACAATGAACATTAATAAACATGTGTCCAACGTGTGAACAAGTCAGATTCAGTCATACAGGACCGTTTTCATCAGCATGTTGATGGTACAAATATATAAACACACAAAAACACAGACGCACAAACAGAGCATAAATAATAAATCAATGGAATTCAATCTAAAATACTGTTTGATTACCTGTAAAATTATGTTTTATTCATATATCTTTATGTTTATTATTCTAAAAGCACTAGACCAGAGGTCTTCAACAGGGGGTCCGCGACCCCTAGGGTACTGCAGGGGGGGTCGCAAAATCTTTGGGTGATTAGACAATTTTTTAAAAATGTTATAATTTTTTTTTTTTTTTTCCCACGAATTTAAATGTCTTTCAATACACATTAACATGCATCCAACATATTGTGAGGCTGATTTTACCCTCTGCCTGACAACCTCCATCCATCCAAGATTAGATAAGTTGTGTGCTACCCATCAGGGTCCGACATCGCACATCTAATGTGGGAGTATGTGTGCCATCCACAGATAGCTTGAGGATTCACTGTCTCTTCTACATGTATGTTTAAAATAAAAACATGAATCTGTGAATTACTTTAATAGCTCAGTGTTGTATGCAAGATGTACAGTGGGTACGGAAAGTATTCAGACCCCTTTAAATATTTCACTCTTTGTTTCATTGCAGCAATTTTCAAAAATCAAAAAAGTTCATTTTATTTGTCATTAATGTACACTCAGCACTTCATCTTGACAGAAAAAAACAGATTTAACTAATTTATTAAAAAAGAAAAACTGAAATATCACATGGTCATAAGTATTCAGACCCTTTGCTGTGACACTCATATTAACTCACATGCTGTCCATTTCTTCTGATCCTCCTTGAGATGGTTCTACTCCTTCATTGGAGTCCAGCTGTGTTTAATTAAACTGATTGGACTTGATTAGGAAAGGCACACACCTGTCTATATAAGACCTTACAGCTCACAGTGCATGTCAGAGCAAATGAGAATCATGAGGTCGAAGGAACTGCCCAAGGAGCTCAGAGACAGAATTGTGGCAAGGCACAGATCTGGCCAAGATTGCAAAATAATTTCTGCAGCACTCAAGGTTCCTAAGAGCACAGTGGCCTCCATAATCCTTAAATGGAAGAAGTTTGGGACGACCAGAACTCTTCCTTGACCTGGCCGTCCAGCCAAACTGAGGAATCGTGGGAGAAGAGCCTTGGTGAGAGAGGTAAAGAAGAACCCAAAGATCACTGTGGCTGAGCTCCAGAGATGCAGAAGGGAGATGGGAGAAAGTTCCACAAAGTCAACTATCACTGCAGCCCTCCACCAGTCGGGGCTTTATGGCAGAGTGGCCCCGACGGAAGCCTCTCCTCAGTGCAAGACATATGAAAGCCCACATAGAGTTTGCCAAAAAACACATGAAGGACTCCCAGACTATGAGAAATAAGATATTCTGGTCTGATGAGACCAAGAATGAACTTGTTGGCGTTAATTCTAAGCGGTATGTGTGGAGAAAACCAGGCACTGCTCATCACCTGCCCAATACAATCCCAACAGTGAAACATGGTGGTGGCAGCATCATGCTATGGGGGTGTTTTTCAGCTGCAGGGACAGGACGACTGGTTGCAATTGAAGGAAAGATGAATGCGACCAAGTACAGAGATATCCTGGAAGAAAACCTCTTCCAGAGTGCTCTGGACCTCAGACTGGGCCGAAGGTTCACCTTCCAACAAGGCAATGACCCTAAGCAGACAGCTAAAATTACAAAGGAGTGGCTTCGGAACAACTCTGTGACCATTCTTGACTGGCCCAGCCAGAGCCCTGACCTAAACCCAATTGAGCATCTCTGGAGAGACCTGAAAATGGCTGTCCACCAACGTTCACCATCCAACCTGACGGAACTGGAGAGGATCTGCAAGGAAGAATGGCAGAGGATCCCCAAATCCAGGTGTGAAAAACTTGTTGCATTATTCCCAAGAAGACTCATGGCTGTACTAGCTCAAAAGGGGGCTTCTACTCAATACTGAGCAAAGGGTCTGAATACTTATGACCATGTGATATTTCAGTTTCTTTTTTAATAAATTTGCAAACATTTCTACATTACTGTTTTTTCTGTCAAGATAGGGTGCTGAGTGTACATTGATGAGATATAAAATTAACTTATTTGATTTTAGCAAATGGCTGCAATGAAACAGAGTGAAACATTTAAAGGGGTCTGAATACTTTCCGTACCCACTGTATGTTCATAAATGGCAGTGGCATGGCCACCCTGTACCTTGCACATGTTTAAATTAAAAACATGAATATATAAACCAGTGTAATATTTGAATAGCTTAGTATTGAATGCACAATATCAGGGTAGTTATGTTTATGCATCGCACTAGGCCCAGTTTAATATAAAAGATAATTTTATACAATATATATAGTAGGGGGTCCCTGCTCTACCTCTCCACCTGTTTGGGGGTCCTTGGCCTGAAAAACGTTGACGACCCCTGCACTAGACATTAATGAAAATGTGTCCAACATGTGAATATGTGAGATTCAGTCATACAGGACAGTTTTCATCAGCAGGTCGAGGGTACAAACATATAAACACACAAAAACACAGACGCACAAACGGAGCATAAATAATAAATCAATGGCATTCAACCGAAAATACTGTTTGATTACCAGTAAAATTATGTTTTATTCATATATCTTTATGTTTATTATTCTAAAAGCACTAGACATTAATGAAAGTGTGTCCAACATGTGAATGTGTGAGATTCAGTCATACAGGACAGTTTTCATCAGCAGGTTGAGGGTACAAATATATAAACACACAAAAACACAGACGCACAAACGGAGCATAAATAATAAATCAATTTACTGTCTATGACAGGAAGAACAGAGGCAATAAAGAGGTCAACAGATGAGAAAACAACTCCAAGCACATAAACATTAATGGAAAAGAGACACACATACAATTACCAGTAATGCTGTATTCTTACACTTTTAGATTTATCGTTTTAAAACGTAATTGTTCTTTCTTTACATTTACTTCCTGCTCACTGCAGCGTTCAAAGACCATTCAATTTAATGAGCCAGTTGAACATATAGTTATTATGGGATCAACATGTTATATAGCTCTCAGGCAAAATCATTAATGTCAGGAAAGTGTGTGTGTGTGTGTGATCCTTTAGCATTATAAAACCTGTACTGACCTCTGAGCTCTTGTGAATAGTTTGTCATTTGAAACAGCTTCTTAACTGAGCAGCTTGTGACAAAGGTCAGATCAGTAATTAAAACGATGAGGAGGAGGGAGGAAGGTTACGGACCAAAGACATGATGGCTCCTATAAGTGAAGCCAAAATATCTAGATCGCCCCCCGGTGGCTGGTAGCAGTCATTTACCCGCCTCCTCATTATTTGCTCCAGGTTGTCTCTGTCAGATTCCTCTGTGACAAAAGGAGTCTAAACTTAGCCGGTGATTTAAGAGGCTGAGCAGCTCGGGCTGTCCCTCTGTTACCTAAACATGTTTAAAATGTCAGTTTATTTCCACACAGTAGCAGTGTCTGTCCTGCCTTCAACCCACAGGCTCATAAAGATGGAGGACATGACCACTCCCAAAAGTGAAGCCAAAACATCTGGATCGCCCCCTGGTGGCTGCAGTATGGGTCATAAACCCAGTGCTGGAGGAAGTACAAATAAATAGACACAATTTATTAAAGTAAAAGTCCCTCACCAACTCTTCTGCTTCTGTAAAATTAAGTAATTTTTTTGCTTTTGAACATACTTTTAAGTATCGAAAATATAAGTACATGCGTAAAAGATTTATCTAAAGACAGTAACAAAGTAAATGTACATTGTTACATACAATCACTGCTTAAATCCTGGCCCTCTCCATGTTAACAGATGGGACTTGGACATAATTTAATAGTCAAAGTACATGCAATAAAAATGAATAATCAAATTAATGAGGTGAATATAAAAGATAAAAGTGAGAAATATTTCTGTTGCCATCCCTTGAAACCTTACACATACTGACCACTCAGCAGTGTGTGTTTGTGTGTTTGTCTTCGTGTGTTTGTGTGCGTCAGGAAATCCTCACCTGTTGTTATCACCTGCCAAAATAAAAGCCCAACAAGCATCTGTTACCGTGCCTCAGATCTGACTGTTCTGTGCACATTATAAAACTTGACTCATCCTCAGAATGTTTCCACTCACACCAACGATGATTTAAGAGCATTTATAGTTTACAACACATAAGACTCGTTCCCTCATTGGTTTGTTTTGATTCCGTCCTTCTGCCCAGATGCTTACCAAAGCACCAGATCTGGATGAAAGTGGCCCCCAACAAACATTTCCTGCTGTTCAAAAGATTAAGATTGATCTTTTGAAACATGCAACACGACGTCTGTGTTTAGTTTGTGTTAAATCATTCAATTAGAAATCTCATGGGGGGATTTGCTGAAGTAAAATAAATACCAAGCTTTGGATTGTTGAATAGGGGAAAACAAACCATTTGAATCTGTCATCTTGGCAACTGCACATGAATTTACATAAATTACGTTTCGATTATTCAGGAAAATAAAGATGATGAATGAAATAGTGAAGGAAAATAAACCTGAAACAAAAGAATCTTGTCGGTTTGGGATCCGATTTGGTGGAAGGCAGCTCCGGGAGTGATATGTGGCGGCAGGATTTGAACCCGCGACCTTGCTGTAATAACCGTCTGCCGCTGACCTTTCAGGAATCGAACACACTTATGTCGTGCCCTTTCTGTTTCAGCTTTATCGCCACAAAGGTAATGAGACGTTTCCTGGCGTCGCCCCTGATTGGATCCGAGGGAGACCCTTGGCGTTAGGGGGGTGAGGGTGGGTGAGGGCGGGGGTGTCTAGAAGAATCTGCTGGGTCTATATTAGCCCCGGTGAATCACGGCGAGCCAGACATACCAGGGGTCCCCTTTCACGCCATATAAGTCCAAGCCCCCCTCCTTTCCCCTCGGGCCCCCCACCCCATGCCTCACCCTGTCTCACCCCCCCACACACACAATGCCACACAGTGCTATCTCTGGCTATTCTTAGGCTGTCACTTCAGCTCGTCTGAGCAGGCAGGTCCTCTTCGTTCTCCTCTCTCTGCTTCTTCCTCTCGAGGTCTTTGGGCTTGTGTGTTGGTCACAGTTTTTTAGTGTCACATTAGTTGTTGTCTCTCACACCTTTCACCTGTCTCCTTTCAGAGGCTACTCGGCGCCGGCCCT
This sequence comes from Limanda limanda, assembly GCF_963576545.1. Lineage (NCBI taxonomy): Eukaryota > Metazoa > Chordata > Actinopteri > Pleuronectiformes > Pleuronectidae > Limanda > Limanda limanda. The sequence goes on from NC_083650.1 coordinate 4,169,873, forward strand.
TCGCTCCCGTCCCTCCACCTGCTGTGGTTTAAATAAACTATTGTCGTCGTCCGCTTCAGAGGATCTTTAAAGTTTCACCTGGAAGAATGAGCTCCTACAATGTGACGCTGCCCGGCCCCGGCCCCTGGGGCTTCAGGCTGCAGGGAGGCAAGGACTTCAACATGCCGCTGACCATCTCCAGGGTAAGAACCAGCTGAAAATGATGGAATCTGTTGGTGCAGTAAGAAAATCATAAATAGAGATTCAGCTCATTTTGAGGTGTCTCTGGATCTCGAAATAAGACAGAACGAGGCGGGTCGGCTGGGGCAACAAACCAGGATTGCAAAGTCTCTGATTGGAACTTTTTCTGCATGTTCGGCTCCTCATTTCCTGTCGTCTCTTCCAGCCACTGCAAATACAATTTAACTTCTTGTGTACACGGTTATATTTGTTTGCGTGTTTTCAGAAAATAAGGTTTCACAGACTTTTAGGAACCTGATGATTTGATAATGAGATGTCTGCAGTTGTTTTTCATTCATTCTGATTCATCTGAAAATAGAAATCTGCCTCAAAGACCAACGTCTGTTCATTGAAATGAATGGAAACCAGTGTAAGATCTCTGTCGTCCCTTAAATCTGACGCTGCTGTGTTTTTGATTTCATTTTGATAATAAGCTTTGATTTGTGGTGGATTTTAAACCCTGTGGCCCCTTGTCGGCCCCTAGTCGGCCCCCGTCAGCCCCGGAGGGCGTGGCGGCTGCCAGGATTTGTCAGGGAGGCCGAAAGCAGAGCCGGGGCCTAAAACTGGAGCTGGTGTTGGTTTCACAGCTTCGTCTCTGAATAGACGGAGCAGGAATAAAAAGAGGAAACACTTCTCTTCCCTCTGCTTCACCGTGCACTTCTTTAGTCACAGATAATTTACTGCAACTGTTGTCTGGATGCTGGGATCCTTGACCTTTGACCCTTTCTCTGTCGGCTGCTTGTTGGGCTTGAGGTTCATTCTGCTTCGGCTAAATGTCTGAAAGGTGCCAGGGAGTTCATTTTCCACAACCCAAGCCCTCTATGTCCATTATTTGGTGGTGTTTAGCAGGGTTACAATCAATATGGATGTATATTGTTTGTGAGATGAAATCCACAGTTTTTCAAGGTTGTTTATACGTGGACGTTTAAAAAAAGCTCTTGCAAAACGAAAAGGCGTAAATGTTCTTTGATTGAAAAATGTTTACAGGAACGTTTCAAGGGACTTTGAGGGCACAAGGCAAAATGGACCTGGGGGGCCTTACACAAGTCATTGTCATTTCTGTGAAGTAACGTGATCAGCTGTGTGTCCCCTCTCAGCTCGGGGCCCCAGTCTGTTGCCTGCTCTGCCCACACTGGGGTTGACCATGCACAACAAGTGGACAAAGACAAATATGAGCAGCCTAATGTGGCTTTGACCCCTCGTGATGTCATCAGGGTTCATCGGGGATGATCATGTGCGTAGTATAGGAAACACGGGAGGACCCTGGAGGCGGATGATGTGAACGAGATGCTGAGTGGACTGGATGGATGGTGTTTTAAGCGTCTTCTCTTCACTGTGACCGCGGATCCCTTGTGTGCTGCTTGTGCATCCAGCCGAAACAACATGGAGACCGTTTTAAAGCCTCCACTTCAGGGGAGGAGCAGGCTGATGGAAACATGTTCCTGGGTTTGAGAAGCAAGGAGCCTAAAAACATTGACATCGATTTTTGGAAGAGCTTTGATTCTGAGAAAAGTAATCCTCAGAGACGAGGGTGTGAAGTCGTCTGAGTGTGTCTGAGAGGCTCACACAATGATGCACATCTCAGACATTTTCAAACAACAAGAAAATATATCATATATTCTCTACCTTCATTCTCAGCTGTTGAGTGAAGTGTTAATGTTGGAAAACTGGCATTTTAAATAAGAAAATGCTTGATATTTGTGTTATAACTGACATTATCGCTGTGCACAAAGAAAATGATTAATGGTGGTGAGACCTTGTTCAAAAGATGTGAGGTTAATATCAAAATAACAGTTTATTTCAAAACAACAGGCAATCAGTGCTGGTAGAATGGCTGATGACGCTGACGCAGCAGTGGCTCATTCACACAGACAGACAGACACACACACACACACACACACACACACACACACACACACACACACACACACACACACACACACACACACATACAGCGGCTGTATATATTTTTAGATTCAGTATGACTTTCCACTTATCTCTGAAGTGAATTGTAGTTTATAAATCATATATGTAGCTGCTGAACTTCACTGATAATTATAAAAAAATCCACATTTGTGACTAAATGTAATTCAGTAGTAAAGATTACACAGTTCAAGACTTCCCTGGGAAATGAAATTGATGAAAAGATAACTCACTGAACCTGACTAACTGACAGCAGGTTTAGGTTTAAGGATTTTCCAGATGTGGCTGTTCAGGTTAAACAAACCACAGTAATCAATCAATGATGTAATCAATGCACTCAACGAATCAGAAAATGTTGTCTGTCCGTCCTCATTGACACAATGATGTCCAGCAGCTGTTCACACACACACAAACAGACGCCGACACACACACACACACACTGTCAGCAGGCTCAGTCATTCAGGAACAGCTGACGAGCAGCTTCCCTCTGTTTGTTCCTGTCTGTTCCTGTTACATCACCATGCAGCCATCTTGGAAGCTGTTTTAACAGTGAGAACGATTTTACTGGTCATGAAACATCACATGTTGAATCCAAACAATCCGAGTAGATCATTGGCACGATGGAAATTCTTCATATTTTAAAAGATTCCTGCTGAACATTGGAGATAAACTCTGTTTTTTAATAATGTCTGAGTCTTTTTAACTGATCTACAGTTCAGATTCACTCTTCAACTTGCTGGACTTGATTCTGCCAGTTGAAGCTGTGACTCTGTCAGTTTCTCACAGGAGATCAAACCCACTCACCAAAGTTACATAGAGCAGAAGTTCAGGGAATGAAGGAGGAAGCATTCTCCATATTCACACTCACCGAACAGTGAGTGAGGCTCTGCTCAGGGTTCAACAGCCCATATTTTCCATATATTCCATCACCACATATTTATGCTGTCACCCTGCACAAAGTCGGTACTGTAAATCTTTGTGTGTATGTGTGTGTGTTTGTGTGTGTAGACCAGCCTGTTAGACACACATTCAAACACACAAATCTGCAGCTGTTCACTGCAAATATGCTACTAACCAATGACAGAAATAAACACACACACACACACACACACACACACACTTTGTTTGAAGGATGTCTGCGTCCCTGTGTTCGGTGCCATGTGGTGATAATCTGCCGTCGTTATGACAGCCGTGGATTTACGCTGCGTTTCCTGCAGCACCGTAAATGAGCGTCTGGATAAGCGAGGGACTGCTGAGACTTCCCATCATCCCTCAGGGTTTGGTTGGTTGTTTCCACCGGTTCAGAGCAGAAGGTCCAGGGAGCTGAGAGGAGAAGGTGGGATTAACGGACAGATGAGGAATCAGAGTCGTTCTGCTGTTCTTTACCCGGGGGGGGGGGGGGGGGGGGCTATAACAGTATGTGGTGAACATGTGAATGTTCCCATATTTTATAAACATGTTCCACATTTTCATTCTTTACTAACTCTGAGGGCCTTATTATATTTTATACATCTCTCGTCTTCACATACTGAAATGTGAAGACGTGGATGTCCTCAGATGTCTCGGCAGGTTTCCTCTCAGCTTGGCTGCACTGATCTGCTGCAGGTTAAGACAACTCTGCTCTTTTCTTTGCCGTATTGCTCAACTGTGAAATAAAGCAGAATGACATTTCCCCTGTGGAGCTGTGTGAACCTTAAATGTCACAGACGCTCTGAGTTTGTTGTGATTAGAGAATAAGACGCTCGGAGGAGAGAGAGGAGAGAACTTCATCTGTTCCACAATGATGAGCACAAGTAATTCTCTTATTTTTTTCATTAAAGAATGTTTGGACTGCAACAAAGATGGTTGAAGAGAGAGAAATAGAAAAGACCAGCCTGAGTATCACCTACTGAATACATTTTCTATATTCTAAGATCAACTAGAAAAGAGTTTTGTTTCAGGAAAGATAAACAGAGAAAAATAAGATTCAAATAAGGAAAATAAGTCGTTTTCTTTCTTGCAGAAACTTACTTGTCTCGGTCTTATATCATTTAAGTTGATAACTGGATTCACAGAGGCCTTTATAAGAGGTGCTGTGGCTTAGTTGTGTCTTAGTTTAAAGTGCCTGTCTAGTAAACAGGAGATCCTGGGTTCAAATCCCAGCAGCGCCTTCAACATGTTACATTTATCTATGATGAAGTTCTGTATTTAACATGTCGTTTGGTGCATTTGCATAAACCAAACAGAAGGGCCAAACTATCATATCAGTCGTTGACACTGTGTGGAATTTGGTCTCAAAACAGACACAGAATATTAAAGTTATTATTGCTTGATGAAAGTTGCTGACTCAGTCATACAGGAAACATGAACAGCATCAGTTAAAATGTTCTGCATGAAAGTCTCAGGCAGTCCTCACTGCTGCTTCATAGCCGACACTCGGCCGAGCGTCCTCTGAGCTGCTCTAATAAAGTTTCACAGTCTGTGTGAAAGCTGAGCTCCGGCTGTAACACATGGACCTGACTCAGCTCTCAGCGCTGCGTCCTGTTACAGGATGCTTCCCTGAGCGACCTGAAAAGGATCCATGTTCTAGTCAATGTACTTTACTGAAGGACCGACCAGGATTTCTGTCGGTGTCACTGCAGTTTATGTCGTCATGTTACAGAGAGGAAGGCAGGACCAGAAACTTAAAGTTGGTTGTGGGAAAGTCAATCAAATGATCACAAAGACATGCAAAGCGACGACAAAGAGACAATGAATGGCTACAGAGATGCAAAAAGAGGCAAATCCACCACAAACTTTGAAAAAGCGACTCCAAAGAGTCAAAACAAGTACACAGAGATCAAAAGTGAATACAAAGAGATGCATTTTGACTTCATAGATGCAAAAGGACATTAGAAACAAAAAATAACATAAAAAGATCAAAAGCAACTACAAAGAGACAATAAATGACTACAGAGACGCAAAGAGACACTGAATGACATCAGAGAAACCAAAGAAACAACCAGAAATTAACATGTAACATTGTGTTACAGTAATCTAAGGTCAGTATCTTGTGTGTTTTAGAGCAGCAGCCTCCTCGGCTCACTCAGACCTGCAGTGTATCAGCGAGCGGCTCGTGCTGCTGACAGCAAGGAGGCTGTTTTTAGCTTCTGAAGGTCACTGAGACACACACACACACACACACACACACGGGTATTATCCGTTACCTAACTGTTTTGTCTCACATCTTCTGTTACAGTATGTTACACAGTTGCTGCTATCGAGTCTTTGTGTGCGTGAGAAATTCCAGACTCAAACTTTTATCTCCACTGGATCCTTATAGAGCGCCGCAGACATCATGACATCACTTCCTGTGGAGCTGCAGTTCAACCGAAACTCAAACAGTTGCACAGTGAACTTTCGTATCTTTTAATATAAGTGAGTTAAGTATCTATTGTTTATTCTAAGATAACATATCTACGGAAACTGATTTATAAATATTGATATTTGTGCCTGGGTTTTAATATGTTAAATGTCTTTATATTTAATTAACGCTCTTACACTCTTCGTTTTACCGCAGCCGGGTGCTACGCTGCAACATTTCACTGCGTATCTATAAATACAGCGTGTTAATGTGAAAAATCACTTTGTCTCTGAGTTGCGACGTCCAGGCTGAAGAGATTCTTTAAGTTTCAATGCTAACAAATGTCGTCTTTTTCGAGAACAACACGTTCATGTTACAGCTTCTTGTGTTCTGAGGAGAGGTCGTTTCAGCTGCCATGAAATGAAACTTCGCTTTGTGTGTCTGTATTCAACCACAGATATTGCTCTTTTGCTTTTCTTTCTTCCTGCTTCCAGTTTGCCTTCCATTCTCTTTCAAAAACCTTACAAATATTGGATTTCACAGATGCTGTGGCTTAGTTGGTTAAAGTGCCTGTCTAGTTAACAGGAGGTCCTTGGTTCTAAACCCAGCAGCGCCTTATACACATAGCTTTTAACCCGATGCACATGTTTTCACTGACATGTTTACAGATACATTCATAATATTGCCTTGTTCTAGAATGAATGAGATAAGAGATAAATTAGCTTTTAGTATGAGACTTTTAACAATGGTATAAGGTGCTGTGGCTTAGTTGGTGAAAGTGCCTGTCTAGTAAACAGGAGATCCTGGGTTCAAATCCCAGCAGTACCTGATTTAATCATCTTTAAAGACACTACTATCTTTTTCTTTAAGCAAAAAAAGCACTTATTTTATTACCTCTCTTACGGAGATTCTATTTTAGTTTTCATATTTTGGTAGTCTGAGCTTCACTGAGTCACATTCTAGTTTTAAATACTCTGTTACAATTTTCAAAGTTAACCCAAATCAAACATTTTATTAACGCCTCTCCTCTGCTACTCGCATATTTAATTCTAATTCAAATCTGAGCTGATGTAGATTAGAATTGATATACATAGGATTCCAGTTTTAATAAGAGATGGTGATAACCACTTAGAGGCGCTGTAAATTACCTTTAACCTCCTGTCAAGACACAGATGAACCCAAACAGTCAGTAACTAAACCAGAATCATGATGGTGGATGAGGTCCAGACTCAGTGAAACCAACCACAGACAGAAACTGGTTCCTCACACAGCAGCTCTGCTTCCATCAGCAGGAAACTAACGATGGCTGCTGCTTTAAATATCTTTTATCATATCTGTGTTGATGGAAACTTAAGCGTCCTCTGGATCAGACAGATATTTTCTGCTGAAATGTTTTGATGGTTTCACACGTGAGATCTTCACAGTGGTTCGAGTGGACGAGTCGTGTTTCTGAATTTAGAAATATCTGATGACGGTGGTGGATGTTTATGTCTCCAAGTCACTGTCAATTAAATCTGATGAAATGTGACCCACACAGATGATTTCAGAGGGAAAAATGCTTATTTGTATAATAGCACTGTCTGAAATTACAGTATTAAAGCTGTGGTGGTGATGGATCTAAAGAGAGTTATCAGCTCAATCTGCAACTTCCCTCGACTTTTTAAAGTTCTACTATCTTCAAGGTGAAGTCATGCTGGTGTTACTGGTGATGAGGCACTGCTGGGATTTGAACCCAGGATCTCCTGTTTACGAAACAGGCGCTTTCACCAGCTAAGCCACAGCGCCTCAGGATCGCTCTTCATATCTCATACAAAAACTAAATGTAATTCCTGTTGATAACATTGTGAACTAAAAGCTGCACAGTTATCCCCCTTGTCTCAGGGCTTTTGCAACAATGCACAACAAGGCACTGCTGGGAGTTGAACCCAGGATCTCCTGTTTACAAGACAGGCGCTTTCACCAGCTAAGCCACAGCACCGCTTCACTTTTAATGTCATATTTGTTTTTAAGTCAGATAGGAGCAGACAGATTAATCACAAAAAAACCAGACAATTGAATTGATTTAATTTGACAAGGAAGAATGTGTTTCTTTATTAGAAAAAGTAGAATTTTAAAAGTTGTATTTAATCCATGAGTCCTCTGAACTTGGTTTGACGTTATATAAACATTTCTGGGCTCCATACCAAGTTCAGCGTATCAACTTTCTGCTGGAAACAAAAGGACAAATCAATCTAGTTGTTGCAGTTTGCTCTTACACGTGAATTTTGGTTGTTGCTCATAAATGTTTGATGAGAGACTTTAGATTCCAGTTTATGTTTCTAAAATTTTTTATGAATGAAAGCTGTGACTGGACACTGGTGCTGAGCCCATCTGGTACATCACAGTACGCCTGAACGCCCCCGGCTGCTCGTCCTTGATCGCTGACTGCAGCTGATTTCAGGGTCACTCCGCTTCCAGATTATTTCACCTCAGCCGGTCGGATTAAAATGAACCGCGCTGAAAAAAAGGTTTTTCTTTCAGGAAGCTGCTCAATGGGCTCGAACAATGTGAGGCCTGTGCGGGCTGCGGAGTGGCCTAGTTCCACTCGCACTGACCCACATACACTTCACACTCTGCAGCCGAAGAGCAGGTCGGGAGGCTTTGAGGAGGTTCACCACAGACGGCTCAGGAACAGTGTTTGTGGATGTTCACAACTTTCACACATAAAGATAACTCTAACTTGTAGGTCAAAACCAGCTGTTGGATGAGTTGTTGCTGATGTTGAGGCACTGCTGGGATTTGAACCCAGGATATCCTGTTTACGAAACAGGCGCTTTCACCAGCTAAGCCACAGCGCCTCTGCGTATTAATTTTTATATCATATTAAGGCTATAATCCAGCAATTGACGTTCGTGAATCATGGGCTATGCAGCTCTGATTGGTTCTTGTGCCGTCAGAGTGAAACTTCAGCCCTGTCAATGATATCTGTGCACTATAATGAGCAGAGCTGTGTTTTCTACTTAGTTGCTTTCTCGTCAGTTATGGGCTGACATAGATTCGTCATAAAGCAAGAAAAGTCTATTAAATTGTTGGAATTGTGTCGACGTCCAAGAAGAAAGTGTTGCTTTATGTTGTGTAAAGTCTACTCTCATATTTAGATCTGAGTCGTATAAGATAAACCCTAAACAACAACATATTTTTGAGGCACTGCTGGGATTTGAACCCAGGATCCCCTGTTTACTAGACAGGTGCTTTGACCAACTGAGCCACAGCACCTCTTTTGAGCAATATTTTACATGTCATATTACAGCTACTGAACAACCACAATCCGGTTAAAGCTAGTAAGTACGAATTCTGTCAATATGTGGGAGGTTCCAACGTGGTCCTGACCTACAACTATTCATAATGAGGCACTGCTGGGATTTGAAGCATCTCTGATAAACTCTTACACCATCATAGTAAAAATTAAGTCCTGTCAATGACATCTGTAAACTATAATTAGCAGAGGTGTTCTCTAGTGAGTACCTTTCTGGTTAGTTATGGGGCTGACCCTATCCATTCGTGAATTGTCCTGAAACAGTTTGTTCCAATGGCATCCATGTGTCTAATACAAAAACTTGGGAGTTTAGTTCTGACTTGTCAGCATTCACAATGAGGCACTGCTGGGATTTAAACCCAGGATCTCCTGTTTACTAGACAGGCGCTTATCCAACTAAGCCACAGCACCTCCTTGTATCAGCTTATGACGGCTACCGAATCATATGTGTTGAGTTCGAATAAGAAAGTGCTGCTTTATGTTGTGTAGTTAAAAGTTGTTGTTACAGCAATGCTTGGACTTGGGTGACATCACGGAGGATTTTCATTTCATTGAATTTATACAGTAATAAGTGCCTTGTTCAGTTGGGTCTGCTCCAGTAATCTGAGCCTGGACTGGACCAGTATCCCGCCACTGTCACTGTCAGTGGCAGCTGACAGCTCATCTCCAGGGGGCGACGTTTCATTCACGTCTGTTAACCCTAATTCAATGGAAATGTCAGTGAGATGAGTGAGAGCATGATAAGAACGAAAGCTAAGCATCAGAGCACTATTTAACCTTTCTCTCAGTTTGTGCATGTGTATCTATAGAACGCTCACCATGGTCCTACATCACCTTTCCCCTCCTGCCCCTGCTACAGGTGGAGAGGGCAGAGGTCACAGCGTTCAGACCGGAGCTAAAATAAGTCCCGGGGATGGAAATAGAGCAGTTGTGGGTGAGTGGCGAGAAAGACAGAGCATAGAGGGTCGGGGGGGATTTCAGGGGGTAAACAGAGCAGGTGGATGGGACTCAGCAGGGGTTAGTGCTGTATGGACAGCTGTCAGGCTTTTAACTCTCAGACATGAACACTTGTGTGCTGTCATTGTGTTTGAGGCGCCACAGAGGCCTCTGGGCTACAGACAAGCCGCATGAGTGAAAGGTCACAAGGTCAAATCTTTAAAAAACGCACTAATGTTTCCATCACAGGCCGTTTGTCGAGCTCTGGTAAAATCTGACGTCTCCGCAAGAAAAACCTGCTGTGGATCTAATGTTGTAGTGGATGAAAAGTGTCACTTTGTTTAAGGAGGTTTCGTGTTCGGATGTGTGTTAACGTAGATGTTGATTTAAATTTTTCGGATATTACGCTGATTCGTAACAAACACAAAAAGAGCGGAGAAAGTCGGTTAGCTGGACAGGTGCTTCGACCAGCTAAGCTACAGCACCTCTTCGCGGATGTGTTCTGTATATTTAATTTTAAAACTACGAGACCAAAAGAAGGTATTACAGTATAATTTTAATCTGGAAAACAGTACTATCACTTTGTTTCTGGCGAGAAACACTGAACAACTGTGTTTATTAATGAGAGAAATCCACAAGACACCACAGGGATCCAGACAGGAGATTTTTAAATTAACTGGATTTTAAATAAATGACAGGCACTGCTGGGAGTTGAACCCAGGATCTCCTGTTTACAAGACAGGTGCTTTGACCAGCTAAGCCACAGCGCCTCAGTCTCCTTCTCTTACATTAAAACTACAATCCTGTGAGGCTCCTGATAATTAAACCTAATGTCTGTGTTGAATGTGGACACTTCGTGGCTCCTGGATTTTAAGTTTATTGAACTGAAACAGGAATGAACCGCTTCAACTAAGCTGTATTGATTTTAATTTGGTTATGAAAATTACCTTTCTGGCTTCATACAGAGGGTGCGCTCTATGTAAAAGGCACTGCTGGGATTTGAACCCAGGATCTCCTGTTTACAAGACAGGTGCTTTGACCAGCTAAGCCACAGTGCCTCTTTCTTGTGGTCTACAACCCTGAAAAAAATCCATGCAGGTGTGAAAGACTTATTTCGTTCTGGACACCGGATCAATCAGGGAAGTTTCATCGATTTGTTTTATTATTTATAATATCAAAGATACATGTAGTGTGTTTCTAGCATCAACCACACAATTAAAAGACCGAGAGTATCTATAAGAAGCTGGAAGGAGAAGAGATAGAAAAAGAAACTGCATGTTTTATAGAGTGGAAGGCACCGCTGGGAGTTGAACCCAGGATCTCCTGTTTACAAGACAGGCGCTTTGACCAGCTAAGCTACAGCGCCTCTTTGTGAGTGTTTCCCGATTATATATTCTCTCATCTGACTCTAATGTTGAGGCTATGAAACAAGTTCAGGATGACCTCCTGTTTGCAAGTTATGTACATGTCCTAATAACTTCTGATTAGAGTTTATTGTTAACGTATAATGTGAGTGTAGATCAGTGGGAGAGCGAGAAGGAAAGAGATGGATCAGGATGATACGGGACAGAATGTAGCGGAAATTCATCAGTTCATGAATGCACACATTGGGGAAAGTATTCACCGAATTAACGGACATGAGCAAAAGTGCTAAGTTTAAGGGTTTCCTCAGTATCACGAAGGCACTGCTGGGATTTGAACCCAGGATCTCCTGTTTACAAGACAGGTGCTTTGACCAGCTAAGCCACAGCGCCTTCACAGCACTGCGTGTCCAGTTAATTCTGAATATAGCGTCTGACGAAAAGTCATCTGGTGGATGTCCATGAAATGTTTTTGTGGCATAAACCTGCTGCAGCTTCTCTTTCTGTGCTGTGCTGTGGGTCGTGTCCTCGCTGTGCTCTCTCAGGTAAATGTCAAAAACGAAACCCTTCACCTGCAATGGATTTTCAGATTAAAGGCATTTTGTACACCTCCATATTAATGAGGAATTTATAGAATAATTCTTTTCCCATTTGATGAATTGGTTTTTGGATTATGTGCCTGAAGGATTGAGGTTGACGTGTGCACTGACCTGTGCTGAGTGTCACTGGACGTGTCAATCACTTACAAACCTACTTCCAGGATATTGATTAAAGATGCACAAATCCAAAATAAGTCACAGTTGTGTCTCTGTTAAGCATCGAGTTACATCACCTGTGTGGTTGTTGATTCCTCGGGAACAAACGCACAATCTGAACGTCTTTGTGTTTGTGTTTGCACAGATCACTCCGGGCAGCAAGGCGGCGCAGGGAAACCTGATCCAGGGTGACGTTATTGTCGCCATTGATGGCGTCGGCACCGACGGGATGACCCACCTGGAGGCCCAGAACAAGATCAAGATGGCCAACTACAACCTGGCACTCACCATGTCCAAGTAAGAACCAGTGGTGGAAAGTAACTCAAGTATTTATTGCACATTTTTTCTGCACTGTGCTTCTCAACAAAGGTAAAACAGTATCTACACATCTCCTGAAAACTGGGTTATGACCTAGATTGATGTGATGGTGTTTTTCAGTTTGTATGTTCGTCCTCTTCTTGTGAACACAATATAGGAAAAGGTCAAAGGTCACGATGATCTCCTGTTAGCTCCTTTGGTATGCAGTCTTAGCTGCTGTTGGAATCCCAAAGGGGAAAGATGTCCGCTGCAGACGTCCATGTTCGGCTGTTTTTGGCGACTCAAATCTTACTCATTTTATCCCGAAGGTTTCTGACTGAGGAGATCTGATAAATTCAGTGAGGAAATGAATGTTGGTCCACACAGAGCCGAGAGCAGAGGCTCATAACCACAAACCCTCTGGGTGATGAAGATAAGACGTCCGGCCGAGGATGAGGGGCTTCTGTCCCGATTCTTTTCATCATGTCTTCATGTCATTTAAGTTGTTTCATTAGTGTAAAGTGGACGTTGAGGCCTGTGGTGGACTGCAGGAGACACGGGTCAGGAAATAGACGTAAAGCTCGGACACACAGCAGCACATATAATAGAGGCTGTTTGACCTCTGCTTGCCCTTCGTGCTGATGTAATCGGCGACACAGAAAACGCACACACACACACACACACAGTCAAAGCAGAGGGAACAGTCATTTCTTCATTTTTCTTTAGGGTCATAGTGGGTTGTTTTCTTCCTTGCAGCACAAAAAGACAAATAGTAATTTCCAGAACATTTTGTTTTGTCTTATTCTTGTGTTTGAAATGAAATATATAAATGTGGTTAATTGTATATTTGGTTAAATTGTGAGCAAGACTCATTTAAAGCAAGGTGTCGCGGATTTTTAAGTTGAATCTTCTTTATTCTGTGTTTGATGTTTTTTTATTTATTTATTGTTTGTTTCAGACCTCTGAGGATAATTCAGCTCACAGTAAAAACCCTTGTGAATATCTCAAAGAAAAAAGTCTAGCAAATCTCGTTGCCTGGACGCAGAGACCCGGCCGAACAGCTGCCGACCAGCGGCAGAGTGATAACCGTTAACATGCCTGAAGTAATCAAAGAAAAAATTAAGACATAAAGATGAGGTTTAAGTTTGGATTTAAAGGCCCCAACAGAGTCAGACAGTCTGAAGGTAGCAGGGAGGTTGTTCCAGAGGACGGGGGCCCGATAAGAAAAGTCCCCTGCAGCCGGCAGACTTCTTTTTAACTCTGGCGACAGACAGGAGCCCGGCACTCTGAGACCGAACAGCAAAGGATGGAGAGTAAGGTTTAAAGAGATCAGACAGGTATGAAGGGGCCTGCAGGTCATCAAAAGCACCTTAAAGTCTGATCTGACATGAGGACGGAGCCAGTGGAGCGATGATAACATTTGTCCGATTATCTTGGACGCAGCAGGTCTGAAAACATCATGTTACAATAATCCAGTGAATTAAAGGCACGTCACAGCAACAGCCAGGCAGAAAAGACAGGATTTTAACTGATGACAAAAGGCTGATTAATTTATTATAGTGTGTGTGAAGGTTGGTGCACAACTTTCTGACCCTTTGCTCCAGTTGCTGGGGTTTGATTGATTATTTCTCGTCTTTTTCAACAGGCTCAGAGACATTTTCTGTCGTCTGTGACCTTTGACATTTAATTTCGTCCTTTCTTTCTTATTTGCAGCTGAGGAATAGAAGCTTTTTTTCCTGTGTTCAAAGGTGGAGCTTGTGAAATGAGCGTTGACACCGATTCAGAGTTTGTTCTCGCTCTTTGTCCCTCTGTTGATCAGTAAACAGAGTTTTTCCATCACAGTGACCCACATACTGAAGGATTTCATAGATAAAAAACATTTTACATTTACACAACAAATTCCTTGAGTTTCAATCAATATAAGGCTTTTATTAAGGAGACGTTACAGTTTTCTATCTTAAAGATGCCATAACACTAGTATTAAAGTTCACAGGGGATCATCACCTGTTTTACTTCCCTTCCTGCAGGTCGAAACGTCCCATTATGATGCCGCCACAGAGGATGGACGGTGTGATTCCCATGATCCCTCACCAACAGGTAACTCTACCCAGAATGCATTCCCACTGCTCCAAACTGCAGCAGAGGCTCTACTGTTGTGATGTGGAAATCAGCTGGATTTTCAAACTGAATAAAGATATTAATTAACGTTAACTGAAAAGTTGAATAATTTAAACATGGAATTATTTCCATTGTTTGAATCTTTAAATGGATTTTCTTATTGTCTCGTCTTGTTTTTCACAGATTTTTTAAGGTTAATTTGTATTGATTGTTTTTGGATAATGTTATCTTTTGTTTTTTGTTCTCATTTGGGCTGTATGATTATTACAGTATGCTGTCACACACACACAGACACACACACACAGACACAAACACGCACACACATACTCTGTGGAAGAATCTCTCTCTGGTCCGATGAGCTGCCACCACCTGGTGGCCAAAGGAATTCATGAATACTTTCACACAAAAAAAACTAATTATATAATGTCGCGTCCGTCGAGTGAATAATTGCAAAGGATCAATAACCTCAATCCCTAATTTAATTAATTAGACAAATCTTTTCAGCCCTAAGAGATACTGATAAGAAACAATAATTGAAAATAATAATTTCATATTTCACTTCAAAAGGCCTCAACTAATTCAATCCATGTTATTATAAAGACATTTATGAGAAATTAATGATGAAAATTTAAATGATTTTGACGCACGTTTATTAATTCAACTTTTAGGGTTTTATTTTGATAGGATTTTTTAGTGTTAAAGAAAAGGCCATAGCAACTAACATGACCTTGCCTATGAAACACGTTGATCAGGTATTGATAGTTGTCTCCTCCCGTCTCCTCCCCCCTGACTCCCCTTCCTCCTCCTCACCTGAAGCCTCAGTCAGTGCACGTCAACGGCCGCCTGTCGGCCTGCAGTCCCTCCTCCGGGCCTGCAGAGGCAGACTCTCCTGGGAGGAGGAAGCAGTATAACTCCCCCATCGGCCTGTACTCAGAGGAGACTCTGAGGGAGATGTCAGCGATTCAGGAGGGTCGGCTGGCGGGGTAGGTAGAGAAGACAGTCAGGTTAACGAACAGGGGAGGAGGTGGAGCCGCCCTGCTGGCAACAAGTGGAACTAACTTTTGATGTCGAGACCACGTCAGCCTGCTAGCTAGCAAACCAGAATCAAACATCAAAACAATAGTTTTCTCACCTGAAAGATTATTTATGAATGAACTGAACCACAGATAAATAAAGATCGACGACATGACAGATTCTTATTAAAGACACCAAAACATGTTCATAGCCCCCTGGTGGCTGGCTGCAGTATAGGTCAAAAGTCAGGCCTCCTACATGTTAGCTGATGGGACATGGACCAAACAAAAAAATCTAAGTAGACATTATTAAAAAGACTGAGACAACATGATTGACAGCTGAGACTGACTCAGGATTGGTCGAATCAATATATGGGCATAGCCTCGTAACAATGGCTCCACTACTGTTAAAACTCTGGATTAGAACAACGATTGCGGCCCCCTTATCCGAGATGTTTTAGAAAGAGACATGTTGTCTATCTTTATTTACTGTCTATGAACTGAAAAAACCCCATTAAGGATGATTTATATTTTACATCCTTTAATCTTGCCACAAAAAAATGGTCCTGAGCTGCAAAACACAATAATTAAACATAAATCACATTTAGTGTTGTATTGAAGCTCATGGCCACCATAGATTCGGCTCAGCTAGATTATATGCTGCAGCTCAACCTCTGAACTCCCGAATATTAACCCGACACATCGACCGACACACAGCCTCTATAGGACTGATGTCTCGTTCTGAACATTTGAACCCTGAAGAGAAGGAGAAGAGTGGGCTCATTGGATCTTTTAGTGTTTTCAAATCTCCCAAAATCCAAACATGAGCTGAAAAAAAATAACCACAATACAAAATGAAGATTCGTTGATGGAGAAGACGAGTGTTTAAAACGGGGAAACGATACCGGGGTGTTTCAGGGATGATGATGGAGACGGTCAGTGAGCAGTGAGGAGGGTGACACGTCTCTGTGGGTTTAAAGTGAAGAGGCTCGTCCAATAAAAGCACATGACAGGAGACGCTCAACACACACACACACACACACACACACACACACACACACACAAGGATTCACCTTAAAGGTTCATGATGATGTCCTCAGAAGGATCTAGAGTCCCCACAGTGTCCACAGATTTCCCCACAGCATCAGCAATACACAATCACACACACACAGACTCCTGCAGCAGTTCCACACTTCCATTTTAAGCACTCACATCCTTCAATCAGAGGTGAATATGTGACTGTTACCATAACTGTTCATAATCACTCTTCATCAAACACACACACACACACACACACACACACACACACACACACACACACACACACACACACACACACACACACACACACTTTTTCCCAGCATGCCTGTGGTGTTTCTTCAGTTAACAGTGCGATTCAGTTACTACTTCACCAAAGATGCCAAACACCTGTTGGTTCCTCTGGCTGCTGTTAAAGGTCAGGTAACCTTCTGGACACACAAACACACAAACATCACACACACACACAATCCTAACAATTCATACTTCACACATCACTTCATATTAAACCTGAAAACAATCAGGTTTTGTCAGGTTCGATTCCCTCATGATGATAAAATGTTGCATGTTCCTTTTTAAATTTCTTTATTTACACATATATACTGAATGTGTCCTCGCTCAGGTTGGACAGCGTCTCAGCCTCGAACGCTCTGACTCCTCTGTCTTTACCTCGGCTCCTCTCAACCTCTGACCTTTATTTCCTCCCTCTCTTTAGCCTGGACGATATCATAGTTCTGAAGTGAAGTTTTTTCTAATGACTTCATCTCATCTCTCTTTCTATCTTTTCTCTCTCGCCTCCTTTCGGTCGGACCAAACAAGGTTTTCTCCCCCGCTCCTCCTCCTCCCAAGTTAGTATCCTCCTCCCCCGTCCTCCCGTCCTGTGTGTTTGCTCTGTTTGGGTTTTTGAAGGCATGGTTTGATTCTGTGGCTGAGTTTAGATGCACCCTTTCTTTGGGATCAAGTCTGTGGCCAATAATATGAACTCCTTCTGTTCCCTGGGAATTCTCTGGTCTGCAAACGGAAGCCTTTCGGTTGCCAGGGTGTCGCTAACCAGTGAGACCAGACACTGCTTTATAAATAAAAGCCCAGGTCATAGGGATCCAGAGTGGGAACCTTAACCCCTCTGCGTCCAAAATAAATCCAGCGGGGGCAGATTTATCCTCCAGAGATAAAATGAGGAAATGACTCTACTTCTCACTTCTCATTTTCCTGAGTAGTTTATGTCTCACTGTCAGTAAATGTTTCTGAAAAGCTGTTGTTGTTTTTAACCCAGAAAGCTAAAGAGATAAATTATTCTGCAGCTAATTAAGTCAAAGTTCAGCTTCATTATCTTTCCGAATCCCCTCTGGGTGTTTGTGAGTGTTTCTCTCTGCATAACACCAGAGGCAAATTGAAGTATTATTTAAAAATACAGTGTTGTTGGCAATCGTGTGCGTTGGCATTTCTGCTCCAACAGTAAAGGTCACGCTTTGACGTATGTTTCTGTAGAAGTGAGCTGCTGTGACATTTCATGGTGGAAGCATGAGGTCTGATGGATGTTTTAATCAAACACGGGAGATAAGATCGAACCTATCATCTCCAGCTTCATGTCCTGATGTGCTGTGTTGGTTTGTTGTGTTTTCTTCTCCTGCTTGTTGTGAAGTGAACCTGGACGTAGATGATGAGAGATGCTGGAACATTCAGGAAAGTAATTAACTGGACCAATTAAACTGAAATAAGCAGAATTAAATCCACAAGATGCAGAAGAAAATGTGAAGTTGTGTTTGATGAAGTAGGAAATTTTGATTTTAAAGGAGACAGATAAGCTGTGTTCTAAATCGTCTGTTTGCTGTGAGCATGAGCGTCCTGGACTTTTCTTCTTTTTAACACAAACCTCCGTCAGCAACATCATCTCTTCACTCTCACCTTTTCCTCCCACTCTCCTTCACTCTACCTGCCACCTCTCCCTCTCTCCATCACTGCCCGTCCACTCCACCCGTCGCAGTGCCGGCTTCAACCCGGCCACGCTCTCTTCCCATAATCCCATCGAGGTGAAGGGCCCCGGCGGTAAGGCCACCATCATCCACGCCCAGTACAACACGCCCATCAGCTTGTACTCGCAGGACGCCATCATGGACACCATCGCAGGGCAGACGCAGAACAAGGGGCACGACGCTGGGTAAGAACAGCACCACCTCTTCCTCTTCCTCCTCCTCCTCCTCCTCACCATCTCCCTCTGTTCTCCTCTTCCTCCTGTTCACACTCCTCCTCCTCCACCGCACACTATTTCCCCCCCTCTTCTTCCTCTTCTTCGTCACTCCTTGTTTATTTCATGGATCTGCTGGATATCACAAAAATGAATCCCACGTCCAGTCAAACAGACTCTTCACTTCCCTCCTCTTCTTCTCCCTCTACTTTGTGGATTCACTTCCTTTCTCCTGTCAGTGACTGGGATTCAGTCCATCAGCTCGGTTGTTAGTTGTTTTTGTTGTCGAGGTTAGAGATGCTGGTTCAGTGTAGTTTTCAGTGAATGGAGACGGTGTTTTCCAGGGTTTGTTGTTGCGTTGTTATCGTTTGTGTTGCAGCTGTTGTGACTCTATGTCAGAGTGAGTGTGTGTTGAAACATTCACCTTCACTCTAAATGTCATATACAACATGTATCACACAGACGTGTTGGAACGTGGTTTCTCTGCATGTTGATCACAGCTCATTGTGATCTCTGTGGCTTGTGTGTCACACTCTCAGAGCTGGAAAGGTTGTACATCTGTCCATCATTCTTGTGAACGCGATTTGTCACGTCCGCTCAGACTCACAGATTAACTGATTAGATTTCGGTTGTCAAAGGTCAAAGTTCAAGGTCACAGTGGCCTCACAAAACATGTTTTTAGCCTCCTGAACATTATATCTCACGTCTGTCTTCAGGGAATCACTTTACATTTTGACAAGTTGTCCCTTGGACTCTAAGATGAACTGATACTGAAACTGCACTGGTTGGTGAAACAACAACAGGGCGAGAATTCAAGTTTACAGATGGATGTGACTGTAAATGTCCATTCAGACAATGTGAGATTGTAATTGGGTTTTCAGACGTAAAATTACTTTAAAGAAATGTTTTTGCAGCTAAAATTGCAAGATCATTGCACACACACACACACACACACAGAAAGATAGATATCTACTTTTGTTTCATGGTCGTTAATAATAAAAACAATCTTCTAATAATCTTCAAGTCAAAGACAAACTCATACGTGACTTTAGTTTAATTTGAATGTGCATGCTCGCTGACTGGAGACGGTTGTTTGCATCTTGGCTTTTGGATTTTTCATGTTTCCTTAATAAGAGATGTTGTTGTTGTTGTTTGTGTGAGATGAAAAAACAACCTGTTGTGCCTGCTCAAATCAAATAAACAATACATTTTCTGATGTATTGCATCTGCAGAACTCTTGAGGATTAATGATATTGCTCCAAACATCTTCGAACCCATTCTGCATTTCAGCGTCTGTATTTTCATCCTCTAGTGGAACAGCTTGAATTAAAATGTTACTCTGATCAGAACCATCGAGGCGTGATGAGAAACCATTTACACTGATTCCTCCTCCTCCTCCTCCTTCTCCTGCTGCTGCTGCTCTCAAGGTCTCACCACACTCTCGTTCGGAATACAAAACTAAACCAAGGAAATAAAAGTAGTGTTTTCTTCCCTCGGAGAGTGAACACATAAAAGAAAGAAATTCTGAAAAGTTCAATTGAAATGAAAAAAGGTTCTGAGCCTCGTTCTTCTCCTTCTCTCTGGGACCGACATCTGTTCGTAAAAATAAAATCTAATCTAAAAATGTTACCATCTGACTATTGCATAAATTTAATAATTTAGTTGATTTAAATATATTTTAGCTCTTTACAGTGTCCACAAATAACAGAATAAAACAAAAACTGATGTTTTCATTTATTCCTGGGTTGAAATCTGTAGCTTCAGAGTCTCTGTGTTGACACTCTGTGGTGTCGGGGGTGTGTGTGTGGGGGGGTGATCTGGTTACAGTAGTCTCCCAGTTAAAGATCATCTCGTAGACAGCGCCTCTCCGGTCTATCAGGCCGTGCAGAGCGCCGAGAGGGACCCGGACGTGGGGGAGTGGGGACAACGTGATGCCACCAGGCAGTCCAAGACCTTCCGGGTCCTCGCCCACCTGACAGGAACTGAGTCCCGTAAGTTTCATGTCACTGCTGCAGATGATTTAATTCATGTTGTTGTGATCAAACTCTGACACTAAATGTTATAACAGCAGTCAGGTAGAAACACACTGAAGGAGATGGAATTACCTGAAGTCACTATAGACAGATATTATATTATTCTATTACTTTACTTTTTATCTGTATATATGTATGTATGTATATTTCCTCTTTTTTATACTGTATGTTTACTTACTTATTACTTTTACTGATATTTATTGTTTTACGTCCTCTATTCTGCAGATTTCTTGGTTATCTTATCTTATCTAATCTAAAATTGAATTGATTAAAAGCTAAATAAACAACATTAAAATCCATTTTTTTACATTATTGCACGAGTGATAATAACCTAATGATATAATTTACAAAAGTGTATTCAACTTTACTGATCTGCTTCACTCACATCTCCTCCTCTTCTTGTTGCAGTACCAGAGGATGAGGAGCAGGAGGCGCTGAGGAGCAGCAGGTAGGAAGCGGTGCTCCATCAGTGAGCTGCTGAACCCCCCCTCCCCGACCCCCCAGCTGCTCACCCGTTCACCATCAACCCCCCGACACACTGACCTTTATCTATACAGTGATCAAGGAATGGTTGTGCAGGACACGAGTTACAAGTGAAACTGTTACAGACCTGAAACATGAATCTTACTCAGTTTTCATCACAGAAAAATGTAAAGAAGATCAACACGTTAATTCCAACGAACATAAAAAACATCTTTATTTATACGTTTCATTCATCGACATTTTGTATTTAAACAAAACAATTTAAATACAAAATCTTGAACTAAATCTAGACATTAATAAGCAAAGTAAATAATTCAAGATGAGGCTTTATGCTGTTTGAACAAACCGTGATAACTGAGCGACAGATGCTGTAAATCAAAGTGCACCGAGTCTGTTCAGTGTCTGAGAGGACGAAGCTTTTAGCCCTCCTCCTCTTCCTCCTCCTGTCCGACTGATGGATGGAGCTCTCTCTCATCCGTGCACTTATTTAATCATCCCTCCATTATGCACAATCGAAACCTTCCTGCTGATATACGACCGAATGACGTCCAGTGACTCACCGTGAATCAATAAGATCAGAGGTTGAGCTTTTATCCTCCAATAAAGAGACTGTGGTGTTTTTTCTTTTTGTCCTGAACGAAGCTGCTCATTTAAAACTGAAACCCTGCGTCGGCTGGATTCTATAAATTCTGCTCACACAGATGATTTGAAGAAAACCTGTTGATTTTATTCAGCTGCTCTGTTATAATCAGAATTATCAGTTTCATGTTCAGATGTTTATAAAGTGTTTCCTCTGGGGAAATGATGACAGACAGTGGAAATGTAAACAGTTTGAGACTTAAGCACACAGGAAATAGAAGATAATGAAAATATGATAAACAGAAACCATGATAACACTGTTATATATAAAAGATAATCACAAATAACTTAAATTTGATGGAAAAGGAATTTAAAAACATCAATACAATCAAATATATAATCTCCATAGATTCTGAATAAAAAAGATTATTATTAAATCAAAAGTAAAATTTTAAAAACATAATTGTGTAATGCTTAAATAGTTAAAGGCATACATATAATAATAAAAAGAAAATTTAAAAGGATTAAAATCTTCTCTCTAGAGACCACACAGAGGTTTGGTTGAAACCTGAGCTCAAGTCGAATTTAAACATGTTGAGTTTCTTCAGATGAGACAGAAGAAACAATCTGCAGAAGGAAAGAAAATGACGCTTCGATTGTTGACATGAAGAAAAAGACAAAGGTTGAATCATTTTTTGACAAATTTAAGGGAATTTTGACGTCAAATGAAGAAAAATAAACGTTTTACTAACGTTCTCTTCAGCCTGAGCAATGTGGAGCATTTTGTTTGTTGCATGAGATTAATAACCAGCTTGATCTTTTCTACCTTTTTCCAGACTATAACTAATCTGATCTGTGTATAAACAGTTTATATACGGTATATATACAATTGTATATACAGTATATATGTATATATGGACTGCATGTGTACATATACAAATTATATACTGTATATATATTTATATATATATATATATTTGTGTGGTTCTCTGTCTCTCTCTGTCTCTATCGCTGTTGCTGCTAATACCCCCCCTTGTAGCCCTACTGAGCATGCTCCGACTTCTGCTGGCTCCGCCTCCAATGTGCCAGCTGTGCAGCCTATTGACCCCGCCCCCTGTTCACCTGACCCCGCCCATCACAGGTAACCAGTGCATAGATCTCTGCAGAAGACGTTTTTCTGTTTATTAATCACATTATTTGTTTGTCTTTGTCTCATAAAAACATTTTCTTCAACTTGAAGATTCATTATTTAATTTAGGGTTATTTAAACTTCGTGCATGAGCAAATCTTTGATGTTGTTTACAATCAACAGAATGAATTTAGTCAAATAAAAAATATTCTAATTAAAGATAAAAACAAGGTATATAGAAGTTAAACAAAAATCATGCAAATTAAAATAAATCTCATTCTAGTAAAAGTACACACAATCAAATGCACTGATTTGTCATATTAGTGACATACTGGGGAATTTTGACCCTCCTGGCTCGCCGTGGAATTGACCTTTGCTGTTGGCTTTGATAAAATGTTTCCTCATCTCGCTGGTTTGTGTTGAGTTGTTTTGTTGAGTTTGTGTCGTCACTCGCTGGTTTGTGTTGAGTTGTTGTGATCTGGATTGGAAGGTTCCTGTTCCTGTGGTGGTTTGAGTGTGTAACCAGGTTTGTTACATTCGTGTGCGACAGGGAAAGTCCAGCTTCTTCTAAAGCTCAGGTTTGATGTGAAGACTCATCTCGTGTTCATGCTGTAAACGTGACGTGTGAAGTCGTCATGTTTGTGTCGACGTGAAGAATCCAAGTTCTGGTTTTAGCTCTGATTTGGGTCTCCTCCACCGTATCTTTCGAGAACACAGTAGATGGATGTTCATGCTGTAAACATGGTGGTGATGCTGTTATCAAGTCCAGTTTGTTCTGGTTTTAGCTCTGATTTGGGTCTCCTCCACCGTCTCTTTCGAGAACACAGTAGATGGATGGATAGACGTACAGACAGACGATGTGTAGACAGATCGGTCGACAGGCAGCAGCAGTAGGTGTTTCTGGTCATAGAGCCAGGTTGCAGGTCGTCATGGTGACCTCTGCTGTTGTCGTCTCTGCAGCCGGAAGCGACAGTCGGCCGCTGGTTTCAGCCTTCAGCACAGAGCTGCAGTCTCCAGGTACAAACACCTGCAGGGATCCGACTCCTCAGTTCACACGCCGCCTCCTTTTCAGCGCTACACCATCATCATCACCGTCATCTGCCATCGGCTACTTCTCCTTAACTCCTCACATGAGAGGAAACAAGGCCTCAGTCTGCTTCAGGATCAGTTGTTTGTACAGCGACTTGTTCGGACTCTGAAGAGTAAAAGTGTTTGTCTGTTTTCAACGAATCAGTGATGACTTTGTCTGACGCAGACTGAGGTCTCTATTTTTTAGACTGGGTGACCCTGATGGGATTCAAACCTGTAACCTCTGCAGCTTCATCATTTCACCATCTGAATAATGAAACTCAAGCTTCTGTTCTTGTATTTGAGTTGTTGTGAGTGAGGCTGTGCGCTAACAGACGTCCGGCTGCTTTCAGCTCCTCTTTTTTTCTTTTGTTTCTGCTTTCGTGATCTTCTTGTTTTGTCAGTTGTTTTTTGTTTTGGTGAGAGACGGATAAATTAAAGACTTATTTCTATGTGATGATGTTTCATGGTGTGTGACACGTGAAGAGGAACAGGTAAGTTTTTATTTTAAAACGTTTCGACATTAAATCTTGAAACTACAGATGCAGCTTGGTCCCTTAAGATTCAAAGTTAAAAGGGGTTAATTCTTTATTGTGACTGATGTATTTACTGAGTAAATCCACACCAACAGATACATTTAAATACATATTTCATAGACTTGACACAGGTCAAAGCATCACTGATGAGGAACTGACTCTGTTTCTGTTAATCATCATTTTAGTGTCTTTGTGGTCAGTTTAAGTCACAATAGTCTGTGTGAGTCTCTTACTGGTTGTATTTTGTGTGTTCTCGTTAATTGAACCACTCTTACGGTTGTTTTTGTCTCTTTTTATTTGTTATACATTTGTTTGTGGTTGTTTTCTGTCTCTTTATGGTAATTTCTTGTTACAGTGTAGTCGTCAGGAATCACCCTCCAGTAATTTTAGTGTTAGTGTTATTTTGTCATCATATTTATGGTTGTTTTGTGTCTCTTCTTTGTTCTTTAACATTTCTGTCTGGTTTCTTGTTGTTTTATTTTTTTTCCGGTTGTTTGAGTCATTGTCTGCAAATAGATATGAACACTTATAGTAGATGAAGGCTCAGGTGTAACGTGCAGTCGAGGGTTAAACTCCAGAAACCAAGTTGCATGAAAAAGTTTCACCTGATCTGACGTCAGATCACCGGTGGCTGAGGACGTGTTTATTGAATGAATCTGAGAGGTTTGTTTTCCGTCCTCCAGTCCGTACGTTCAGCCTCCTGCCATGCATCAGGCTCCACAGGCCCTGCCCCCGCAGCAGTACCAGCAGATCCCGCAGCACTACCATCAGCCCCCGACGCAGCAGGCCCCTCCCACTCAGCAGAGCTCCATTCAGATCCCGCTGTGCGCCGCCCCTCCCAAGGTGGTGAGCACCGCCTGCATCTACCCCTCCCAGCCCGGTGAGAACGCCTGCACGCTGGTTGACAACATATTGATCGATTCATTGATTCTGATTGATTGGAAGTTTTCTCTTTATGTTTTCTTCGCCTCTAGCTCCAGCTCCCGCCCCAGTTCAACTCCCTCCACAGCCTCGCCCTCCGGCCGCCGCCCCGGCCCCACCCCCGGCCGCTGATCCCAACAGACCCCCCTGGGTGACCGACAACAGCTTCGCCAACAAGTTCGACCCCAGTAAGATGACCACCACCAGCATGAAGGTGCCCGCGCTGCCCCAGGGCGCCCCTCCTCCACCAGCGTTCATCCCCCATCCCTCCCATGCTGGACCTGTAGCTCCCAGCCCCGCCCTCATCCCCCCCAGCCCCGCCCCTTTCCCTCAAGTGGCGAGGGGCGTGGCTCAGAGGGCGGAGAGGTTCGCCGCCAGCAGCCGTACAGCTCTGTGCGGGTCCTGTAACAACATCATCAGGTCAATTACTATAATTTTATATTCATCTACCTTCATTAAAAAGGATAAATCTGCACGAATAATGAAGATCTGGAAGATGCTGATGAAAAATAATAAAAACATGCTGTTGTTTGCAGGGGCCCCTTCCTCTCGGCCCTCGGCCGCTCCTGGCACCCGGAGGAGTTTAACTGCCACTACTGTCACATGTCTCTGGCTGACGTCAGCTTCGTGGAGGAACAGAACAGCGTTTACTGCGAGAACTGCTACGAGGAATTCTTCGCCCCGACCTGCGCTCGCTGCAACACCAAGGTCATGGGGGTGAGACACTCGCCCTGTCCATCTGTTCTTCACTCCACCTGTCCATCACTCTACCATTCTACCTGTCTGTCCATGTCCACTTTGAACCAGACCAAGTGTTAACCTGTTGAGTTGTGTGTAACAGGAAGTGATGCACGCCCTGCGGCAGACGTGGCACACCACCTGCTTCGTGTGCGCGGCCTGCGGTAAACCCTTCGGCAACAGCCTCTTCCACATGGAGGACGGGGAGCCGTACTGCGAGAAAGGTTCGATGATGCAAACTTTCAATTTTAGTGGTTTGATAAATAAAAACACTTCAAAGGCTCAGAGTTTTGTCTTTAAGCAGCAAGAATCAACATGTTTCAATGTGTGTCTGTGCGTTTGTGTCTCCCTCAGATTATATTTCACTCTTCAGCACTAAGTGTCATGGCTGTGACTTTCCAGTTGAAGCCGGGGATAAGTTCATCGAGGCTCTGGGTCACACCTGGCACGACACCTGCTTTGTGTGTGCGGTAAGAACCACAAACACACAACATGGTGGACAGTGGAGGACGCTGTCTGACCATGTGACCTCTGACACGTCGGTCCAAGAGGATGTTGTCTATTTTTTTAAGTGTTTAACATATTTAAGCAACAATATTTAAATATTTAAACTTAAATCAGCAGCTTGATTAAAGTGAGTTTGATGTTTCAGAGGACGTTATCAGTCGTGTGTGAGATGTGCACAGATGTTCATTGTGGCCATGTCCGTGTGTGTGACTGCAGGTTTGCCACGTGAACCTGGAGGGTCAACCTTTCTACTCCAAGAAAGACAAACCTCTGTGCAAGAAGCACGCACACGCAATCAACGTGTAGAGGAGGAGGCGACGCCGACGACTGCAACACAAGACGACAACTTTTTTCAAATGTGTGTAAATCACTCTTTATGCAAAACTACACTATGGTTTGAGACTTTTATTTTCTGTGCATTAATATTCATGTTTAAAACGACGCTGCCTGATGAATCTGCTTCAAAAAACAGGAACTCATGAAAGAACAAGGTGTGGATGTTTTCTCTTGTTCATCCAGCTGATTTTATAATTGACTCTATTTTTATGATGTTTTCTACCAGAGAATAACTGGTGTTCAAGTGGAGTTTGGATAGGGAGTGTTGGGTGTGCCAATTGAAAAGACTTTTTCTGTACTTAATCATAACAAAATAATGTATTGATAAATATTAAACATATATGTATAATATTTATATTATACTTCATGAATAATGCATTTAAAAATATATATAATAAAAATATTGCAATATAATTATAGTGATATAAATTTCATATTCAAAACAACTGAACTAATGAAACATTTGCTAAAAGATTCATAATTGAACACAGACAAAAATACAGTTATGATATAATGATAATAATTATTCTTTTATTCATGAAGCACCTTTCATAGCAGCTGTTACAACATGAAGAGAACAAATAAGAACAGAACATCACGGACAGGAAGCAGATGTCATATAAAATCTCAACAGTTTCAACTGCAGAACATTTTTCTCATCATATCTTTGACGTTTCTTTGCTGAAGTGCCTTTTTTTGTATCATTTGAAAAACATCTATATCATGAATGTTTGGTTCAGCACTGCGATTTAAATCAGAGTCTGTTTGTGTAGATACTAAAATATAAAAGTGTTTTTATCTTTCTGTGTTTTTTTTGTGGCTTTTAAAGAAAACATGTTTGCCTCAGCTCTCGGTCGTGATGTGGTCTGACAGCAGCTGTGAGTCGGTGACACGTGGAAAAGCCTTGAATCTGAACTGGCTCTGACATGTTGGTGGAAGTGAGAGTGACAGTGAATGTAACCAGATGGTTTGAACCTGCTGAGTTGAGGCTGCTGCCGAGCGTCGACTGGGTCTGAGGACCTGACGTGTAGCTACTAACCTTGCTGGCTTCACTTGCAGTAGCAGGAGTTTCGGTGCAAAAAATAACCTTGAATTTAATATTTATTGACTTATTGACCGTGTGATATTTATTGAGAAGCTAATAAATCGTCACTGCTGCCCTCGGTGCTCATCTGATTATTAGTTGTTTAATCCGTATATTTGTTTTTCGTGAATGTCCGGCATCACAAGGTGCATTTTGATGATGGATTTATTTTGTAATGACACTGTAAATGTTCTCAAACTGTCGGAGCTTGAATTTTTATTACGATGGCGTTTTCACCACAAAGCCACTGAATGTCTCAGTTCACACTGCAAACTTTTAGATCCTCTTTTTCAGATATATGATTTATTTTCTTTATGTCAGGCACAAAAGATCTATACAAATATTATATATTTCTGAGCTTTGACATAAGTTACAGGTCCCATATGAAAACAAGGCACCAGTGAACAGCTATAGTGAATTTCTGTCCTCTGTAATAGAATTTAAATTAATTATCACTTCAAGCTTAACTCTGGCTAGCTTGCATTACCACTAGTCACCACAGGTGTCAGTATAACAATAATTGCCTTGTATTTGTATAGAAATCTGTAGGGTTTCCCATTAACTTCAATATGCGTTGTGACATTTCCCAGGAAGTGAAGCCAAACCATAATGATCGCCCCCTGGTGGCTGGCTGGCGTATCGATCATAAATCTTTTCCAAAGATGTTTTCTGTCATTTAAAGTTGTTCTTATCACACTGAAGTTTGGGACGTCACCAACACAAGAGGGCGTCGCCCATTTCTAGAATATATTAGCTCAATTTTGTTGTCGTCAACCATCTTTATATACAGTCGTCGAGGCAGCATCTAGTGGCCGTAAGAGGAACTGCACCTAAACAAACCAATATAAAGCACGTGTCCGATCCTTTGTTGGTTTCAGGTACGTTTAACAGTGCTGTAAATAAACATGTTTAATCTTGTTTCCTGGTTTCTACAGTTTGCAGTGTGAACACAGCCTCAGCTTCACTGATAAATTCAAAGGATTTTTGACACAAGTTTCTTTGGGGTATTGTTAAGTGTTCACACACTGACTCTGCAGACTTCTGTGCCTTAACACCATCTGTGATCTGCTTGTGTGTGACTGACACGTGCACTCGGCCCGGTCTGATGAGCCTGTGTACAGTTTTTACTCTGAATATTTTATACAGTGAGTGTGTGTGTGTGTGTGTGAAGGTCTGTGTGTTTTTCAGAGAGTGAATGTGTGCATGCAGAACAGTGTGTCACCGTTTGTCACAGCATGTCGAACAAGGCAACGTCAGTATTAGTTTTTGTCACTGCGTCCTGAAGCTCTGACGCCACAGTTTAAGTTTGTATTAGCGAGTGTTTGAACTGGTTTTAGTGTCGATGAGCTGAAACTGTTTCGATGTCACATCTCACGACTGAAGAAATGTTGGAAAGAAGCTGACGTCACATTGAGACTCTGCTCGATGCTGGAGGTGCAGCTGCTTTGCTACATTTCATCAACAGGTTTTGAATATTTCAAGAATATTTGTGTTGCAAGTTGAATAAACTGAACTTTAAACACTTAAAAACATTTGTATGTTTATAATAATTTTTACTTTTTCCTGCAGGACTCTTCAGATTAAATCAAAGGAATGTATTTCATTCATTAAAACAATTTAATTATTCTGAAAAATATGACATGTGCATAGAAAAACACATATGTATCTGCATTTATGTAAAGTGAACAACAGCTTGTGCAGGACAGAGGAAATGAACCGTTATATAATACAAAACATTTCCCCAGAACTAACATAAATGAAAATCCAGAAATTTATAAATTATAAGGGATTGAGAGATAATGAAGAAATTTTTAAAAAAAAGTAAACAATAACTTCATTATTATTATCATTATTATCATTAGTAGTAGCCATTGTAGTAATAGTAGTAATAGTGGTAGTAGTAGTAGTAGTAATAGTA
Source organism: Limanda limanda (assembly GCF_963576545.1). NCBI lineage: Eukaryota > Metazoa > Chordata > Actinopteri > Pleuronectiformes > Pleuronectidae > Limanda > Limanda limanda. Next base: position 4,199,667 of record NC_083650.1, read on the forward strand.
ATTGGCCTGTTGGTCCTTGAACCACCACCAGGAGGCGCCTGAATCACTTGTAGGATTGATTTCAAAATAAAAGTCCTCATGTTTCTCTGAACACCGCAGCAGTGATTGGAGGCAAAGAGTAGAGGAATCCACTGAGAGCTCTCACTCTGCCTCAGTGTTAGTGGCAGTAGCTTCATGTTGGGATGTCGTCCTGCAAACATGAGCCTAAATCCTGGGAGTGGAGACAGATGATGACGGAACATTTGTGTGGAAGCATGTTGGTCATATAATAATTCCATACACAGAACTACAGAAACTACAACTTCCTGCATCACATTCCCTCAACTCAGAAATAAGATGAATTTAAAGAGATGGTCTATGAGTGTTTAGAGCCTTTATACACAGATATGGAGTTTTACAGTCTCTGGGTAAAAGTAGTTTTAAAGTTAAATTTGATTTTCAATAAAGATCTGAAGCTGGAGAGATATAACTTTCACACATCAAGAAAACCAACAGATAAAGATTACTGGAAGTGTTAAACTATGCTGAACGTTAATGAAAAAATAAACCACCATCAGCTTCAGAGTGGAATGCGTTCGTATTCGTAAAGTGTAGAATATTAAGATTAAGATACATTTATTTGTCCCAAACACATGCACAGACATGCACAAGCACACTCATGCAAGGAGGGAAATTTAACCTCTGCTTTTAACCCATCTGGTGCAGGACACACAGAGCAGTGGGCAGCCATGTACTGCGCCCGGGGAGCAGATGTTGGGGGAGTAAGGTGCCTTGCTCAGGGGCACTAGAAAGGGTAGGGAGAATCCTCTTGGATTTTTGGACAGATCAATCCAGGCTCGTCTTTTTGTTGTTTCTCCATGGAGTCGAACCAGAGACAAACCAGAGACCTTCTCTGCCCATAGTCCAAGTTTCTAATATGAGGATATGTTGCACCATATTTGAATGGATATTATTAATGTGAACAAGACTTGAACAACATTAGTTCAGCTGTTGTCTGATATTAAAAGTGTAAAGATTGATAACATTGTTTAATCTCGTGTTTTTACACGTTGGAGTCTCATGTTGTTCTTTTAGTGTTATCTGTTAAATACTTTGATCTTTTATCCATTGAATATCTAACATACTTGTACAGGGATAAAATTGGTCTATTTATCTTATCTGAACTGTATTCCTGAATCATGGAGAATATCTTCTGTACTTATAGATAAGCAGTGGGGGTTGAATGCTGAGGGGAAGTTGGTTTTCTGTATTTTATTTATCTTATAATATTTGGATTGATTTTCCTTCACTGTGTTTTAAGCTGAGAATGTTCTGGTGAGGAAATTAAAACTGTTTATATGTAAACAACATCTAATGATTGTTCAAATAATCAAGATTTGTTTAAAATAGTTGAAACTGGATTAAATTTGATCATGGAAACAATCATAAATAAATAAAACATTAGAATATCCAATAGGAATAATGATAATAATACAGATGAAGTGAGTCGGTAATTAAATGTTGTAAAGGATAAATAGATCTTTGTTTCAGGAAGTGATTTGAAAGAACTGAGTGTGACTCAGATTTCTGGTGTTTCTTCTTCTAACCGCGGAGTGAGACGTCCCTGACGTCACAGAGGATCTTGGAGCGGCTGGTTCTCCATCGGTCAGAAACGTTTCCTCTCCCCGGGAAATCTCACTCTAATGTCGGTGTTAACCCGCCGGGATCTCACCCTGGAGCCTCTGTCATGAAGTAGCGTCCGCAGCAGCGCCACGTCCGCGGGAGGAAGAGTGAAGGAAGCCGGGGGAACGAGCAGGTGAGGCGGGATCGATCCGGAACTTCGCTCCCTGCCTGCGGGACGGAGCCCGACTTTTCTGGGCTCCGTCTACGCACTGGAGCAAACGCACTCTGTCGATATGTTCAAACATAGTCGTTGTGTGTTTTTCCTCTTAATGGGTTCATTTAAACCAGTTTGTATTTTGGAGTTGTGTTACGTTTTGTGTGTGGCTGTGTGTGAGATGTGGAAACAAACCCACACTAACAATCAGGATTTTACCGAACAGATTCTGTGTGTGTGTGTGTATGTGTGTGTGAGAGTGGTGGCGCCAGGTGATAGACGGGCCCCTCCGGCTGCTACCGTGATAAAAGTTTGTCGCAGCGCCGAGTTCGTCTATTTTTACTCATTAAAATCACAACTTTCTCCTCAAACACTGAAATTGACGTGGAAATTGTTCACATGGAAACTTTTCATCGCAGTTTATCGCAGTTTCCCCCAGTTAATCGCGTGTTATAGCCGCATTCCTCCGCTAGCTAACTTCGCTGCATACTGTAATTATAGTTTAGCTCGCGAGCTAACGCGACTCAGTCAAAACACATCGATCCACGATCAATATGGTCTCGCTCGCTCAATAACAATAGTAGCGTTAAAACGTTAACGTGGAACTTTAAGCTAGCAGCCCTGCGAACTTTTCTCCAGCTTTGCAGCAACAGAGATTTATTCTGTGGAAACTGGACACGTGTTTAGGTAATTGTATGCAAATTAAAAACAGTTTATTGTGTAATTAGTTATTGACTGAGACGCTTCCTTTGCTTAAGCTTCGGTAGTTGGTTGTTTATTGTTGTTGAGCTAGTTGGTTAGCATCGTGGGCTAACTTTGACACGAAACTAACTTTAAATCGGATCACTTTTACTCTTATAACGCTTGTTTTACTTACTTTGTTTGTTCTCCTCTCACAATCCAGTAAGTAACTAAGTAACTATACTAAATTACTTTAAGAACAAACAAGAGGTACTGTTTCTTGTACTTGCAGTTTTCTACATCAACTCCAGTAAAAATAAATATGACACTTCCTACTTCGACGCATTAATGAGGCAGCTTTAAGTTTCAAATCATTTTTAATGTTAAATGTTTAATTTTTCATACTAAGATAGTGGAGAGGGTTGCTGCTTAAGCTTTTTAATTAGTGAAACAGTAATGATAATATTATAGAGCTTTTAAAGGAACTTAAACACATATATATTTTACACCACATTTTAAGGAATATTATGATGTAGAAGAGTTGAACAACAATAGGTGAGTTCAGCTGTTATAGATTGATAACCTCGTTTAATCTTGTGTGTTTAGCAATTGGGGGTTTGGGCCTCATCTTGTTCTCTAATGTTATCTGTTAAATACTTTGATGATTGTTTATTTTTTTTAGCTTTAAATGTAGTGGTGTTGTGAATCAAACGCAGCCTCGGTGTTGTTGTGGTTCTTTTATTATTCCCCCCATTAACTTGTCAATCAGCTGCTTTGATTTCCCGGAAAAAAATTCACCTTGTGTTGACGGTGGTTGTTTAAGTTGATGAGGCTGAGGATGACAAATCATAAGTAAACTGAACTTGTGTGTTTGGGACTCGGTCCGAACAGGAAGCTGCTGCTGGTGTGTTTGTCTGCTGATAGTAAACAATCTTTATTTTTGAATTGTCTGAGCGAGCGCATTGAGGCAGTTCATAAAAACAGTCTGTTAATTTACCTGAAAGGATCAGTCAGGTTCAGTGGTGGAATGTGTGTGTGTAAATACATTTAATCCACCACTATACTCATCCACAAATATAAATACATGTATTTGAATTGAGTCTTTTCATGCATTTTTCTACTTTTCCTACTTTGATTTCATTTCTTGGAGAACTTGTGGAGTAGATGAGGACCAAACGCCTCATATCATGTGTATATCCTCCAAATCTCGTGTTATTAGCACGTTATTAACTCTGTGTTTCACTGTGGCAGAGGGACAGTTACATGCAGAGAGAAGTTCCTGCTAAAATCAAGACATTTCCTGTCGATCACACACAGTGACCTGAGGGAAACTGACCAAAGGGCAGAAATAGTGCAACAAAACAAACAACATCACGGATTTGGACAGTTTCTCCTGGAAGATGTCGATAGTGTTGCAGTTGCTGTTCACATGAAAAGCGTCAGATATAGTTGTGTAATAAGAAAAAAGGAGAAGCTGAGATCCCCCCCACAGACACACACCCACACATCTGACCAGTTACCATGTGAAGTGAGTCAACAAAGGATTGTTGGTTTGAAACAGTCACAGAAATGGTCAGACACTGAGCTTGTTCACAACCCACATCAACATCCGTCTCAAGTTATTCTAACCCAAGTGGCTGACTCAGATTAGGACCGTTCACACCTGCTGTTTGAACGCATGTCCATGCATCTTGAGTGACTGTGAACAATAAACCGGGACATACTGGCCCTTGGAGAAATGCATTGTTTTTTATCGGTGATGACTCCCTCTGCCTGTTCTGCTGCACAGGACTGGACGACTGAGAATCTCCAGACATCTTGTTTCTTTGATATTAAATAGTGTTGTTTTCTGTACCATCAGAGAATCTCCTCTACCTTTTCAGCCCCTCCTCCCCTTTCTCACTTCCTCCCTCCCCTCTTGAGGGAAAGCGAGATGAGGGTGGGGTGTTAGAAATTAAAATCTAGTATTATCCATATGCCAGACAGCTGTACATTCCACAGCCAAGCCCAGGATCTCTGTTACAGAAATAACGGACTGACAGACAGTCGACCACAACAAGAGGGAGAGAGAGAGAGGAAGAAGGAGAGGAAGTTTGAGAGAGAGACAAAATATACATTTACATTCTGTAACTCGGAGCAGTTGAGTTTTCGTCCCCCCTTTCTCCTCTTCAGTGTTTTTTCTGTCAACACACAAAATGTATATTACGCACGACAACAGCAAATGTTGTTAACTTTCATCAACTTTCAAAGTTCAACAATTACTATTTTCTTTCAAGTTAGTCAGAAAAAGGAAAATCTGAAGAGTTGAGAAGCTTCGGCTTGTTTTTTAGATATGTTTCTTGAAAAGAGAATTTTTAATTCTTAAGTCTTTGTTTGCAGTCAATGTGGTTTTGAATAGTCTTGAATTTAACTGAATCTGCAGAAAACAACATGACAGCCGATAAATCTCTTCAGTTCTCATAAAAAGTTGACTGAACACACAATTCAATTTAATTTGCACTTCTCGCTGTGTAAGTCAGACGTAATGACAGAACACAACATTCATAATTATTTATTTGTATTTTTTAAACAAAAGACCCACAGATAAAAAGACAGACTTTTACTTTTTCTCCTATATCACTCCAACCATAGTGTTTTCATGGATGTTGTTTCCACTTCAGTGTCACAGACACATGTGGTTGTGGAAGCTTTTCTGGGTTTTTTCCTCGAATAAACGACGAGATGATTGTGTCTTCAGAGACGTACGAAGGTGGAAAGCTGATGTCCATCCTCAAGAGGACTCAGTCACCCCGTCACCGGTCCCATCTCTTTGTCCACTGATTGTGTATCATTCAGTGATAAGTCTGGGGTGTTGTGTTTTGTAGCAGCAGATCTATTCTTATAACCGGACACCAGAGCCTGTTCAGCCCTGACCTCTGTACCAGGACCAGACCAGCGTCCAGGAAAAGTCCAGTTAATGCTGCTGGAGTCTGGTGGGGGGGTGTCACGCTGCTTCTGGAAATATCCATTATCAGCCAGTGGCTTTTAGCTCTGCTCTGATGTTGTTGTGGCACAGTCCAGGGCCTGGAGTCGTAAAACAATAGCATGTAGCGCTGTGCTATAGCTGCTGGTTCCAGAGTTATAAAAGCCCGTTTGAAAAGAGAGTAAAAGTCCATGTTGTGCTAAAACATGAGGCCATGGATCAACTAACAAATCATTTATCTGCAGCTTTGTGGATTAATGGATTGCCTCTTCCTCACTTCCTTTGTTGGTGTGTTGCTGTGTTTCTTAATTTAGAGATTATCTAGTAGTTGAGCCGCTGTTTAAACCTCTGGATTTGTTTGTTGTTCATACATCTTATCTTATCTTCTTATGGTTGGCAGTTCAATTCCTAATGTGCTTCCTTGAGCAGGGCAATATAACCAACACCTTGCATGGTGTGTTATTAAATTCTCAGTTTTCTTTGCCTTTCCTTCTCTTCATTTTCAACACATCTTCTCTTTTCACTTTGGTCTTTGTTCTCCATTTTTAGTGTTTACATTTCTTTTTAATTCATCTGCTCGTTTTTAGAATCTGTGTTAAAAAACCCTTCTATTTGTACGATAATTAGAATTTTGAAAATTGTTTTCAAACGGAGATGCTCTTTTTCATGTCTGACTTGCAAGTGCTCTCTTTTTTCCATCCATGTTTCTTTTCCCCTCACTTCTCTCCATTCCTCTTTTCAGTCTTTCCCTCCTCTGCCCGCTCTACCTCGTCTCAGTTTTCTCTCTCCTGGGACTCTTTCCACTCTTGGAGGCTGAGCTTTGGGATCTCTCTCTTTACTCTGCTCTATTTCTATCCCTCTCTTCTCTTTTTTTCCCCTCCTCCATTTCTTCCTCTTTATTTTTCCCTCCTCCACCTCTCCCTCTCTCTTGGAGTGTGTTTCCAGTCTCTGAGGCTGAGGATCAGATTACTCAGGGAGTCTCGAGGCTCTGGCGAGGTGGCAGTGGTGGAGGAGGGATGGAGCAAGGGAGGAGGTAGGGAAGGAGGGAAGGAGATCAGGTTTCACATCTCCAGTGCTCTCCTCTGTCTGCCTCGCCCCCCTCCCCCCCGGCGGCCTGGAGACAGAGTGGCTGAGCCGAGGAGGAAAACATGCAATCCACCCCTCTCCTCCTCCTCCTCCATCGTACGTCCAGCCTCTCGGCTGCAGCAGAGCAGATAAATAAAGGCAGTAAATGAGGGCTGAGCACACAGAGGGATGATTCTTCACCTTCTTCACCTCCCCCTCCATCCCTGCAGAGATATTTTATATCCTGCACCGAGTGTATTCATTCTCCTGGATGTGTGGCAAAGGTGAAACTGCTTGAGGGAGACTTTTTTTTATCCAGACGACCATAGCTGAGGATCAAACCTGGACTCAAATCAGTGAAATTTGCTGTGGGAGTGAACGCAGAGAGGCCGAGCTGTGGGGCCGCTCCCGGGCTGCAGCTTGTAATTGTATAGACACTTGTAGCTTCAGCAGCAGCAGTCTGTCATGTTTGTGTTTTGTTAGTTTCTGTCTTTATGCTCTGATTAAAGATTCTTAGTTTTGCTCACTGAGGATAAATGGTTAAAAAAATGTAAGCCCTTTTTAAGTAGTGGGAGCTGCAGCTAACCATTATCATTATTTACAGCTAATCAGTTATAAATAGACTCTCAGTAAAATTTCAGAAATTAGGAAAATATCAACCACTGAGAAAGCAAATATCACAGTCAGTTGCTCTGGGCATTTTCTGGAACTTTTCCTGCCAGCCCCCGAGTATAATGTCATTCAGATGCACAACTGGAAGAAAATAATTATATCAGGATGAGAAGGACTGACAACAACAAGTTACAGGGACAGTTAGAGACTCATTTAGAATTGATATGTCCTGTCATCTTTGCAGTTTAAATCTGAAAACAGCTCTAGACTAAAACTGAATAATATCTGATAATAACAGAATAATCGATAAATAACAAATTTGTTTCAATCCTTATGTTATTCCTTGAATGCACAAAATATTAATTATCAGTTTTCTGACTAATTAAAACGATTGGAAAACTAATATTCAGGACATCTTGGCTGTTAAATAGAATTATTGTAGCTTTCATGTTGTGCAAGTCTTAATGTTTGTTCACTTGTGCCAAGATATTCTCAATATTTTCCAACCAGATTTCTTGTGGTCTAACCAACAGATCTTTTTGCGATACTCGCTTCTCTGCCCTGACTTCAACTGAAGGTCAAATCAGCGTCCATGTTGACCGTCTCCAGCGGCTCCAGTCGTCTTTAATGGTATTGATCTCTGCCTTAAATACACTCAGCCCATCCCAGTGAATAATTCAGATTGCCCCGACCACAGGGGCAGCAGAATGTTCCTGTTTGGTCTGACAGAAAACATTCTCCTCTTTTAGACGCTGTGGTCGCCTCTATTTTAAGTCAAGCTTCTTCTTTTTTTTACTCGCTGTGAAAATGAGATTGTGTGTGTTTTTGTGTGGTCAAGTGACAGCAGGGAAGACAACTGCATTCCTCAAGAGTTCATAAATCTGAGAGGTTGACTGGACTGCAGGGATGGAGTCAGATCTTTATATAGAGCTCACACCAATGTTTTCTGTTCCGTCACGACAAAACCTCGTCACTGAACAATGACTTACTGCAGTAACTAAGTCTAGCTTTGTTTTTGTTTGTTTGTCACTGGAAGTCAGTGAAACATTTTTGTACACTGTTGTTACTCTATGCTGCGTTATAGACCGATCGGACCACGTTTTGTATCATACACCTGATTTGTTTATTATAATTTTACATTCAAAGAAATAAATGGATCAACACATTCAGAGAGTACTTGGAGTTTTATTTTCAACAGACGACCTGAACTGTTTGTCCATTGTTTCATTAAGTCCACCAATTAATCAGCAAGTACTTTGTTAATTATCTGTTTAATACATTAAATTATATAAAGGCCATGTTTTCCCTATTTAAAAAAATATATATATATTTGATAATATAATCTGGAAATTAGCTACAGTGCCTCTTGCTAAGCTTTGAACAGAACCAGGATCACTCTCTTTGTGGCTTCTTCTCATTTGTTGTGGTTTAAACATCTGACTTTTAACTCCCCTGGTTTTATTAAGAGCAGATGACCTTAAACCCTCTTCTCATGTTTTGACTTCTTTAATCTGCGTAGTGGTTTTGTCAGTTTAATAACACTTGACTTTTTGCAGAAATCGTAATGATCTGAAACAAACAAAATAGTAAATGGTTCCATTTAGGAAATCCCTCTTGTTTAAAGGATTTTAAATAAAGAACAGTAAACCAAATGTCTACATCCTAAAGAGGACAGACAAATCCCTTGGTTCAATAACAAATAACTCTAAATAACTTTCTAAATCGGTGTTTCTGAACAGCAGGAGCAGTCAAACTGAACCAGAGCACCACATGGAGGTCTGGTGGAGTCCAGTTCCTTCTCCATTCTTGAGGGAGATTTGCTTTTGCTTTCTCACTAATCCTCCTGCCGGATAGGTGCAGAAAACCCTCTGAAGTGACGGTGGCCCCTGACCTCCATCCCGACCCCTGGCCCCCTGACCCCATTGTCCTGACCCCCTGTCAGCTCGCAAGAAACACAGTCGTCTCCTTCTCTACCTGGATTAGAGCGTCTGATCGGCTTCACAGTGATCAGTGGGGAAGGCAGTCTTGTGAGAGAGTGGTGTGGCCACTTGGTGCGATTGTGGTCCAAGAAAAGGCTGAAATCAGAAAGTGCTTGGAACTTTATCACTGTAATGTACTGTTTGTTATTAATAGATAAGCGCCACCAAGCAACAGAGATTACTTTATGTTATACTTTTAAGCAGCTGTGAAAACTTTATTAGAAGAGGGATTTGCAACCAAGATGGTAAATTTAAGAAAATCCTTTTGTCTTGGTAATTTCTGAATCCACACTTTGGAGTCTGGTGAACTGCAGGAGGACGTTTCTCAGGACGAAGTCCACGCAGCAGGCAGTGGTTTAATATTCTTGGCCGTCCTGCAGGTTGTAGCCATGAGGAAACATCAGCCCAGCACACAAACCTCATTGCTGGGTTTTCCCACTCCGCCCCGCCTCTTGTGAATGCAGCGCTGCTCCCTCCCTCCCTCGTTTCTGGTCTTTAATTTCAATTAGCTCGGGCTGCTGGTTGACTTTGATGGCATTAGTCCCTCCTCCCAACCTCCACACTCGTCCCTCAGCTCTCGTCTCTCCTCTGTTGGTTTTACGAAAGCTGCCGGCTTTAACTGCTGCGATCAGGATCTGAATGCTTCGCTTCACTTCCTACCCGTGTCCAGCACGCCATGCACCCCCCCCACCCCACCCCCCCCCCCCCACCCACACACACAGACGGGGAGACCTTCTAGCAACAGATAATAATAAAACGATACAAGTGTTCAGATGTTTCCTGGCAACAAGATGCTTTTATTAGATTATGAAAACAGTGAGGCAAATAAACCAGTGTTTTCTCCTCGGGTCATGGTTACTCACGTTTTTACTGCAGTTGGAGTGAAGGGATAAAAGCGGATGTGGTTTTCTGGACTGCTACTAATAGCATGCACAGATCTGGAGGTGGTGATAGCTGACAAAACCAGGTAAAACATGTGTGATAGGGCCGCAACGAACTAAGATGTTCACTTAATTATTTGATAACACAAAGAAAAACAGCTGACATCAATGCACAAATAATCTATCATCAAAATTAATTCTACCTTAATCAAATATCATCGCAGCTCTAAATGAACCACCTTTCGCTGTGAAGGAGCTGTCTTTGCTTGTGGTATCACAGTGTGATAGAAATTTAAACAAGCGTCACAAGATAAAAGATAAACAAGAGTCAGGAATTATGGTCTGGTGACCTGTTGGTGGCCTCACATAGTTTTTTCAACAGCCGTGAACAAAGGTGCTGCAGAGAGCAACAATTCGCTGAAGCAGTGATTCTTCATTATAGAAAATGTCTCAAAAATAATAACTTTACTATGATGTCTCCACTGTGATGTCTTCAGATATTTAACCAAGACTCCAAAACGTGTCTCTGGCTACATCTTCACAACTACAATTTAGTATTGAAACATATCTCTGTTATTACTTAGGAGTTCCTGAAGTTTGGAAACACAGCTCGAGCTGTTTCAGTTTGAAAACTCTGATTCTGAGCTAAAACACTTGCGTGAATGGTAATTGGTTTGGTTTCTAAAACAAAGATATTGATACTGCTATTTAACCATCAAGTTTGAACAAGCTGGAGAATATGAGCCGATGTTCTTTAAACTCTGGAGCTCCGCTTGTATTTCTGTGTGTTTATGTGTCATCACAGGCTGCATACCTCCGTCTGCCTCTGACGTGAGGACTGGTTTCACAGCTTTCTCCTCGCATTGTGGTTTCACACCTTCGTCTGACACGTCGCTCACAAAGCCGGAATTTAAATGTAACCATCGGTTCCACTTCAAAACAGACGTGGAACTCCGACGACTTTCCTACTACAGGCTTCCAAACTAATTATTTAAATGGATTAAATAATAACTTTAACAGTTGTGGTTAAAAAAAAAAATGAAACTTGAAAAATACTCACACTTCACTTCTGACGTGTGAGCCTACTTAGATGACAGGAAAGTCTCTTTCAGAGCAAAGTATGTCACAGTCTGTGCAGGATTGGAAAAGTCCAACTCTTCATCTCAGTATTTGTTTTCCTGCTCATGTGGTGTAAACCATAAGGTCAGGTGTGTGTGTGTGCGTCTGTTTCATAAAAATCTGTCTCCACTTGTGCTGCAGCTGCTTTCAGTCAGATATTAGCTGAGGTTTTTGTATTATTGAGTTTTGGGACCTTTGTGTGTTTTTTCATGTAGATTTGAGAATAGAGAAATGAGCAGTAAGCGTGAAAAAGAGCAGAAAATGTCCAGTGAAGAAGTCGACAGCGTTTCATATTGATTTCCCCTCCGCTTCCTGTTTCCCTGCGTCTCTCTCCCACTGTTGCTTTTCCTTTAAATAGCTGATTCCTGTGTTTGCGGGTATAAACAGCCCAGAGGGACGTGAACACTGCAGCTTCCACTGAGGCTAGACTGCACAGAGTGAAATCAGTGATGCACCATCTTCATCCTCATCTCTCCCTCAAGCCGGCTTTGATTTTAGTATTTTCTTTTGTGAATTAGAAAAAAAATCAAGCATGAAATGCACTGAATTGAAATGACAGAAGTTTTTCCCTCGGCGAGTTCCACAGATTTCATGAAGCTGTTAAACATCCTCTGGTTTTCAACTGGACTAAAGTCTCTTTTTTTGTGCTGGAGTGAAGCTCGACTCAGTTTACTACATATAGACCAGACAACAGAAAATTACCTATGAACCCAAGTGACTCCAGATTTTAAATCATATAGTTTGAAGTGGAACCAGACCAATATAGCAAATGCAACCAAATATATAGAACTTGAATTAAGACGATACATTTTTTTGACTTCTACTCTTTTGACTTTTTGGCGGCTGTGGCTGAGGGGTAGAGTGGTCGTCCTCCAACCTGAAGGTCGGCGGTTCGATCCTCAGTCTGAACCATCTGCATGCCGAAGTGTCCTTGGGCAAGATGCTGAACCCTCAATAGCCCCCCATAGAATAACAAAGTGCTGCAAGTAGATGCACTGTATGAATGTATGTGTGAATGTGAAACTGTACTGTAAAGCGCTTTGAGTGGTCTTCATCAGACTAGAAAAGCGCTATATAAATACAAATCCATTTACTCATCTTTATATTTGAAGATTTATCCATAGAATTAGCTGATTTATTTGTCTTAACTTTATGAGATAACTTTATACTGTGTGACCAAATGAACAGCCTGATTTATTCTCCAGTGAAGTTTTTCTTTACCATCCTGAAGTCTTTCACTTTTTTACCTATCTGTTTCCACTCAGCTGTTTGTATTCAGCATAGTTCACATAAAAATAGTTGAATGAAAAGCAGAGCTGTTTCACTTTGGTTTATCCTCGCGTGTGGGAGATCAGGATCTGTTTTCCCTTCCGTCTGTCTCTTTTTCTTGGCACCAACTCTTCGTCCATAAATGAAGAGTGTGTTTCTTTTCTCTGTGTGTCTGTGTGTTTGCTGGACAGAGAGGCCGCAGCTGTTTTTTCGCCAACCTCGTGACCGCTCTCAGCCCCCGTCTTTGGACATCTATTTTCTCCTCGTCTGTTCTATAATAAATCGGCGGCTGAATCCCCACTGCTTTTCTTTTTTTTCTTCAAACCCCTGGGGTTGAGCTGAAAACACTCGGATGCGCCCACACACACACACACACACACACACACACACACACACACACACACACACACACACACACACACACACACACACACACACACACACACACACACACACACACACACACACACACACACACACACACACACACACACTGTGGAGCTGTTGGTCAGCTCATCAGCACACTTTTCAACACTGTCTTGAGTACATTTTCCAGCTGAGTGTTAGTTTTGGCGGCAGCAGGGTGGTGTAGTGTGACGCCGGAGCCTCAACGCCTTCCTGAAAACGCTGCCACTCACTTCCTCGACCTTAGACCTCAACAGTGATTTCAACCTCATTTTATTAGTAAACATCAGCACAGATCTTGCAGAAGTTTACGCTGGATATTCCTTCACCGCAGAGGACAAACCCTTTTTTAATGATCCTTCCTGCAACGCCACCATCAGCACAAACTGCATTCATCTGGCTCATGGTTGTGCACTGGCCGTAGTAGTGGTGTGTGTTGTAGTATTATTTGGAATTTGAACTGCCCACTTTTATTTTGATAGTTCTGCAGCTGTGTGAAGAGCTTCCTGCTTCGTGTCTCAGACTCTGAAGTGGTCGGCTGGTGTTTGGTTCTCTCTGCTCTCTGAGTGAATATGAACTAACTCTCCTGACGTCTGCCTCCCTGACTAAATAAAGCCTCCTCTGAGGAGCTCTGTGCCGTCAAATAAAAAGGTTTCTGTGTTGGCGAGGATAAGGAGGACGAGCCGAGTGTCCGCCACACTGCTCCACTTATCTCCTTACAAACGACAACAAGCCACCCACACACTGATCTAATGATGGAGTGGACTCGTGTCCAGGCGTACTGTAGGAGCTTGTGCAAGTCTGTGGGGCGATTCTATTGGTCCTTGAGGAGGTCTTAGGAATATTGGATGAAGTTTTAATCAGATCTTGAGCGGGTTTTTTTTGTCTTAAGGGTTGAATTAGTTGTGATGTGAGGCAAGAGTCACTGTCGGGTTCCAGAGACTCAGTGATAGGATGAAAGTCGATGGCGATGGGATGCACAGGGCTTTAGTGAAGTTCCCAAGGCGTTAAGAGAGTGTTAACGTGAGTGGTGTTGGCTTTCAGTGTAGTGCTCTAGTGTGTTATATAGGTTTGTGTGTGAATGGGCTTTTTAACAAGTCTGTGGCAAAGGGAGTTTCTCTCCTGCACAGAAAACAATTATGCTCCAGGAACACCTGGTCAGTCGTCTGGACCATCCCTCTGTATCCTTGTGATGTCGTGGTGCCCCACATTTAGTCTGACACTCCTCATAACAAAGCAGGTAGAGTGAGAGCTTTCATGTCCTACACTTTCTGGAAGTGTTCGACCAATCACAACAGAGTTGGCCAATGAGAGCAGACCTGGCTTCATCAGGAGGAGGGTCTTAAAGAGCAGGAGCTAAAACCAAGTGTTTGAGACAGAGGCTGAAAAGAGGAGCTGCAGCGATGGACAGTCTGAGGACAGTTATGTGTGAACGTTAAAGCATGACAACATTTAAGTAATAACGTTATAATAATGTATAAACTGGAAAATGAGAGAAATATGTATACATAATAATAAAAACATGGCTAGATTAAAAAGTGTGAGTGTGTTTCCTGCTGGTTTTCAGGGTGATGTAGGATGATTTGAAGTTCAGAGGCTTCTCTCTGAGTGAAGCTGTGAATAAATGACCTTGTGGCAGATACAATAAGGAGCTAAATGTAAATGAGTCCAGCCTGTGAAGCTGCTGGCATGTCGCTGGACCACTGGCTTATTGAGGAGCCTATGGAATAACATGACTTCTCCTTTATACATCCTTGAATCTACTGTTAATTTGTTTAATTCACACAATGTCCTGTTCTATTTCAGGGAGCCTTCTCTCTGCTTCTTTTCCGGATGCAACTGAAATGTGATGAAAATAAGAGCAGGCATCGAGATAATTGTGTCTGTGTGTGAGTGCGTTTCCAGACATACTGAGGGTATGCAAGGTATTTTAAGAGGGTTTCAATGATCCTTGAGGGGAATCTAGGATCTGCTGGATTGTAGAGGTTCCCATGGCTCCTAATGGTTTTCCAGGGCCCTTAGTGAATTACAGTCGTCCTTGAGTGATTCATTACTTAAGTTTCACTGTAGCATGACTGATCTTAACAGAACAGAAATTTGTTATGATTAAACAGTCTGAATCACATCACATAGATGCTGTAAAAGTAAACATATTTATATTTTGTCTACACTATCCTCATTTATATCTATCATATCTAAACTATATGTGAAATTCCCAGAGGTGCACACGGTCTATTGTACCAGATCTCTTAAAGAGTCCTTTCTTGTTTACCTGGTATCACACAACTGACAGTAAACCTGGCTGCACTTCACTCAATGTCAGTTTATAAAGCTGAAGCTCATCTATCACTTCAGATGGGAAACATAATCATGGAGATTTTCCAGTTTACTCCTTTGAAGCTGATGAGTTGGTATTGGATGGATGTTATGTATCTAGAAGCCTGATGATAATTGATAATTGATTATTAACATGTTTGTTTCTTCCTGATCTCTGTATTTCAGGTCGGTGGTCGTGATGTTGTCCTAAATTTGGCCGGCCACCTCTGCTTCAAGTGTACAATTCCCATGGAGCTGTGCACCAACACACACACTGTTCAACCATGGAGCCACCATTCAGGTATGGAAAGATACACACTATCACAAACGCACACACTTACACACTTACACACGGTTCCAGCTCAGTTCCCTTCAGTCAGTGTAACGTTTGCAGGATGTTTATTGTGGTCTCATGAAAAACATTACTGGTTGGCTCTCTGCTCCCTTTGTTACCCTGTCTTTTCTCTCTCTCACACACACACACACACACACACGCACACACGCACACAGGGAGAGAAAACATAAACATGACTTTTTTGTGCACAGGCACCAGTGATTACTTCTTATAACTTGATTATCCAAACCTCCCCCAACCCATCTCCCCTGTTTTAGAGGAGATTAACCTTCGACCCCCCTGAGCTGAACTGATGGCAGCGTAGGCCAATCAGGAGGCTTCCTGGCTTTTAATTGCCGGCTCTGATTGGGTCATTTGAGCTGTCATCTGGTTTGATTAATAACCTCGGTGCAGGAGAGCAGGAAGAGCGCTGATTACACTGAGCCTGAAGGTTGTGTCTCCATCTGTGTGTGTTTGTGTGATATAGGTGAAGTAATGCTTTGTAAAGAGAAAAAAAGTGTGTGTAATTGTGTGTGTTATAGGTTGAGTATTTGACGTAAACATCTGGAATGTGTGTTGGACTTTGTGTGCAGAAGATTAAGTCATGTGAGGAAAGATCGTGAGTTAAAACAAACAATTTGATTGATGAAAAGACACTTGACAGCTATTTGGATAATTTTTCAAGCAATTGTATTTAAACAATATCAACAAAACTAGACATTTAGAGACGTTAACTTCAGCTCTGAGAAGTTATGATGGTATTGTTTTAATTTCTTGACCTTTCCCAGAATAAGTGATTATTGATTTATCACATTAATGAAAATACTTTTTAGTTAATGCTTTAAAAAACAGTGGGTTTTCACGATCTCTGACCTAAAACTTGATTAAAGTCAGGAAAAGGTTCAGAAACTGCTAAACAGTTTCTAAATGTTTCTTGTCGCACTGTTTCTTTAACATTCATAGACGTTGATGAGTCGAGCGCTGCTTTTGTTTCCTTAAAAGCTAAAATCTTCTGATGATCCTTGCAAACCTCCGTCTATCAGCTGTGATGGAGTCACTTTTTCCTGAGCACGTTGACATACGCGATGAGTTTCCTGCGACTACGTGACTGTATGTATGTTGAAATGAGGCAGATTGGTGCCTTTGTTTCAAACAGAGCCGTCCAGTCTGCAGCACAAAATCACTCCCATATGTCCTTCAGCAGTTTCCCCCCCCTGCCCTCCACTCCACATGCCGCCCAGCACACTTCCCTCACTTGCTCGGCTCGGATCAGATTGGCCCGGCCTGGCTCGGCTTGAAGTACAACCCTGGTGACCTGCGACAGTGTGTTTTTAACTACTAACTCAGAAGTACAGATTTTACATAGAATATGTAAAACTTTGAAGCATCCCAGGTAAAAATTATAAACGGACAAATCAGTACGTTGGTGCGTTGATTGTGTTTGGGCTTGTTTTTGTTTTTACACCTGGATCTTCAGATGCTACAATAGATAACTAGATTTTAATTAAAGATCTTTGCTCCGCAGACAACATAAAACTATTTCTATGTTTTTTTTAAAAAGTGGATTCTTATGTTTATATTCTCACATTATTAGTTTATTTTTTGCAGATGTTTTTGGTCACTGCCACAAGTTTCTGTAGAACTATGAAATTTCCTTCCAGCAGTTTTTTATATTATTATATAATCTATATTAATACACTGTGTGATGCTATTATGGACACTTATGATGTGGTTACAAAGAAATAAGCGGCAGCATTTAAATCATACACAGTCCTCTTGTGAAGAGATCAACATGTTGAAATAAGCATTTGGCTGTTTGAATGTTATTGGAGTTGATGTTATCTTTACTGCAGCTCAGTGAACGCACCCCCAGTGGACGACAGGGTCTGAATTCTGCTGTTTATCAGAAAGTCTGCACTTCAGTCATAAATTCCTCAGACACTCTTATGACTCGTTTATGAGTCAGTGTGGTGAGCTTCACTCCTCCTCCTTCTCCGCTTCTTCTTCTGTGGAAGGTTTAAGAAGCTCATATAAAAACATAGCTGACCATTGATTTAACAGATGTTGGTGTTTGCGTGTCTGCACAGAGCAACCACACTTTAGTGTAACATTAAAAAACTGTGAATCCATTATCTGTTGTGATGAATCATTAAAGTGCAATATCAGAGTAAACCAAAGTTATTTGGATCATTTAAATTAGGCTGTGAGTATATTATTGCGTTATTATTGTTACATGTGATTGAAGGAATATTCCTGGGCTGTCATAACTATTCTGAAAATTTTTTAAATCAGTCTCTTAAACCACATTTGATATATCTGTATTTACATATTTTATCATTTTACAAACCAGACCAGAGTTACTGCTCTGATCGTACAAACAAATGCTGTAACTGCTCAGACTTATATCGTTCAGTTGTTCAGCTCTGAGAGGTTTGACTAAAGATATAAGTTATCAAAGCTTTGAGTCACATAAACACACTGCCTGTGGCCTGGGTTGTAGCACACAGACACACACACACAGAGAATAAAACACACCCTTCTTCTTGAGGGCCATCAGATGCCTTTCCTCCTGTCTGAACTTGTCACTCATCACTGTCCTCAGCCCATTTTGAGCAGGTCAGTGTGAAAGGAGTGGATTTTAAAGCTGCTTCCTTACTGACTTAAAAATGTCTGAACAAATCATTAATCCCATCTGAATTTGCATCTGTAACTATCTGCCTTTGCACTGTGTTTGTTATCATACAAGTTCACAAAAAAAACAGGACCACCTCTGTCGGTGTATGGTACGTGCACAGCTCCGTGGCCTGGCTTTAGTTTCCAAGGCAACACGGTGGATGAAACCATCTTGGCCTCCCGTCACGGAGTCCAGCCTCAGACCAGACCACCCATACATATACACACACTCGCACAGCGCCAGTATTCTGTCTGCTACAATTAGAGTTATATTTGAGTTTCATGTTTTTATGTCTCCGTGGAAAGTTGTCAGAGCTTCAGTGTCTCCCAGTTTCCACTTCTTTATACTGGGATCAAACCAGTGATGCAGCAGCTGAGGCAGAAAATGGCGTTTTTAAAAACATAAAGAAACTTTGAACAGCGGAGTCTGATTGGCTGTGGTGACTTCAGTTTTTGAAGAGAGTCGGTTAGAAAGGACTGACAGCGAATGAGGGGGGAGAATCAAGCAACTCAGTGTGAGGATGGCTTACATTTCCTGGTGTGTGATTTTTTTTTTGTGTTTGTTACATTTAGAGAAGGAAAGGGGGAAGAGGACAAGGAGTCAGTTGAGATGAAGAAGGCTGGTATTAATGAGCGGCAGAGAGAGATTCTGGCAGGAGACTTGAAACAATCTAAAGATGGCAGCTTATGACCCTTTTTTCTAAGACAGAAAACTTGAAATAAAAAATAAAGTACTTGTTTTAAAGTAAAATATAGACTTATACTCACCTTTTGTGCTTTGTTTTTCCTGTAAAATATACATTTTCTTATCGAAAAACATAAATGCAGACACTGATGTGTCAGTAAAAACATGGACTGTTTTTCATCGGTTGAGTCTTGTAGTGAAAATATTATAAGGTGCATAAATTGTTGAGGAAATAATTTTGTCTTTTACACTGTTGTGACGAGCAGTTTCAACCATTTTTTAGACTAAAACATTTATCAATGATGGAAAATGGAAAAAGGATTTTTAGTCGCAGCCATTTGTTGATGTAGAGGAGACATTGTTTTTCAGCAGCAGCTAACTGGTTTAACTGGGAGGACAGCATAGGGAATGTCCAGCGTCCACTCCATCATCAGTGTGATTTATGATCATAATGTTATTTTTATGGTCTGAGTGTATTTGTTTTATGACTCAGCTGTAGGACAAAGGCGACACTGTGCCTGTGATGGATAGACCTGTTTCTATGGTGATCAGAGTGATTAAAAACACCTTCAGGGTCTGAACCACATCGTGCTGCTTTATTACTTTTATTACTCTGTGACCAGACCTGATGTCTCTGTGCACCGAGAGTCTGCAGGTCGGCGGGAAAGTGTGACAGCATCAGGACCAATATTAACGGCTTTGTCAGTCAGTGATTGGTTCATATTGATATAAAGTGGCTGAGGCTGTGTGTCATTAATGTTTACTTCACATGTCAGACCTTAAACCTGTGACACCCCTGTGGATTCTGGGTAATCTGTCCTGCTGTATCACAATAACTGAGGCGAAGAGGAATTGATGAAGTAAATCCTGCAGTTTGTAGCTGCAGCTGCTCAAATCTTCAGTCAACCTCTAATGAAATTACACTTTGTTTCTGTCCACTCGCTTATCTGACGCACACACACTAAACACACACAAACACACTAACACACACACAAAGAGATAAACAAATTACAGCTCTGAGCTCACTAAACTAAGGCTGCAAGGAAGTTTTTGCTCTGCATCTGCATGAATCCCCGTTCATACTATAACCTTAAAAACAAGTGTCACATGACCATTCACGTCCACTGGTCATGTGGTCTGAACAGGAAGTAGATTGTCTCCTCTGCAGTCGGTTGCTTAGGTAAAAAGGTAAAAAGATGCTACAGTGGAGGAACAGCAGTGGTGAAAAGTAGGAGCATCACATTTTGAAAAACTTTGTAATAG
The DNA here is from genome assembly GCF_963576545.1 of Limanda limanda. Classification (NCBI taxonomy): domain Eukaryota; kingdom Metazoa; phylum Chordata; class Actinopteri; order Pleuronectiformes; family Pleuronectidae; genus Limanda; species Limanda limanda. The sequence goes on from NC_083650.1 coordinate 4,219,727, forward strand.
TAGTCTGGAGGTTTGGTTAACCATCTAAATTTAACATTTTAAGTTATTGATAACAGTAGTCATACAGTAGTTACTTAATAGTTACCTGTTATCAAACCCTCAGGGTTGTGGGTTCAATTCCCAGTGTGGTAAATAGACCAAGAAGCTCTTACTTTTCTGTTACTATAGGATCGTTTCGAAATCATCCTCTGAATGTGTCATCAACAAACTCCATTGTAGGAGAAGAGCGAGAGGTTTTAAGATACATGGTGGGATTAAATAATGAGGAAGAGGAAGATTAGGATAAGGGCAAAGACAGGTAGAGGATGCAGGGAGGAAGAGGCCTGCAGTGCCACTCGTCGTAGCTCAGGGTATTCTGGGTATTCTTATGCTAATCCATTGCTGGGGATGAGGCGCAGAGCAGCCAAGCAAACAATGGCAGTGGAGCCAGAAAGTCTGGCCTGCAGTCTCCCAGGCCCTGAAAGGCATGTCGGGCAGGGCGCCGACACCATCGGGAGGCTGCTGCAGCACCCAGAGGCCTGCCTGCAAGGAGGGGCCCCTGGAGGGGATGGGGAAAGGGGCCAAGATGGAGGGAGGGAGAGAGGATGGAAAGAGAGAGAGAAGAAATAAGAAGCAGCAGGAAGGGAAAAGGAGGAGGAGAGATCGAGAGAAATAAGGGAGACGGAAACCAGGGGAGGTAGAGAGAAATGGAGGGTGAGGGAAGAAAGATGAGGAAAAAAGGGGGAGGGACCAAGATCAAAAGACAGAAATGAAGACGGGAAGGAGCTAAAAGTAAACAATGAGATAAGAAAAGAGGAAATATGATTCTAGAAAGGAAAGGTGATCAGAGAGAGAGAGAGAAGGAATTTTAAAGATGATTCTCACTTTTATAATAAAAGAAACAACAAAGATTCCTGAATTCTCTGTTTGCAAACAGGTCGTCTGATAACATGCATCAGCGTTTCCCACAGAATGAAATGTATCTTTGGCGGAAACAGACTACGAGTGACAAGTACACAGACTAAAGAGTGAAAGAAGTTCTCTTGTGATGGAAAGAACTGCATCGCATGTCACCACTGCAGCTACAACCTGTGGGTTTGACTTTCTGCTGTTTGGGGGGGTGTGATGGAAACGCTACATCTCACAACTTTTCCATTTCCTCTCTAATGGAAACATATCTGATTGACCTCATTAATCTGCACAAACTGACTAATATATCCATTTCTGAGACTAAAGACATTTTCTGTCCTTACCTCAGATGCTTGTGTTCAAGTGGCTGTAGTTCCATTTAAACTTTAACTCCTCCGATTATATTTAATTATACGATTGACAGAAAATTAACCAGCATCTTTTTCTGACTATTGAATTGTTATCTTATCAATATGTCTTGATATCTTCTCAAATGTTAGCATTTGCTTTGGCTGTAATCGTCACCGTGAACAGAAAGTCTTTGGATTTTAGACTTTTCTTTATAGATTTCACTTTGAGCACTGAATGATTAATCGGTAAACTGAAGCAGTGACGACCCAAATATCTTCATAACTGGACAGATAATGTATAATGCACGTTAAAACAAACAAATGCAAACAGTCCATCCCAGCGTTATCATTAATATTCTGCACCAGCACTGATCCCAATCTGTCTCATTACTGCATTTATTTATGGAGCTCAGGAGCTTTGGGCCCCCGCTGCTCCTCCAATCAGGACTCAGCATCGTTTATTTAGTCTGTAGCTGTTCTTCCAGAGCAGGAAGAGGAGACACATTAAGGCCTGATTATTGATGTCTGACCCCGCTGCAGTCGGTCCAGAGGGGGAGAGGAGATTGGGCAAAGTATTCAGGATAGCTCATTAATAACCTGCACCTCCCTCACTGTTCTCCCGCTCAGTCCAGAGTCAATTTACAGCATTTGAACAGTTCTCAGAGGAGCTGGAACAACATCTGAGCTGCAAAACAAACCCAGACAAGCAAAACAATCTCTGTAATAAACTGTTAAACCATTTTCAAACTCTCAAAAAGAGTCTTTTTCACTTACCAAACCAGTCAAGATTGTTTCTTGGATCAGTATAAAAGAATATAGCCAGTATATCCATTGTTGGAATTTAACCTGTAACGCTCACAGCGTCATTGTCTCACTGAGACCAAAACAAATCCACAAGCTGAAGTTAAAATGGAGATTAATCCGAGTAAGAATAAAAGTCATCCCAGTGGAACTTGGTGTGCTTCCTTCATTGAACTTTGCTGTAGAAGCCACCAGCCACAGCAGGGTAATATCATTTTACATGATAGTTTTTATAGCCGGTGACTTCTCCAGCCAAATGAAAAGTTATTATACCCAGAAGCAGACGGCTTCTCTAAAAGCCTTACAAGAGCTCTTTTTCTTCTACAAGCCTAAACCCTCTGCTTTGGTTTCAATTCCACCAAATTTCCCTACATCCCTGGAGAGGTGTGACCTCAAATTCCTTCCCCTGTTTGGGGGAGGCTGGCCTGCTATGGCTCAGCGGTTCCCTATAAGGGCCGTTTATTCTGTACAGGTGGGACCGCCAACAATACCTCCTTTCATTCCCGTCACGCTAAATGCTCCTCCTCCAAGACTCTTGATGTCAGGTCCAGCTAGCCGGAGCAGCTATGCTACATTAACCGCTGTTAACTCAGGAGACAGGATGAGGGCGACAAGGGGACAGACCAGTGGACATAGTTCGTCTTTGAAGGGAGAGGACACGGGGTCGAATCCCACAGCAGCCAGTACATATCAGATATACCATGAGTGGAAAGCCTAGCGATGTCTGTCAATATAAACCTTAATTAATATCAATCACCCTCAGTTGTCTGCCAGGACCTTTCTTTAACCTTATTCACATTGGTGATGAAATTAATGATCTTTTTATTGGAAGAAATTTTTTTTTATTATTTCATCAGGAAAGCTTTCAGTCACTTGCTGGTTCTTGCTTGATGGCGGCAAAGATGGTGGTAATGCAGCTTGCTTGGTTTATTGGCGTGTAGCAACCAACAAGAACTACAAATACAGAAGAAAACACAAATACAACCAATATATATAACTTATATCAAGAAAATAAACAATGTATCTACATAATATAAGAAATGTACATATTTTCTGGATGTTTTATTCTGTAATCACACGTAAGTAAAACAGGTCTGTGAAAGGCTCACATTGTCGATTGTATCGGCAAATTGAAACATTTTTTATGAAGCATGCAGCTGTTTATTGGTAAAAGATTAAAATATCTAAAAGATTAAATCTTAAACAATGTGCTGTTGTAAGCTTATCAAACACTCTGACACTTGCGTTCACACATGCACCTCCCAAAGAGAAACTAAGGAGGTACTGCAGAGTTCAGTGCTTGTCTGAAAGCAGCTTTAGTGTCCAACCAAGCACCAGAGATTGTTACCTCAACGCTGCCAATGATACCTAACTCATTTCAGGATCTGCTTGTCCCAAACCACTTAACCGCCCGCGAACATCGTAAATGTAGTGGTGGATATCTGAGGAGCACGAGTCAGAGGAAACTGGAATCTGGGTTAAACAAAGTTGCTGCATCGCTCTGTGTTAACGTCTGCTTGGAAGAAGGAGTTTGTTGTTCGACTGAGGAACAGACTGGAGGGTCAGACGAGTTTGAACATGACTCTGCGCAGGAGGAGGAGGAGGAGTGAAAGTTACCTGACACCTAAAGGGTTCCTCTTTTACAGGATCACGCTCTGGTTTTCATTGTAAGGATATTTTATTTCTCTGTGGGATTTATTGCTTGTTGACCAATGATTCTCTCAGCCTCCAGTTAGACAACGTGCGTGTTTTAAAGTGTCTCTGCCACGGAATCTCCAAGTCAGTCAGCGGTGTGTGTGTGTGTGTGTGTGTGTCTGTGCGTGTGTGCATGCGCAGTCGTCTTACCTTGGTGTTTTCAAAGGGAAGTGGATGTGTTGGGTGTGTGCGTGTGATTGTGTGAAGTATCTGGGAGGAGACATGCTTCCTGTCGTGGGGGCTCACTACTGACGGTCCTTCCTGAGCCTGCCTGTTCTTGCCCTCCCTCCCTCCCTCTGTCTGAATGTGTCTTTTGTGTGCGTTATCTTTCCGAGCTGCTCTTGTTGTTGTTGTTGTCGGTGTCTAAATGGAGCGAACAGCCCAAAAAACAAACTCCAGGTTTTGTTGTGGCAGCGAGGTGAAGATTCTTCCACTTTCTGTTAACGACACAGCGACGCCAATACTCAGACAAGTGTGTGTGTGTGTGTGTTTCTGAAGCTCCCACATACACACACGTACAGTATCACAGTAAACACACTCACTCCAGTGGGAATGCTTGAGGAGGACATTCAGTCCTTTTTGACATGCTGGAGATAGATGTTGACATATGGTAAAATAGCTGTCGCCATTATAACATAACAGAGATGTACATTCCAGTCCTAACTGCTTCTTTGTGTTCATCTGAGAAAAGTTGAATTAAAGGCGACTAGACTTCGTTGTCGATACTTGAAGACGTTTTGTCTTCAGTTGTAACTGAATGTGCACACCAGTCTAACCGAAAGTAGATTGTCTTCTCTGGGGTTGGTTGCTTACTTACCAAGAATGCTACAAGCAAGGAACAGCCGTAATGAAGAGTAAGAGCAGGGATTTCTTTTCTTGGAGCAAAATTAAGTTTTAGCAATTTTTGTTTAACTAAAATGTAGTGTGGATGTAGCCTTGCTTTGATCCTGCTCCTGGCTGTTGTAACGGAAGTCATTATCGATCTTTCAGTCAACTAAGAACAAGTGTTAACTGTGGCCGGCCCTCAGGTCCCGACTCAGCAGTTTACCTTCAACTGAAAAATAAGTGACACTCCTTCGATGAAAGAATGAAAGAAAGAGAGAAAGACTTCTAAGTCTGAGCAGAGAGACCATTCCTCACTAGAGGAGGAGGTCCATAACAGCACTTATCCCTCATCTACAATGTTGTCCTTTCATTCTTTCCCAGGACATTCAACAAACATTCACTCTTGACTTCACGGTTCCAAAAACAACTATTGTTTACACTTGGCCTCAGGTGACTCCAACAACTCTCATTTCAACAGCTGGGAGCACTAATAAGCAAAGTGAAGTCAAGTCCAGTTTCCCTGGATTCCATGTGACTTGGAGAACTGCTGTGCAGCACGTTGACATCTGATAAACCATCAGACTCGTGCATCTGTTATCAGGTTGAGCAAATTAGTTAATGGACTTTTATTTCCCATTGCAGTGTCTTTTTGTTTGTATATATTTTGCTAATGGTGTACCTCCATGAACATTTAATGAGATAACAAACTTGTAAAGCAGTGATCCTGCACTAATAGGAACTACCATGAACCATGGTTCATGGTACCATGCGACCATTCACATACAACTCGTTTTCCAGAGTTCGACAGTGTAGACAGGGATTTTTACTGATGAGAGCAACAAGCCTGTATAAACGTCCAAGATTTAAAACACTGTTGTAAAAGGAAAAAAAGTTATTACTCTCTGAAAACACTTCCTTCGTCAAAATTAATCAAATCATTCAGTTTGAATAATACACAAACACACTTGTATACACTCATCCTGGCCTGTACAGTGTTGCTGTGTGTGTGTGTGTGTGTGTGTGTCTTTTTTTTTCCTGCCTCCTCGGCCAGAGATGTGTGAAAAGTGGGTCACAGGTTGGACCTCTTTGTTCCCCCCCCGGGCTAATGAAAAGTGACAGAAGCCGGCTGAATATTGTCCCACCCCCCACCACCCCATGCCCAATCCCTCTTGGCGCTCACTAATTGCGACATGCCGTTATTAGCGCTGTGCAGATCCAGCGCCTGTAATTGCAGAACATCCCCTCGACAAATAGTTTGGTAGCAAGTTGGACCGTCGGAGACCAACGCCGGGCCGGCAGGGGTCACGGGGTCACAGCATGGAGAAGACGGGGTGGGGCGAAGGGCCAGAGGCCAGAATCATAACCTGTGTTTACTCTTTCCTCCATCCTCTCACTTATTCATCCTCCTTTTTTGATTTAGCAGCTGCCGCTACAGATTATTCAAATTCTGAGGGAAACACAGAAACTTTCTCTTCACCTTCACTCAGTTTTAATCTTGATTTTCTTTTATTTTTCAGGGTTTTGGACCCAAAGAGCCAGTGAGACAGAAGAGGACCTGATATTGTGATAAAACCTCAACTCCATCCTCATATCGTCTCCTCCCTCGTATCGTCTCCTCCTCCTTATCCTCCAGCAGGACATCCCTCTCTCCGAGGCCTCTTCAGGCCTCTGCTCCAGATCCTCTCCCCGGCTCCTGCCGTGGACGAGTTTTATCAGTACTCCTCTCAGTCCAACACACCGAGCAGCTGATTAGAAGGCGCCTGAACGCAGGGCGAGGAGCAGCCTGGGCCCAGGTCCGGTTCGGTATCAGTCCTGCTGCAGGATGGCAGGTCTATCGTTCTGTTTGGCTGTGATGACCTCTGCTCTCCTGCTGACCCTCAGAGCTGACGGTAGGACATTTAAAATCTGATCTTTCAATCATTAGACTCCAAACCTGTTGTGTCTTTTGTTTTCTTAATGAGGAGTAAAGATTTATCAGATATCCTCAAGATCTGAGGATGTGACTTTTTATCTACTGCAATTGGTTGATTTGTAAAATGCTTCTGCACAAAGTTCAAACTTGACCACATCATTCATTTACCATAAATTTGAATCTGAGTCTTTTTCTCTCTTTAACTCTGATGTCTCCCTGCTGACCACAAGGTGTCTTGTCTGCAGAGTTACTCATTTACCTTTTAGTTTGTATTCAGAGAGATAAGCAGCACTTACACACTGACATTAGCATAAAAAGTAATTATGCTGCTCCTTTGTAACCAGTTCCCCCTTCCCGTGTACACAAAGATGTATATCTGAAGCCTTTTGTTGAAGCAGTGATTAAGTGTCAATTGGCTGATAATGGACAGACTTTGGAAATGAGCCTCTCCCTTTAGAAACAACACAGACGACTCCCCCAGGATACAAGGATCCAGTCATGTGTTTTGGAAGCTTAAGGCTGCAGAGGCTCTGCTCCACTGAGTACATTTACTCAAGTAGTATACCTAAGTACAAATATACCGGCACTTGTACTTTTTAAGAGGCAGTGGAGGAAACAGGGTGGATAACAGGAGTGGATTAAACTGAACCTTTCTACTGACATCTGACCACTTCTACTTTTCAAACTGAGGGAACTAGAAATAAAGGCTTTTCTTTAGTACAAGCTGGCCACAAATCAAGGCCTGTTACCTTCTGCAGCAGAGGTAAATTTAAGTTGTGTGTTTTTACTGGGAGTGCCAACTGCCAGTCTTGAAAACTCGTATTTTTTCCCTCGTCACTCGGGTCTGTGTTGTCCAGAATGTGAAGCTCAGTTTGAGTTTGTTTTCAAAAACAGTCGATGTATAGTGAAGGTTGAGGGTTTGAACAGGAAAACAAATCTGGTGATAAAGGTGTAGCTCTGAACATGAGCCGTCACCCTCTGACCTGCCAGTCACTGATCTGCAAACACACAGGGCAGCCTGATAAGAGCAGGGCGGCGCTCGGCCAAGTGTCACCGACTGTGATTGACTCCGACTCTTTAATATCTGCGACATGCCGCTCACACTTATCTGGGCAGGAAAGGGAAAAACTCCTTCAGTCACATTGTCAAAGTATTTTCCCACAGTCTGTTGAGTCTGGCTTCAGTTCTTCTGTGTGAAGAATATCTGAGAAACAGAGTGGATTCTAAATCCTCAACGCTTCCCAACAAGCTTGGGTTAGTTGTCGTGTTTTCACATGATAATGTTAAAGCTGCATCAGAGACTTTAATCGGCCAAACAGTGTAATAAAATGTAATCAGCAGATGAATTCAGACTCTGTGTTGCTGTGAAATCAGCTCAGTGCAGCAGCTCGATAACAAGAAGAAGAAAACCAGGCTGGATCAATATGAAAACACTGCATCTCAGTTATAACATGAAATATCTCAGTGGTCCTTGACTGCACAACAGTTCTCACCCCTCACAAGGATATTTAGTCTGCACCTTCCCATAACGCATTGTTTTACAGTTACTTCTACATCAGAATTATATGATTAGCTTTGATTACTAACTAATAAAACTAGCATAGAGTTTCTAGTCAGCACGTTTGACTGAAGCCATGTGGACTGAACTCTGCATAGCTCTGTTTCTACATTGTGACATCTTTATAAGTTGTGTAATTTGATCATGGCAACGTGATTATTATCAGAGCTGCACTGAAGTCCAGACATCATCATGAAATTTACCTGAGGGATGTATTTGAAAACACAAATGTAAGAGTGAGTTGCTCCGGATATTCTCCGGAGTTTTTCCTGCCAGTTCAAAGTAAAATGTCTGGAAACTGTGAAACTGCTCAGGTTCACTCGTCTTATTTGCAACAGCAGCTGTTTCAAGAGAACCAGGCTGTTAAAAACTCATCTCCCACAGTAAGAAACCAGCTGGGAATCACTGTGAAAATACCTGGTTCTGTCAGTCATTTTCTTTTTTTTAGGGTGAAAAGAACGAGGTTTAGTGAGAAATCCCAGTAAACGGCATTAAATGAGAGGTTTCCACTTTCAGCGGCTGTATCAGCCCTTTAGAAACTCCAGCACTTCTCCCTGCAGGAAGCTGTTGAACTGATTGTTGCCGCTCTCACTTCCTCTCTGCACATTAACCATTTCCTGTATGGCACTGTACGAGCTGTCAGCGGTGCTAAATGATCCAAACAGCCATTGTTCTCCGGAAATATCCCTCAGTCCCTCAGGAGACATATTCACCCTTTGAAACTGTTTATTGCAGCTCTGGACTTTTCCTGTCGCAGCTTGAAAAGATCGAGGGTCGCTGAACACGAGTCGCATGTAACATGAATTAGAACTTAGAAAAAATTAATTAATCAGAATCATCTGTCTTTGAATTGCATGATTAATTGATTAATCTTTAGGTTCCTAAAATCTATTTTTCTAATGTTTTGTTTTGTCCAAATCCTGAAGGAATATTGAGATTTATAGTTTTATAACTTTTCACAATAAAAACAAATGGTGTACTCAGATGACTACGACAAACATGGATGTTGTGACTGAAGTGAAATAACAAAAATCGCAGCTTCAGTTCTTCGTTCTCTATCTGATACAAACGAGACGTCCATCTTTGTTTACAGTCTGTGGTCACGGAGCTACCGGGACATAATGAGCAGCTCTATTCTTCAACAACAACAGGTCCAATAAACCAGACATGTTCAGCAGCTCAGGGATAAAATAAGACATAAGACAGATCTGTCCTCCCTGGGGGACACGTCAGCGACCGTATATGGTTATTAAACGTCTCTCTCGTCCTCTTTGTGTGGACTGTGCTGTGTCTTGTAGCGTCGTCAAAGTTGAGGTGAACTCAACAACTTGGAAGGCAAACCGATGCAGTGTTTAGCCAGGTGATGTGAACCAGTTAAGACTCCTTGTTTCAGAGCAAATGACACACAGTATTTACACATCACTTGTTTGTTTTACCATTCATGACGTACCCGACGGGCAGGTTTATCACCTCGGGCTATGTGTCTTGGATGTTTCCAACCCAGAGGAGGAGATATCCGTGACTTTCAAACGTTGCCGACCTTGAGGAACACTTCACCTCCTCTGCTGTTCTTTAACTTCAGCAGCAGGAGGCGAAACAAGCGCTCTCCAGTCCGCTGTTAGCAGCAGCTCCACCACATTCCTTTCTGCCAGTGGTGGAATGTGACATTACATTCACTCAGTCACCGAACTTCAGGGTAATTAATTGATTTTATGTTTTATTGAACTGGTACTTTTTACTCCTCCACATAATCTCACAACTGGAATGTAGAACTTCAAGTTACTTTACAAAATAAAATGTTACCAAAAACACAATGTATCATAGAAGATTATGCTCAGATACAATTTTTGCTTCACAATCGGTCAAGTAAAGAATAAATCAGCTCCTGTTTTGAAAATTATTAATTTCTTTCTCAAGCGTAAATAACAGTTATCTCCTGGTTTCAGTTTCTCAAATAAGAATCTGCTTGTTTCCGTGTAAATAATTATATTGAATATTTTTTAAACTAAGACAACACTTTGAGTAACTTTTCATTTAAAACATGTATGATCCAGTAATAAGTCTAATTTATTTATTTTTCTCAAAAAAAAAAAGAGGATTTGATGTGTCTCTGTCTGTACATGATATGCTTTGGATTTTGGAAAAAACAAGAAATACAAACATGTTCGTTGAAAACAGGCATTTTTCCCGTTTTCAGACATTATGTAGACAAAGCTAAAAAAGACAAGACATATCAACAGTCAGTAGATTAATCAAGGCCTGTGATGATGAAACTTCCCAAGGAAACGTCGTCTTGTATTTTTTTGTTCCAGTCTACAATGGAGGGATTTGAATTTCTTTGCGACAAGAAAAGCAGCGAAACTTTCATCTGAAGAGTTTTTTATCGTCTTTATTACTCTGCATATTTGCAGACAGTGAGTCATTGTTGACTTAACTCGCAGCCGTTAAGTTTCTCTGTAGAAGCGCCGAGCAGCAAACGTCAGACCACACCGGCTGAAAACACCCTGAGCCGAGCGTCCACTCTCGCCGCTCCTGGTCAGATGTTTAGAGGAGCTGAAGGTCGCTTGGCCTCTGATCAGAGCATCGGACGGCTCCTGCTGGTGGATCCTCGTTCGGCTGCGTGTAAACAAACAGTCTGTGGAAGTGAAGCGGCGCTGTGACTTTAAGAGCGCAGGGAGAGAGTCTGATTACCCAGCGTGCTCTCTGCCAGACCTCAGTCTCCACTGTGACTGCCGGCACAATTAAGCACACATGTGGATGGAACACACAGAAACAGCAGCAGCCATTTCCAGCCTCAACTACCCCCTCCCCCCCCCCCCCCTCCGTCCTCGCCGCTGTCAGTCATAACTTCAGAGCCAATGGCAGCTGTGAGGGAGGCGGGATTAGGAGAAGCTGCTTGTGAGAAGGTTTTTAGTAATAAAATCATCGTTCAGGTTTTCAAAACCCTTCAAAAGTCTGGTTTCTATTCTTACCTTGTGTCAGATCCTGGAGAATCTTCAAATGCTTAATTTCTCTTAAGGTTATTTAAGTATTGAATATGTCTCGTAAATTAACAGATTACGAATATGAGAAACCTTTTCATTAAATTTTGCCAAATAAACATAAAATGTATATTGATTTATTGGATTTCAACCTGTAAAATATAAATGAACATTATATATCTGTAATCATCTGTGACTGAGACCTGAAGCTGTGAAACTGAACAATATGTGGATTCTAGTTTTTCTCGGTCTGTTCCTCGCCGCGATCGAATATCAGCAAGGAGCTTTCTGGCACATGAATTATTAAGCAGAGACTCTGTCCTGTCCCCCCCCCTGTCTGTGATCAATACAACTCAACGTACATTTGAAACGACTGTTAAGCTCGGTGCACATGTGAAGCAGAATGATTTCGCCCTGGTCACTGGTATCAAGCTTAAAAAAATCTTGTTTTGTTTGTTTCACTGTTTGAGACATTTTAAATTTGCCAGGGAAAATAAATCCTCAATCCACAGATTTACCTCAAGGTTATTTTTCTTCTGCGGAGCCAAAACGACCATCTGAACATGTAGTTTTACTTCCTGCTCCTATCCACACACCTGCTCTGTGCACAAGTGTGTATCTGATGTGGAGAGTTGAAACACTAGTATGGACGGAGATCGTCTTCGTTTTAAAACTAAAACATATCGGTGAGGATGAAGCCTGAGGTCTTCATTGTGGAAGGGGGGGCAGAGACCCACAGACTGACTGACTGTTGCTGTGGCGACCAGGTAGCTCAAAGTGTAGGTCTAAGTGTATGTAGCTCAAGTCCAGACATGACAACATGCACGTCAGCACACCTCAGTGTTTTCACTCTGAGCTAAAAAAAATAAAAGGAGGGCAGAGACTAGGAGTCTGTAAAGGAGAAGAAGTGAGGGAATGCCTGACTTCCACATGGGATGGAGAGAAGAGAAAAAACAAGGGATTAGAGAAGGAATGGAGATAAACAGAAGAAGGCAGTAAAGGTGGGCTGATAAGAGAGGGATGGACAGAAGTCAGAAAGATGGAGGGATTCAAAAGTCTCCTCCCTTTACCTCAGCTGTTGATCTGTTCAAAAGGAGAATTAAGAATATTTTCTCTTTCTGTGATAAATCTTTTCAAACCACAGAAGTTGAATCAACTATTTTACTTTATATCTCAAACTGAACATTTGAGACATTTGAGTTTGTAGTTTGCAGTATTTGTTCTTTTGATTTATATATATTATTCCTCAAGGGTATCGTCGAGATCCCCGGTGATGCAGTAAATACACATTATTTTAAAGTATTTTAAAGCAACACCATGTCACTGTTACTGATCAACAGCGCCCCCTGCAGCCTCAGGTGGTGATTCATTCTGTTGGTCTCTGTGTCTGAGGTATGAACTGGTTTTCATGTGTAGAAAAAGTTCAGAGCAGCTGACTGGAACATTTGTTTTCTCACATACAGAAACCTCCAGAACATTCCAGGAACATGTCAGAACTTCAGTTCATGTCTTAAAGCAGCTTCAGTGTGAATAGAAACAGAAACAAGCAGGATTCTCTCTGCGTTGTTTCTGCTCAGTATAAATAGGACATGGTCCTTATATGGAGCTTCATCACCTCTCCTCCTCCTCCTCCTCCTCCTCCACACACACTGATAGAGGAGGAATGTTTCACCTCCAGCAGGAGTCACTAATAAATCTGACCTGGGGTCTGCTCTCTGAGCTCCGTCCTGTCCCGAGTCCAGGACTTCAAACTGAACCTTAAGCTAAATTAACTAATAATCACTGTTTCACCAACTTTCCCTCTGCACATGAAGCATCTCTGACCCAGTTTGTTCATGTCCATCCAGCTGCAGGTCAGAACCCGGACCACGTCCTGCAGGGGACGGGAGTGAAACCAGAAGCTAGACGGCCCGGTGAGGACTCCACCATCGCACCAGAGGACGCAGCTCGTTTCCTCAGCTGCTACTGCTCCGGACACTGTCCTGAAGACGCCACCAACAACACCTGCCAGTGAGTAGAGGCAGAACCTCAGAGAGGAAGAGATCAACTCTCTGTCACACACCCTGATCCAACAAACATGCATATGACGCTACATAGAGAATAAGGTCATGTGTCTTCTCCTGAGGTAACGATGTGTGTTTGTCTCCTCAGGACTAACGGTCAGTGTTTCGCCATCATCGAGGAGGACGAGCACGGAGAGGCCATCCTCACCTCCGGCTGTATGAAGTATGAAGGCTCTCACTTCCAGTGCAAGGTACACACACACACACACATACACACAGTTACTGTAGTCAACACAGAAACTATTGATTGAAAGTTTTTTGTGTGTAAGTCGTTTGTTTGATTGACAGGACTCCCCCAAAGCCCAGACCAGGAGGACGATCGAGTGCTGCAACACAGACTTCTGTAATAGAGACCTGCAGCCCACCCTCCCCCCGCAGGCGCCCTCCGGTACCGCTCGCTCCCATCTGCTGATTCAGGTGTTTATCAGGTGAAGGTCAACCCACACTAACCACATGGTCTCCTCCTCTTTCCTCCTCCAGAGGGAAGCCCTCACTGGCTGGCGTTCCTCATCTCCATGACGGTCTGCTGCTGCACGCTGGTCTGTGTCACCGTCGTCTGTTACTACAGGTGAGACCTCGTCCGGCCACAACTCCTCATCGGTTAAAGAGACAGAAGGTTTAGTCTTAAACTGTAAATTTGCTCCTTTATAATAAAGATATTTTTAGGCTTTGTGAGACTTTCCCCCCCTGAACATGTAAATATCTCTGACATGCATCACAAGCTCATTTCCATAGATCTGCTTCTAAATCTGTGTGTCTGTGTGTGTATCAGGTATAGGTGGCAGACTGAGCGTCAGCGGTATCATAACGATCTGGAACAGGAAGTCTTCATTCCTGTTGGAGAGTCGCTGAAAGACCTCATCCACCAATCACAGAGCTCGGGCAGTGGCTCTGGGCTCCCCCTGCTGGTAGGAACACAGAACTGCACCAAGAGGAGGCAGTTTTTATCCTTAACACAATAAACGAGAAAACTGTTGATGATGCAGACGTTGTTTTTTTTGTAATTGGGGGTTTTCTTATTATTCTGTTTTATTTTAAGTTAAAACTGTCAAGTTTAAATACACTGTATATTTGTAGCATTCAAAGCACTGATTATATTTTCAATGACACTGAAAAGATCTGAGGTCAGACATTAACCATCAGGTGCCACTTAAACTCTGACAAAAATAAAAAAAATCAAACTTTGAAATGACATCAAATCTGCGTCCTCTCCACGTCCCTCAGGTGCAGCGAACCATCGCCAAGCAGATCCAGATGGTGCGTCAGATCGGAAAAGGTCGGTACGGCGAGGTGTGGCTGGGCCGCTGGCGAGGAGAGAAGGTGGCCGTCAAAGTCTTCTTCACCAGAGAGGAGGCCAGCTGGTTCCGAGAGACGGAGATCTACCAGACCGTCCTGATGAGACACGAGAACATCCTCGGTACCGTCACTGCCCATTGACCTTAGAATAAAGTTTGTTTCCTCGTCTCTGCTCTGAATAGAAAACCAGACGCTCTGTTGTCTCTGTTCTCGTCCTGTTTGGAAAGTTTCACTGAAACGTGAGAAGAATGTTTAAAGCAGGAAAATAAAATCCTCAAACTATAAAGTAACGAACGAACAGATCAGCTGAACTGTCCGATCCCATTTCCTGCTTTCCTGTCTACCCCCCCCCCCCCCTGCAGGCTTCATCGCGGCCGACATTAAAGGAACAGGTGCTTTCACGCAGCTCTTCCTCATCACCGACTTCCATGAGATCGGCTCGCTGTACGACTACCTGAAGCTGACCACGCTGGACACGCAGTCCCTCCTGCGGCTGGCCTACTCGGCCGCCTGCGGCCTCTGCCACCTCCACACGGAGATCTACGGCACGCAGGGCAAACCGGCCATCGCCCACCGGGACCTGAAGAGCAAGAACATCCTGATGAAGAAGAACGGCACCTGCTGCATCGCCGACCTCGGCCTCGCCGTCAAGTTCAACAGGTTGATCAACTCTTTGAGAATCGATGAATCATTCGGTTTTATTCAATCAAATTAAAGCACAGAGTTGAAATTTTTATTATTTCCTTGTTGTAACATGAATTGATTGTTTGTGTTGCCGTAGCGACACCAATGAGGTGGACGTCCCTCTGAGCACCCGCGTGGGGACGAGACGCTACATGGCCCCCGAGGTCCTGGACGAGAGCCTCAAGAAGGATCACTTCCAGGCGTACATCATGGCCGACATGTACAGCTACGGCCTCGTCATCTGGGAGATGGCCCGACGCTGCGTCACCGGAGGTACACACACACACACACACACACACACACACACACACGCCAGAGGCCACTTTGTTGGCTCCACCTGCTTTTCATAGAATACAACTTTACTTTACTTAGTCCAGTAGATTGAAGTTTTTCAAGGTGACTGGACCTCAGTGTTCTGTCTGTCTGTGTTCAGGGATGGTGGAGGATTACCAGCTGCCATACTACGAGATGGTTCCGTCTGACCCGTCGTATGAAGACATGCTGGAGGTCGTGTGTGTTAAAGGACTTCGACCGACAGTGTCCAACCGATGGAACAGCGACGAGGTGAGAACCAGCGTTTGTTTAGAATCTTAAACTGTTTTAAAACGTAGTAATAGGCAGCTGTAAAGACACGGAACGTTAAATATTGTTCCGTGTTTTGTATCATCAACACCTCCACTGTTCCTCCAGTAGGGGGAGACTCCTTCCTTCTGAATAAGGTTTTTCTAACTGTGTGTCTGGTGTTTTTCCTCAGTGCCTTCGAGCCATGCTGAAGGTGATGTGCGAGTGCTGGGCTCATAACCCCGCCTCCCGACTCACCATCCTCCGAGTCAAGAAGACGCTATCCAAGATGGTGGAGTCTCAGGACATCAAGATCTGACCTTGTCCCCGTTCCACCTCCGCCGCCAGATCCATTCTGACCTGGACCGGATCAGACCGGACCAGCCGCCTCAGGCTCGCCCTTCATCACGAGGAGGAAGAGGAGGAGGAGACGTGGGAGATTTTAAAATAAAGGACCCGCCTCAGGGCTGTACTGTTTGCCACCTCCTTCCTCCTCCTCCTCTTCCTCCTCCTGCTTCAGTCCATCAGCTGGAAACAAATGTGGAGTCCTTCCTCTTCCTCCTCTTCCTGTGCCGCGTTTGACGCTTTCTGTGAAAGCCAAACAGACGATTACAATAATTATGATGGCGCCTCCTGGTGGAGGGGAGGGGAGATGGAGGGGGTGGGGCTATTCCCGCTCCTGGATAAAAGTTTTTTTAAGGACCCTCCTCCTGGTCTGCCTGTTTAAAACAAATATCAAAATGCCTTTTTTGTTTTTATTTTATCTTCAGGACTGAGTTCTCCTGCCATATTGAAATATATCTCCACTCTTACAGTAGAGTTTATTATAAAAAAAAAAATAAGGTACTATTATAACATGTGAATTTTAACGTGTAAATAAATGTTATCGTTAGATGCCGTGCCTCCTCATAAGAAGATAGGAATAAAATAAACAGAACACTGTGCTGCAGTGGTGTTGACGTCCGGCCGACTCCTCAAGAGACGATGGAGTCACTGCGGAGACGTCTCCCGTCCTGTCTGTCTGTACGTCTCTGTACCTGTCTGTCTGTCTCTGTCTGTGTTTAATTGTACGTCTGTATCTATGTGTGTCTGTCAGGAGATTACTAGTCTAGAGCTGTAAAGAGGCGTCAGCTGATTAATGCAACACGAAGGTTTCAACTTGTTTTCCAAATTTTACTTTTATTTTAAATTCTAAAAATACTGCAGTACAAGTACCTTAAAGTTTTCCTGGAGCACGGTACTTGAGTAAAGGTACGTTTAGCCTGTTTGACATAGGAAAGGAAATATGACCTTATGTATCCTGGTCCTTCCCGATCGACTCTTTCCTCCGAGGTTTAACTTCCCATCAGATTTAGTCTGACTTTTCAGAAAAGCTTGTAAAAATCAAAGTAAGACTCAGTTTCTTTGTTTCTGCAGCATCGGAAAAAAAAAACGGAACTTTCACATTTATCAGGAAACGGTTTCGTCTTTGTTTCAGGACAAAACTTTGTCTTTAAGATTTAAACACTTTCCAGAAATGTTGTTCTCTCTCCTGAGCAGGACGACGTGCACGTGTTTGCTCGCTGTGCATGTGTGTGAGAAGCTAACCATCCATACAGTCGCTATTAAAGAGCAGTAACTTTAGTGTTTTCCTCTGTATTAAAGCAAATATGCAAGAACAGCCCCAGTATAGAATAATCTCTAATATGTAAATCTCTCATGTTGTGTTGTTGTTTTGTACAGCATCTGGTTCGGTGCCTTATGAGTTTACCAAGGAAAATGAAAACTCTGTATACAGTCTGTCCAATGTAATGATTTTTAAGTAAATAACCTTATTTTAGTACACAAGTGCTCAGTGTCTGCTCTGATTCTTTCATCTGCTGTTTGTTTCTTCACTTGTTTCTAATGTGAAAAGACTCTTGTCTGGTTTCTACTTGTATAAATTTGTAATCACAGATTAGGTATAAATTTAAACACATTGAGATTCAAGTAAATGTGTAATAAGTCTGTTTTATCAGAGACAATATAATAAATGGATTCAAAGATTAAGCTAATTAATCTAAACCATAACAGGTCCATATATAAATTTTACACCAATTTTTTATCAATGAAGCACAAATGTTTCCAGAAAAAAATGTAGGTAATAAGTTTAAAAATATTTTATACATTGTGACAATTAACCTTTTAATCTTAAAATGTTTAATATTAATTTTTGGTGTTTTATTTTAGTCAAGACAGTTAACACCCAGTCCAGATGCTCAACGAACAATAACAGTTCAAAACTGATCCTGAGAAATAAGAACCAGGGGCCGGTTTTTTTAAAAGTAATCTGATCGGATTACAGCTATCGGATTGGATCAAATCTTGAAAATGGGTATTTCAAAAGAAAAAAAGGATTCAGAAATTGGATTGGATCACGTAATCTAATCTTGTTGATCCGGATCAAACCTTGAGTTTGGGTTTTTCAAAACTTTTTGGTAGGATTGGGATCATTTTGATCCCAAAAATCAGGATTAAACTGATCCCAGCAGGAGGGTGGATTCATGGTGGATATCAGTAATACAACTAGGTTACTCAAATCGGTTAGTTAAATAATACAACATTTATATCATGCATTTTACAGTATTTATATTTATTCATCAATTTAACTTGAAATGTTCAACAGGAAGTACATAAACTAGGTAGGCTATGTAGGCTAGCAACCTTCCAGTACAGCAAATTATAAATTATAAATATTTCAGCCCCATAAAATAATCCCCCAAACAGCTGTCAATATTGAACTCAAATAATAAATTCTGTCTTTGTTCATTAAACATTAATCACACTGACACAATCATCAGTCATGGACTTATCAAAAATAGTATCTAACAATTGCATCTCTTATTGGTCGTCCAGTCGGGCCCTCATTCTGACAGAATGCCGGAGGTTGGTCAGTGTCTCCAATGGGCTCAGGTGCATCAGGGACGTCATCACAGAGAGGGACTTTGCACCTGGTTGCGATGTTGTGTAGGACAATGCAAGCAAGTATTATGTTGCATGCTTTCTGTGGTTCCACTCTTAAGTAGTTAAGGCATGCAAAGCGCCTCTTCAGAACTCCATTTAAGCGCTCAATGGTGCATCTTGTTTTGCAATGAGCAGTGTTGAAGCGTGCCTGCTCAGGTGTGTTTGCAGCCAGAAAAGGGGTCATCAGCCATGGTAGAAGAGGGTAGACACTGTCTCCTAATATGATACCATTTGGTCGGTTGGTTTGGAGCTCTCTATATAGACCGCTCTCCCTCAGGATGCGCGCATCATAGACAGACCCAGGCCACCTCACAACGCAGTTTGTGATGAGGAGCTCAGCGTTGCCCACAAGTTGAACGTTGATGCTGTGTCTCCCCTTTCGGTTTACAAACTCCCACTCATTCTCATGAGGTGCTTGTATGTGCACATGGGTGCACTCGATTGCTCCAATAGTATTGGGCATATTCCCCAAAAGAAAAAAATTCTGCTTGGCCTGTGTGAACTGGTCATCCTTTGGAAATGAAACATATTAATTAATCAGGCTGGCCAATGCAGTTGACACACTTTTACAGAACATCACAAACAGTTGATTTTGTCACAGCCATGTAGTCACCCACAACTTGGTAGAAAGTCCCACACGCAGAAGCGAAGAGCAATGAGGACCTGTTCCTCCACAGACAGACCATGACTGAAACCCGCGCCCTACTGGAGGGTGTTAGGTGCCATTATAGGTCATTGGTAGGATCTTTTAGTTCTGCCAAGGGTGGTGAAGTGAGCAGTAAAATGAAGAAGGAAATTTGGGCTGAAATCACACAACATGTGAATGCCATGGGGTTTGGCCAGAAGAGGAAAACAGAGCAACTAAGATTTCGGTGGAAGAATCTTAAGGCCAGGGCAACAAAAGACCACGCTGAAGCCAAGAACAGCCAAACAGGCAACAACCCATATAAGAGGGGTGAATACACAGACATAGTCCTTGATATTATTGGAGGTGAAAAGTCGGAAGCTCTGCATGGGATCCAAGATGTTGCAGAGGATGGCGAGCCTCTGATGACAGCAGACATTGAGCCTTCTTCAGAAACATTTATTCTTAATCTCAGCCCTGTAATCCAGGGGGAGGTCAATCACAGGTGGAGCCAGAAGGCCTAGTTCCCACAGGACCCCCAGAGAGAGGCTCAAAGCACCCAAACAAAGATAACGCCTATAAGGTACTTCTGCAAAAAGAGACTGAAAGGGCAGAAGTACAGATCCATCTAGCAGAGGAACAGCTTCTTGCTCGGCTGCAGCAAACCAAGGCCAGACTTGAGATCCGCCTCCTAAAGGCCAAACTTGGACAAGCTGGTCTCTCCACAGCAGACAAAGCAGATGATGGAGAACTCATAAGAGAAACTACTCATAACAAGAACTAAGTCGTCATTTATTTTGTTAAGTATTGGACATTTAAGCCTTTTTTTATCCAGTTCAATTCAATAAATCTTTGTTTGAAACCTGTTCGAAACATCCATAATGTATTTGTGAGTAAAGTATGTATTTATTTATGTATTTGTTGTAGGTCTCAGATGAGTGGACTGCCTGTTTCCAAGAAATGGACAATGGAGGGGGATGTTTATATTGTTTGTTTGCTGTTTCGTTCAGTCCTATTTTCTGTTGAAATAAAGCATATTGGAGTGACCCCACACTATTCTACCTGTTGTTCTTTACATAGCTACATTGTGATAGTCCCATTTAGACCACAGGTAAAGTTTGAATCCGGATCAGAGTAATCCAATCCCACATTGCTTTGAAAAACCAGCATAAAAATAAAATGGATTACGTGATCCTGGATAGCAGAAAAAGAGATTTCCAAATCTGGATCAGTTTGATCCAGATTAAAACTTTTGAAAAACCGGCCCCGGGTGACGTTCAACATTCACAGCTTTAACTCCATTTAAATGGATTCAGGTCTTTGTTGTAATTATTGTTCAATAGTCTGTAAAATAACCCTTATCACTGAATTTGGTTTTGAGACCTGAATTCTGTCACTTAACATTAATTTGTGAATTTGTTTAATGTTTGAACTAAATGTAGTCACTCAATGTGATGTTTGATTTCGTCAAAAGAGACACCTTGGTAAAATACATTTTCTGAAAAATGTGCGATCAAGTTTCTGATTTTATATCACGACAGAAACTCTTAATCTGAGCAGGAGTCCTACAACTGCTTTTTTTAGAAATGTTCTAGCCCGTTTTATTTGGTTTCAACTTCACTAGGAAATGTTCTTAATTATAAATCGATACTTCAGACAGTTTCCCTTTCTTGTTAAACCAAGTTGAAAAACTACATATTTACAAATAAATCAGACCTGAGGCTGAAACCATTTGATCATTAAAAATCACATCTGATTTATCTTGAGATATTTAGTGACACCATCAGAGTAGTTTAAATCTACTTCTCATTAAAACCTGTTAACATTGGTTCAGTTAATAAAACAGTCTTTTATTTTTAGTCAAACATTTCCGTCTTTATTGTTCAACGTCTACTTGTCCTCGGGCTTGTTGAAGCAGTAGGTGAGGCAGCACTTTCCGCAGTAGTGACGGTCGAAGTGACTCGCCATGAACACGCCGGCGCCGCACTCGTCCGCTGGACACTCGCGCCTCAGACGGTGGATTTTGCCATTTTCGTCCACCTGCAACAAAAAAAACGTTTAAAACTGAAGACAAGGACCTGGAGATTCATCTGAAAGGAATGATAATAAATCTAGTGAGAGTAAGAACTGCTTCAGTTTCAGATGGACTGTACCTTGTAGTACTTGAGCACAGCGAGCTTGACCTTCTTCCTCTTGTGCTTGTTCTTCTTGGGGGTGGTGTAGGACTTCTTCTTCCTCTTCTTGGCACCACCACGCAGCCTCAGCACCAAGTGCAGAGTGGACTCCTGGGAGCACAGTTAAATTCAGTATTTAACAAACTCAGTGGGTTTTAATCTTATATAAATGACATTAACAGCGCCGTGATCAGGGTTTTAAATGGACTTTGAACCAACAGCTCACCTTCTGGATGTTGTAGTCGGACAGAGTGCGTCCGTCCTCCAGCTGCTTTCCAGCGAAGATCAACCTCTGCTGATCAGGAGGGATTCCTGCAGGTGGAAAAAAAAACAGATATCAACACTGGACGATTCGTCTACGTCTGAAGCATCAGCCTCAGAAACGAGCTATGAAATGATTCTAGATCCACTTGTTTCCGACAGATCCAATTATGACAGGCATAACAGGTGAAAACTACAACTCCCAGAATGCTCTTCACCGAAAACATTGCTCCAAATATCTGATGTACTTCAAGTTAATCTGACAGTTTGACATTAGTCCACAAAGGTGAATTTTCCTTCAGGCAAAATCCTGAAATATTCCGTAATAGAAAGGTTTTTTATAGAACTAATGAACAAACTGAGAATTTGTCACAAGCTCTTAACTTAACATTTGACAACTTTGAAAAGCAAACAGCCAATTTTACAAGTACGACTTTATGTACCAAGTAGTTAAAACTTAAATCCTCACATTTACCAGTTATTCATATTAACAGTAACTAGATGTCAGTGTAGTAACTAAATATTAAGTGTCACAAATGACGTAGAAAATATAGACATGTCATTTCTATGAACTGAAATCATGTGATCATTAAACTTTAAAAGAATTAGCTCATCTGATACTGGAGATATCAGATGAGCTAATAGTCCATAAAATCGCATAATTAAACATCAGGATATTGAACTCACCCTCTTTGTCCTGGATCTTGGCTTTGACATTTTCAATAGTATCTGACGGTTCAACCTGCGGAGACACAGACAGGTGAGAGTTAAGATAAGATTAATTAATCCTTTATTAATCCCACAAGGAGGAAATTGACATTATTACACAAGCAAGAGTCAAATAACTTATCAATGAGTAATAAGTGTAAATTACAAAGAAATGAATAAAAAATAATACTTAGTGTAAAAACATTAAAGAGAATACATATTGCAGTTAAGCTAGTAACGTTGTTTAACTAGGTGTAGTTTTCCCTTGTCAGTTTTAACACATGATCACATGTTCGGTATAAAACTCAGGATTCAATCATGACACGTGAACTTCAGGTTAATTAAAAACTTTGATTTTTAAAAACCGTGACGTGAACAGTCACATTCTGCTCCTTCACACGTGTTTACGGTTCTCCGCCGCTAGCTTAGCCACTTAGCTCCCCCCTACACAGCTAGCGGCATTAGCATGTGAGCAGCCGATTAAAACGAGCTTTAAATTTGAAACCGATAAACTTAGCTCGACTTTAAACTTTAATAATCAGTTAGCATGTGAGCTATAGCGATATTAAATCATGTTTTCGGTGAAGTGAGGCGAAGCGGCCGCGGCCTCCATCACAGCCCGGATCACCCACCTCGAGGGTGATGGTCTTCCCCGTGAGGGTTTTGACGAAAATCTGCATCCTGGCGTCGGACCACCTGCGGGGGGAGAAGGAGCAGACGTTACACTCTCTGCCTGAACTCAGACTGCAGCTAACATGGAGGATATTTGTGAGATTTGTCGGTTTAACGCGGAGCTGCTTCTTACCAGTGGCTTCAACGCTAATGGCGGAGCATGAGAAGAGGTCCTGCGCAGTGAGGCACGGGGTTTTCTCCCCGCGTCTGCACGGAGTAGGTGGCCCTCACAGTGCCTGGTCGAAAATTTTTTTTTTGTTCATATATCGTCTTTTTAAATCACGTGTATTTGGATTCATTTCAATCTTAATTTCAACATATATTAAAAATGAATTATAGAAAAACTAAGGAATCTGTCACTGTAGTTTTCACGGTAACTATGGCAACGTTGATTAATGGCCTCCCAGGGGAAAACGTCGACGTTTAGCGGAAGAAAGAATAAAACAGATAAAATAATAAAGATGGCAGAGCCTAAAAACTCCAGGCAAACAGCAGAAGAAAGAGTTTTAACTTTGGACTCGTTGGTTTCAGACACAGGTGAAGGTTTGGTTCAGTTTGAAGAACATGAAGAGGAAGAGGAGCAGCGCTTCATCACCAGTCGCTCCGTGTTCAACAAGGTGATGTAATGTAATATATAATATAATAAAGTCTTTATAATGTTTGATCTTCGTTGGTTAATCTTTCACTAACATAGATACACATCTGCAAACAGAGACAAGCTGGACACACATCAAAACTACAAGAAACAAACTATTAACAGATTTAAATCAGATTTAGTTGAACAGAAAAACTTGAAAGACAATACAGCAACTTATTATTGATAGAAAATCAACTGACAGCTATAGTTAAAATAAGTTTCATTCCAATATAATCACATTTATGAAGATCTGCTGATTTTCCTTTATACTTGAAGTTAACTTTGAGATAATTTATTGTTGTTTGGATGAAACCATGAAGAGGAAGCCGTCTGTTTGGGCTCTGGGGAATTTTGACCCTTTTCTCAATTCCCACAAACAAAACCATTGATTGATTGATCAGCTAATTGATCCAGAAGGAAAATAAGAAATAGTTGCAGAGCAAAATAACCTAATGACATTACTGAAGCTCCACTTTAACCAACTACATCAATGAAATTCTGCTTTTACATTCATACATCAGGAGAAATGTATAATAATAAAACACTCACAGGGTCCAATCTTTTATATTTACATTTGCTTTTAAATACATTCATTCTTTAGACTACTTACTAATGCTGGACTATTTTTACAGGGTTATACAATAACCCTGTAAAATAATGATTATTATATTGAGTTTATTAATATAATTATATTATATTAATAAACTCATTTCATATAGCACTTTTTAACAGAGTGCTTTACAAAGAAGAAATACAACTAGACAGATAAATGGGAATAAAACAATGGAACACGTTCAGAGATAAAATGCACAGTGTTGTCAAAACATATTCTCAATCCTCCTCCTCACTTTTCTGACAGGTGATTGGTCGAGCGACAACCTATAAGAGACTCCTGTTGACCATAAAGACAGCGTACGAGGATTTCATCAGTGAGCTGAAGAGGAGGGAGGATGAAGACAAGAAGGCCCAGCGAACTGTGGCTTCCTTAACCTCACTTCCAAAATCATTAGTGACCTGCCAGAGATTAGCCGAGCAGCTGAGGGTCAGGTTTGTGTGTGTGTGTTTGTGCGTGTTTTTGTGTATCACAGCATTCATATCCAACATAATCTTCATCTCTTTTTTTCATGGTGCGGACGATTAAAGAATCATTATGTTATAAATTAACACCCGTTTGTTGCTTTCCAGGATCTCACACCTTCAGAGTGAAACATCAAACCTTCTGGAGGAGCAGAGGAGACAGAAATCATCTGAAGGGCAGAGAACATGGATTCCTGGTACCACTGACACTGATCATTACACCTGACTGTGTTTTATCTGTTGTCTCATCATCCGTCAACCTCTACACTGAGAGTCGGACACACAGCTGAACATCCTGAATCTCTCAGGTTTGACTGTTGCTGAGTCTGAGGATCCTGAGGCTCTGGACGAGCACCTGAGGCGTCTCGAGGCCCAGAGAGCTGCTCTCCTGGACAGGAAGAGTCACTGCGTCTCTCTGGAGGTCAAAGCTCAGCTGCACGTCGAGCTGCAGAGCGTTGAGTTCCACAGGGAAGAGCTGAGCACAGAAAACCATCAACTGAAAATTCTGTAAGAGCCAAAGCCCCAAAACCTGCTGCTCTCTGAGTGTAGAATGATTTCAGGAATATCTCACCACCTGTTTCAAGATAAAGATACAAAATTGTTGGTCCGAGACACGCAGAGAAAATCTTAAATAGCTTTCAAAACATCTTGGACTGCTCACATGAAAGCATTTTTATTTATTCAGACGGTTTCATGTGGATGTTGTTTTTCTTTCTGTCTCGCAGATACAAGCGTCTCAGATGCGTGTGTGACCAATTGTCTCGCTGGGAGGAGGAGGAGGAGAAGCAGGTTCCGCTGGAGGAACTCCTGGGTTCTACACTGGAGAACATCAGACAGACCAGCGGTGAGACACTGATGTCATCCAAAGACATTTCGATTTTCATTTGACCATAGTAAATACAAAATGGACGTAGACTCTGGTGTCTGAAACCTGTATTGTTTGCAATGACCAGCAGAGGGCGACTCCACTGGTTGTTTCTGAAGAAGAAACTCATTTTATATCTTCAGTCAACATTTTCTTCAGGAGTTTCTGTTTCAATCTCTAGTTTCAAGATGTTTATTTTGTGAATTTTAGTCCATTTAGAGTCAAATAGGCCATAAAGCACCGTATGTATTGGGGGTGGATACCACAGTGTGATTGACAGTTAGTGTCATATTCAAGCTCTCAATCAGGCTCCACCCCCCTTAGCTCTAAATATGGTTTCTTCTGGTTTCAAAAAACCAAGATGGTGCTGAACTCACTGTGAAACTGAGGCTACAGCAGCTCACAAACCAGTGGGTGATGTCATGCTGGGTCGACAGTTGAATATAAACAAGCAGCTGGAAACAAAGACCTGTTTTACATGTTCAACAAAAACACTGACCTGAACACTGACCTACTAGTGTACCACAGTACTTCTGATCAGGTGTTCACATGTTTTTATTGAAATAGAGTTGGACTCAAACCTTCCTCTGATTGTTCTGCAGTGACGAACGATGACGACGATGATGAAGAATTGTTTGAGACAGAAGAGCCGACTGGAGTCAACGGGTCCGAACTCGTAGCAGATCACCTGGACAGGTGCTGCCTTCACAGACGTGTTTGTGGTGCGTTTATGTAAACGCTCTCTGAATATCTCTCCGCTCGTTCCACCAGGTTCATTGAGCTCTTTGACTCGGCTCAGTATGAGGACGCTGCTCTCGTTGCTGCCAGATCTCCTCAAGGAGTCCTGAGGAACGTCGACACCATGGAGATGTTTAAAGGTCCACACACACACACACACGCACACAAACACACACACAGATATCTATACAGTACGAGTTTCCTGTTAACAAACATGCTTCCACGCCATTATTATTGAGCCTATGTCTTGACTTTTGTAAACTATGATACAGATGCAAACCTTCTCCTTCTGATTGGTTGTCATCAGTCATGTGACTCAACCAGCACTTACTGTCAGTAACAGTTCCACCCCGTTGTCGCTCTTAATGTTCACCATTGCTGTTCCTCTTATTCTCTCTACTAAGCAACCTTTTCTGTCCTCTCAGGTGTGACCGCCGCCCAGGGGTCAGTCCCCCCTCTCCTCCTCTTCTTCCAGGCCCTACTGATCACTTCCCCCCCTGGTACCCAGCTGTCGGCTCCTCTCTCTCTGCACTGTGTCCTCTTCGCCCTGCGTCATGGCGCCTCACAGCTCGTCACCCACGCCATCACCCAGAACAAGTGAGCACATGAACCAATCATCAGAGAGTGAGATTTCTCAGTCTCTGCTGGTGTTTCAGGTCCTTCTCTTCTCAGACTCACCTTGTCTGAGCGCCTGGGCGACATCCTTATCCAGCACGCTCTGGAAGACGCCAGTGTGGCCGACCTGTGTCTGGCGTTGGCCACCGTCGTCTACGAGGCCTGTGGGCTGAACAGGAAGACGGCACTAAGCATGTGCAGGAGAGGCCTCATCCACAGCGCCGCCAAGTTCATGCACCACTTCAAGGACCTCACAGCTGGTGTGTGTGTGTCTGTCAGCTTGTGTTTTCATCTTTGTTAGGACCTGGACTCACCATTTAATTAAATTATTAAATCTCTCTCTCTCTCTCTCTCTCTCTCTCTCTCTCTCTCTCTCTCTCTCTCTCTCTCTATCTCTCTCAGAGGACTTTATTTGGGTTCTGTGTCGCTCGCCCAGCCTCACCCTCCTCCATCTGTTGACCGAGCCTCAGCACAGTGTTCAGGCGGCCATCTTGTCAGTGGGTAGGGCGTGTTCCAGTCTGCTGGTTGACCCTCATCATGGGGAGTTAGCGCTGCAGCTCCTGGACAGTTTTATCAGCCGAGGTCGAGGTGCGTTGACAAACAGATTATCACAGACAATCATCTACACTGTAGGCTGTAAACAGTGTTGGGAAGGATACTTTCAAAACGTATTCCGTTACAGAATACAGAATACATGCCCAAAAATGTAATCTGTAACCAGTGTTGGGAAGGATACTTTCAAAACGTATTCCGTTACAGAATACAGAATACATGCCCAAAAATGTAATCTGTAACGTATTCCATTACATTAACTAATCTGAGTAACGTATTCTGAATACTTGGAATACTTCCGGTTTGTATTGCATTTTTTAAGTGTATGATTGCGGCGTTGTTATAGTCAGTGGAGAAGCAGCAGTTTAAACTCTCTCTCCAGCTGGATGTCCGGCTCCCATCCACTCCCACCTCTGTGCCGGCCCCACCGGAGGCTGAAGGACCCCCCCCCCCCCCTGCGCCAAGGCTGCCTCGCGCCGTGCTACGATCGTTTCGGCGTCGAGTTTATTTTTTTTTGCGCTTGACGCGAGCGTATCGCTCCATGAAACACACTGAAAAATGATTTTAAACGATATTGATGACATTTTATATGATATAAATGATAAAGTATGCATCCCATAGTTTGCATTCCCCTTCTGTTGTCCTGGAGTTTTAATTTTACCAATTTTACCGATCACATTATTAAATGCCCCCCTCTGCCCATCCACTACAGACACACAAGCAGTCATAAAGATAAAAAGAGAGGGGGGGGCGGAGAATACGTAATTTACCCTCGACACCCGACATTGAACGGAGAGAACAGCGGAGAAGTTCTTGAAGATGGATGAAATTAAATTGGGACGCTGTTGCAGTTAATGTTGGAGCAACAAGTGACTAAATGCTTTTATACTACTTGGTCAACGGGTGATATTATTAGCGCTGCCCGGCGCTTCAGCGTCCGGTGTGAACCCGGCGTGCCTCGCTGGTCTCCTGCAGAGCCATGACAGCGGAGCTCTGGGAGCGCAGGTCGGTCTTCTCTCACCAGGTGCTGGAAGGGCAGCTTGCGGATCAGCAGCTCCGTAGATTTCTGGTAGCGACGGAACTCTCTCAGAGCCTCGGTCCCGGGCCTGTAACGGTCCCGAGCGGGTAGCGGTGAGGCTCCTTCACGCCGCCGGGGGCCCGGGCGCTCTTACGGCAGCCCTGGTCTCCAGCTGCTTCCTGGGGGCTTTGCCGCCGGTGGATTTACGAGAGAGTGAATAAACTCGAGAAGTACCGTCATGTAATCCACTGATTTCAACAATGTAACTGTATTCTGAATACCATCTATTTAATCTGTAACTGTAACGGAATACAGTTACTCATAATTTGTATTCTAAATACGTAACGCCGTTACATGTATTCCGTTACTCCCCAACACTGGCTGTAAATAAAGATTAACACACAGCTCTCAAAAGTGACATCTCTGTCGCCCCCTGGTGGCTGGCTGCAGCAAAGGGCCTCATTTTTAGCAGATGGGACAAATCAGAATAGACAAATGTTTGTCAAAGATTATTTCTGTCATTTAAGGACGTTCTTATCACACTGATGTTTTTTCATCTTTCTGAAAAATCTGGTTTTCATTTTTGATTATATAAAAACGGGATGAGACGTCTCTATGACAGCTGAACTGATTCCAGGTTGGACACACAAAGATTCCTCTGCTCCACTTCATGGTCACGACTGCACAGACTCTGACTCCAAATTTCTTCAAAAGCACAAGACAGTGGTTTCATTTTTATATTACAGGAGGAAGTGGATATCCATCGTCCATCTTTATTTACAGTCTATGGCAGTCTGTGACAGAGGACCCTGAATAAAACTTAATGCTCGCCTCTACAGCTTTAAAACTTGTAGACCATAAAACAAGAAATTGAATTATTTAAAATTGTATTTAAAAACTTGTGACCTCTGTGTGTCTCTGTCCTCTCAGAGGTTTTGGAGACTGTGATCCTGGAGGATAGCGACTCATCGGTGGACGTTTGGATCAATGTTGCGTCTCTGTGCTCTGAGCTGAAACGACCCGACTTGAACCGAGCCATCATGTCCGTCCTTCTGGACCAGAGCGGGACGGGAGTCTTGTCCCCGGACCTGGAGGGAGCCCGTCTCATGGAACACGTCTTCCTATGAAGACGGAGCGTGAACGTTCTCAAACACAACAACACACGCAAAACAACAGCAAATACTCCTCTTCCTCACACATATTCTGGATGTTGTTGTGTAAAGGCTTAAATATGTGAACAGACTGTGGTTAAAAATGAGGAACCACACTATAATTCTATTATTCTTCAAAGTGTCAATTTTATGAATTAAAGCATTAGATTCAGTCCAGTTGTTATAATTCCTGAATCATCTGTCATAATCAGTGTCACAATCAGGCCTGTCACTGTGCCTCCTGACCTTTGACCTTTAGCTGGTGTCAGTGAAATGACTCAGGCATAAACTAAAAGCTGAAAAAGTGGCGGCCAATGGCCACCAGGGGGGGGAACAGGTTCCCAAAAGGAAGCTGAGATCAAATTGGCCTTAAAACATAATAGTAAAGAAATCAGGCAAATCTTACGGTTATAACAACATCGACAAAAATCCTATCCTGACACGACCTGGAGCTTATACAGGTTAAAGAATCATTTATGATCATATGTGAGGAATTATGTCATCATGACGTCACTATGAAGTCAGATAATAATGTCATGTAGTGAAACAGTGCATTGGCTTTACAATCAATGAAATTAGAGACACAATCTACTGTTTGTTTAGATTAACCAATCATCCGTCATGATTAAATGACATCACATGAAAACAGACAGTCACCATTGTCTGATCAGGGTTCAAACAGTATCTATATCTATAAAAGTAACTATAATATTAAACCAGTGACCTGATGTCATGTTTGGTGCCAGATAAATGTGACGGGTCTTCGCCCATCAGATGTTAGACGGGAGAGGAAAGAAGAAAAAAACAAATATTTTGACAGTTATTTAAATGGAACACTGACTGCAACCATTATGTAAATGTTATCGAGTGATGACAAAAAATGGAAATACTCAAGTAAAATACTTTAAAGTCTTTGAGGTACTTTCCACTATTTTATTACTGAAGGTACATTCACGATGTGACTGTAAATATACAGGAGAGTTGTGTTTCTCACTGAGGTGATGCTGAAGTGAAGCAGAAAGACGAAGGAGGATAAGAACCGAACGAAGAGGGGAAAAGATGCAAAGGTGCTGATTCACAACAGCTGCCTGGCTTCACCACATCACATTGATCTCCTGCAGTGTGTGTTTGTGTTTGTGTATGTGTGTGTGTGTGTGTGTGTGTGTGTGTGTGTGTGTGTGTGTGTGTGTGCGTGTGTGTGTGTTTGTGTGTGTGTGTGTGTGTGTGTGTGTGTGTGTGTGTGTGTGTGTGTGTGTGTGTGTGTGTGTGTGAGAGAGAGAGAGGGAGAGCGAGAGCGAGATAGAGAAGCTGACACAGCATGACACAGC
Source organism: Limanda limanda (assembly GCF_963576545.1). Lineage (NCBI taxonomy): Eukaryota > Metazoa > Chordata > Actinopteri > Pleuronectiformes > Pleuronectidae > Limanda > Limanda limanda. The sequence continues at coordinate 4,250,744 of NC_083650.1, forward strand.
TTATTTTCACTCTCTGTCCCTGTCACTTTCAAACCCCATCTACTTCTCCCAGGATGCCACTGTTTAGAGTGAGAGAGCGTCAAACCCCCCTCCACCAGTTTCCAGATTTGAGACATGTTTGTGTGTGAGTGTGACTGGAGCAGATCTCAGTTGGGATTTCACCCCATAAGAAACTGAAAAAGTCCTCACAAAACAAGACAAGACTCAGAGGTGGGGGGTTGTTACGCATATTTATAACACACTCATTCAACGTGTGTGTTTGTGTTTGTGTGGGTCCAATCCACAAAAGGGGACAGATTTAAAGATTGAGGAAGGTCTTCTAACTGGGAACACGTCACATATCCTCTGACATGTTAATCAGGACATTACTGTAAACTGGGTGAAGCCTTGACCTCATCAGATTCTCTGATCACAGTCAAACCTGCACCATCAGCACCACTGGTCTGATTTTGGTCCTGAGATATTTCTGACCACCGCTTGGTCTTTCTCACACATTATCGTACGTTGTGCTGCTCTATCTCTGAAACAGACACATATATATTTTCATGTTATTTATAGACTCCGGGCTGTAACTCTATATCTCCTGCTCAAGCTGAGTTTAACTCCCTGCTCCTCTGCAACTTAATGCAGTTTCCTCTGAATGAACTTCTCTAGAAACCGAAGAGACAACTAGAATGTCAATTATACATAGATTGCACATAAATCAAATACATTTGTGGATATCAGTCTAAATATGTAAGATTTGTATCATCAAGATCCATGAATTATTTAAGGCATCAGTGAAAATATATAAAAACGTTCTATCTCAAAATGTTCAAGACAAAGATCAGAAAATAATTCCATAAGTTCTTTCTTGTCTCAAATCTGTTCAGTAGTTTTTACGTCATTCTGCAGAAAAACAAACAAACGGGTGAAACAACCTGGCAGAGGCCGAGGTTCCTGAACGCACCACTTGTCTTCATGTGGCAGAAAAACTGAATCACAGTGACTGATTCGTCATCCTCAGCAGACTGATGATTAACTGAACCACTGCCCTGAACTAGAGTTACTGCTTTGTTGTTCTTTAGTTTTTTTATTACGTTCTGTTATAGATTTACACTCTCTGGTTTTCACAGCGAGTAAAATCTGGAGTTTTAATGACTTTACATATTTGCATTTTAGATTTTCTCTGGTGGCGTTGCGGTTTAAAGGCCTGAGCGTCAACCGCAACCTCCAATCATAGCATAACATCTGATATGAACGACATTATTGTTAAATATCATCAATTATAATTCCATGGGAAATGAATATTCATGGTGGATTAAGATTTAAAACCACATAGCAGGTGTGAGCCACTTGACATTTGAACTTTATTTTCAAAATGCTAAAATGTCTTCCTCTGATTAGTTTGACTTTATGATCAACATTGAAACTTTATTGCTATAATATTTCAACTTTATTCTCCATATTTTAACTTTATTCTCAATATTTGAACCTAATTCTCAACTTTTAAACTTTATTCTCAACTTTTCCACTTTGTCCTCAACATTTAAACTTTATTCTTAACATTTCCACTTTATTCACAACATTTAAACTTTATTCTCTCTTCAATTACAGTAGAAAGGTGAACCCTGCTCCCCTCGTGTGTATTTCACATGAGTGACCCTCTCTGTGCTGTGCTCGGGACAACGTGTGAAATAGCACACAAAGTACAGAACTCAGTAAAAGTACGTGGACCTGCAGCAGTTATGTAATAAAGTTAGACTCTGACTCAGTTTTCTGCTCCTCCTCTATTTAACAGGTTGGATTGGGGGCGGGGTCAGCCTACAAAGACGGCTCCTGATTGGTCCCAGCCGGCGTCACTCAGAGGTTATCCAGCAGGTGATTGGTCGGCGGAGTTCCTCCACTTCTTAACTTCTGGCTGGTTCTCGAGGACTCGGGTCCGACTCTCGTGCAGCTGTGGTCCGGTGCGAAGAAGTGAATCTCACCTGAAGGAGTTCCCGGCAACGTGTCACAGATCTTCCCGGTTGGAAGTTTGTTACAGGCGGCAGCTGAACCCCCCACGCACCGGGTCTGAAACTTTTTCCACCTCAGGAGACACTTTGTGAAGAGAAGTACAAAAAAATGGCAGACACCGAGGATCAGCAGGTCTCGTCTTCCACGGCTCTGTTCAGCGAGGCCATGCACCACTACCAGGCCGAGCCGGACACCAAGCCCCCGCAGGACCTCTTCAGCCTGGACGACATCGTGGACCTGGTCGGCGGAGCTCAGGACGCCCTGGACCGACACATTGCCGAGGACAGTGCTACACACGAGGCCACAGAAACGAAGCTGCTGGAGCCAGAACCGGAGCCGGAGTTCGAGGACTCCGAGCCCGAGGTGGAGGAACCCGAGGAGCCCGAGGTGCTGGAGCCCTTCCCAGACTCCACCAGCGCCTGTTATGCATCAGAGACTATTTTTAAGTCAGAGGAGCCCATCATCTTTGTCCCCGAAGCCGAACCCGAGAGCTCAAGGATCACACCGGAGCCACAGGCTGCACCCGAGCCCGAACCTGCCCCGAAGAGCGACGCCCTCCCCGCGGTGGAAGCAGCCCCATCCCCCGCAGAGCCAGCACAGCGACCTGCGGTGACGGAGGAAGAACCACCGGCTCCTGCATCTTGTGAGTATCTCAATGGGAAAATGACAGAAAATCAAAGTGTAAACCGGGTTTAAACATTTTAATCAGCTTTATAAACTAAATACGTTCCACCGGTTTGATGGAGAATTCAGCTGAGATGGATGTTAACGGTTTTTTCCGTCATCATCTTGCCCGGTTTCCGTACCTCGGATGCGGGTTAGCATCGTGTGCTCGCCCGGACGCCGACATGAAGGTTAATAAACGCGGTAAAACGTCAACCTTTAGTCGGTTTAACCGGCTCAACCCACCGCTGGGTGTCAAAACGAGTCAAACTGCGGCATTTTCTTCACAATATTGAGTTTTCCGGTAGCGGTGCAGGTTAGCCCGGTTAGCGAGCTAGCGCAGCCGCCCTGAGGCGAGCGGATGGTGGATGACGGGCAGCAGCCGCTCGCCGCCTGGATGAGGCTGTGGATGAAGGATTCACACTTTTAAACCACGCGAGTTTTTATATTTAATGAAAAAGACATGATCCATGTTTGGTGTCTCTCTAGCGGGGCTGAGAGGTGCGGGAGGCGGCAGCGTGGCCCCCGGGTCCCGATGAGCTGCAGCGGTGCGGCCCACCTGTTCTCCCCAACAAGCCTCACGCTGGGGCCGGGTCGAGCCGCCGGTTTCACCGTTTATCCGCCATCGAGAAGCGAATACACTTCCTCCTCTAACCCCAGAAATGTGTATTTATATGATTCTAAAACCATTTCACGGGAAGAGGTGGAACCGATCCCCCGTTTCAGATGTCATCGTCCATCTGCTCGGTGCCGCTACCCGCTGTTGCTAGCCCCCCGGTTCCATTATCGGACGCCATTCCCTTTCTCCTGGTCATTGTAGGTGCAGCTAATGAGCAGCAGCACCAGTTGCTAAGATGAACACCAGTTTATCAAACGTGCAATAAACCAGTGAAATGCAGATAAATACACGTGTTTGTTCCGCCAGCAATCAGGTGCTCCCCGGTGCTAAAGCTAACATTGCACCCCGCAGGCCCAGTGGTTTATTAACCCTGGATTTGGTCATTTTAACCCGGGTAGAAATGAGCACATGTCAAGTAACTGTAATGTGTCAGAGGCTCGGATGACGTGTGAAGGAGTGGCCCGTCAGACAATGCTGTGTCCGATGATGGATGCACGGGGAGTTAGCGGCTCAAGCTGTAACCCGGAGATTAGTCACAACAAAGGAATCCGCTCTGCCCCCCCTCCCTGTCGGCTCCTCTGCAGCTCCACGTCCCCCCCCCCCACACTCACTTCACCACTCGCAAGCATACGATACGATTTTAATCTGTTAATGAGTCATTCAAACCCCGTGTTTTACCTCCATCTCCACCCCAGAGCAACACCTTAAACCCGGCTGCAGCTCAGCCTCAGAGGCCTGAGTCCTCCACAAACAGCCATCACTGCTCTGAATCCTCTTTAAACGGCCTTTTTGATAATGTTTGGACTTATTGTGACTAATTGTGACGTGTAGGGAGTGGATATCGTGAGCTGTGTTGTTCCCTGAGATGTGTGAGGTAAACAGGCCTGTGTCTGGGCTCCATCAGGCAGCAGGGGCAGGGTGGGGCTGCTTGGCAAGGCCACTGATGGAGGTGGATAAACCACGAGCTCTGCAGTCTGGACAAAAGACCAGAGCATGTGCAACATATCATTTACAAGATAATAATAAAGAAATCCTTTCAAGAATAAATAGGGCTAGGGCTGCTACTACTAAGGTTTTTTTTCATTAGCAATGAGTCGGCCAGTTACTTTTTCCAGTTAATCTTTTAATCTACAAAACATTATACAAGCTAATCGAAATATGAACAATGTAAACATAACTAATACAGTGTAACAGTAATATAACAGAAAAGCACATATATTAGTATTCCATGGTTTATTTTACGTTGCATTTAAAAAATTTACTTTTTCTCAATCAGCTATTCGTACTTATCTTCTCCGCCGCGGAATGAGGTTTCCTGCTGGGATCGAGTGGTTGAGACCAACTCCCGACCTTCAGCAGCTTCAGCCAGCATTGAGTTTAGAAGACAAAAGGTCACAATAAAGGTCCTGGGCGTGACAGTCACTCGCTATTATAAGACCGGCCATGGGTTGCCGGGTAACAACCTCAGTAAACTCCAGGAATTGAAGCAAAACACTTTGATATTGTTTTTTTTTTATATAGAACTTGTTGAATAAAAGAATAAAGTTAGATGCTGAGCTTTTCACTGTTTTTTATTGAATGGAAAGTAAACAGCTGCTAATGCTAACAGGCTATGTAGCGGACACGTACACATGGCCCCCTTCTTTAAGAGTCTGGTTGAACATTAGCATCCTAGAAAGATTTACTGCCTTTTACAGTTTTATATCTTTATAAACAGAATATCTGTGTCAGAAAGTAAAACATTTGCAAAACCTGAGATCTTCTATCAGGTATATTTCCCGTTTTCTAGGCAAAATTATTCATCAGTTAATCAATAATATTGGTTTCAGCCCACAGTGTGTTAGTGACAGATACAACCAGTCTTTTCTCTGCACCCGAGTCTGCTCCGATGACTCCTGCTGTGACTTTGCATCACACAGATTCCTATAAAAAAATAAGTTTCCGTCCCCACCCGTCAGACAGCGCTACTGACAGGCCGGCTCGGGGCTCAATGGTCACCACCGGCCTATATCTTATTTTTGGGTCACCCACATCCGTCAGCGTGTGTTTGTGGAGAGCTTGTGATGTGGTCAGGTGGATTAGACGGAGAGGGGAGATGTCAGACACACAGTCACAGAGGCTTAAGCTCAATGAGCGTGTGTGTGCGCAGGCCAGTGTTGTTGTTTTCGCTGTATCCTGGTGAAAGCGACGCACAAGTGGGGTTAAGTGCTCGGGAGTCCGAGCCCCTCGCCCAAATCAGTAACACCACCAGGCTCCGCTCTGTTGTTTCTGCTCTGCCAACACAGCAGCTGGCTCAGCCTTACAGAAGTGAGCCACGCCCCTGACTATGATGAGAACCACATGTTAATCTGCTCTAAATCTGGCTTCTTATCGCTCTGATAAGTGCAGGCGTTTCCAGAAGATGCTGTTTACCCATCTTGTGCTGATTCGTCACATTCATGTGGATTTTCAGGTCGTCACATTGAGCTGAGGGAACATTTTTCTGTTGCAAAAATCCGTTCAATTTGTGAACACGTGGATTCCTGGAGCTGGAAACGATTTAGTTTTATTTGACTCAATAATTGATTGATTTATAATAAGTAGCATCGACGGGAGAAACCAGATGTTGAATTTATAGATAAATGTCGGACTCAAGCCCCTTTTCAAGTGGTCAAAAACCTGCTTACATCTGGCTGTTGTCTGCAATGTGAATGGAAACAATCAGCATTCACTTGTGGGTCAGATGACTCTGCAGTAGACCCACGTTTTAATCGCCTCCGAGTGGTAGTGATGGTAACATGACACCCAGGTGAACAAGCTCATTTCTTTATTTTTTTAGTCTAGACACCAATGCTGTGACGTACTTTGATCTTCGGTGAATTGCCACGTAAATGACAGACTTTTTTGTCGTTTTTTTTTATTCTTGGAGAAAATGTGTTCAATACAACGCTGACGAGATACGAGGTGGGGAGCTTCTCAGTTTCTGGCATCTTTGTGATGTACAAAGTCTTCTTTTAAAGGGTTTACCCATATAAAGAAAAAGTGTGAATACCTGCTAATGTTTTTAAGTATTAGTGTTTCTTCAATAATGTTGGTGAAACCATCTGTACACCCCATCCCCCACCCTCTAGGTGGACAGAAGAACAGGCGTGTCCTTCTCATGTGAATCCCAGCATGTATGTATGTCAGCAGTTCACACGGTAGCAGCAGTTATCACAGGGCCAGGCAGATTGGCATTGTACAGTCAGGACCGAGTTTTTGGTTTTGCTCGAGGCCAGTTAGTGTCTGGCTCTGTGTCATCTCTCTGTTCCCTGAAGCCAATGGAGCAAAGTCCAATCAAAAGACAAAAGGCTCGGGTCAAAACTGCAGAAAGTGAAGGAGCAGTCGGTAGAAACATGCTGAGCCACAAACACTACCAACCTCACATCTCTGAGGTTTTTTAATTGTTTTTGTAGAATTACATAACTGTTGGTTCTGCAGACCGTGGGTTTAGAGGGGTTAGCAATCAATTGTCTGTCTGTCTCGTAACCAACCAGCAAAACCCAAAATAAACGACCCAAAATGACCCTTTAAAAAATCTATAAAGGGAAAGACCAGTACGTTCTGTATTTAAAGCAGAAAGGAAGAAGACAGGGCTTCGATGGGAATTGTACATTGAGTTCTTTATGTTACAAGATGGCAGCAGGTGAAGGTTGCCCTGGAGTCATATGTCAGTGTCGAACTGTGAGATACTTATAGCTCAAGGAGGAGGAAAATACCTCAGCATGTGCAGCTTTAAACTTCAACGGCGATGGCGTGCGAGTCGTCAGTGCTTCGTGGACGGATGGTAAAGTTTGGAAGTGACACTGTGGATTTTGTGGTTCTGAACTAAATTAATGAAATGTGCTGGTAATTTGAAAGAGAAGAACATACAAATGGTATTGGTACATTTTCTGTAAAGTTGATTTTGCATCTTTTTTTATGGTCAGAATAGTCAGTTGATAATTATTTTACTCAACCAGCTCATTAAATACCCATCAAATCAACAATATGAATTAATCTGCAGAATAATGTCTTAGTTAAACTCATTGTCTTATTAGATTCAATAAACTAAAATCTAAATTGATTCAGTTTCAGTCTGTTTAAATAATACAAAGAATTGAACCAATCATATCGCTCAACTCTGGCGTAGTCGTTGATGTTTCTCTTACATTAAATATCCTAAATGGAAAGTCTATCGAAATCACCTCATGTTAAATGGAGAATGTCGGCTGTAACCGGACCAGGGCCATGGTGAGCTGAGCTGATTCTCATGTTACTCAGTCCGGATGATCTCCACTTACAGCTGAACCCGTCCCGAGTGCCAGAACATGGTCTGACGTTCTTTGCAGCTCGTCGGGTGCATTTAGCAGCAGAAAGCTTTAGTCTCTGGATTTCCTGGAAAAGCATTGAATTCAGCATTATCCTCAATAAATCCACTGAATGTTGTAGTGACTTAGTTTTATTCTAAATGTGTGTCATTGGTTTGATCCTAGGTCCTCATCACCTGAAGCTAAATCTCGACAGCAGAGGTAACCAAACAAAACGACCTAATAAGAATAATCATCATGGTCTAATATCACTCGATCAGATCAGTATTGTAAATTTGAATTTCAAACTAAATCTCTGAAGAATTTGATTTTGATAACGGCAATAAATTTGATAATCAACCAAAGGTTTTTTGTGATTCATGCAGATTTCTGACTTTGATTGTCAAAGCTTGATCAAGTGTTTAGTTGATAGGTGTAAGGAGGAATCCTTCTCGTGCCACACCTGCTGCGGTTGAGCCGCGGAAGTCGAGGTCCTGTCGATTCTCCACAACTGCCGCCGATGTGGCCCGGGCAGAAGCTGAGCTTTTTGCTGATTTGATCTTTGGTGCACAACGGCAAATAGTCAAATCTTAACAACTTTTAACTTTGAGGGATCTAGTGCTTTGCTAAAGAGCAACCCTCCCTTTTTCCTGTCTGTATTTTCCTAATTACTTAAGGGATTAAGTCTTTAGGCTGCAGCCACGGGGAGGGTTGCACACAGGGACTCTTTGTTTTATTGTTTTCGGAAAGGAGCTTTTTTAAGCTGGTCCATAATCAAGTGACTCAGAGTGAGGCATGAAGTCAAATTATTTAGGTTGAGGCAAAGATCATTTACGCTGCATAATGGATGATTAATTACTGCATCAAGTGTTGAAATGGGGGACATGACAGCTCCCAAAAGTGAAGCCAAATCATCTGGATTGCCCCCTGGTGGCTCGTACCATTCTACTCGTTATTTAAAAACCAACCAAGAGATGAAGTTCTGCAGTTGGAGTACGTTGTTTGTTTTTATTTTCAATAGTTTTTAGCAGTTACTCGTGGGTCTGGGACATTTTTTTAAGCAGCCTTTTATTTTATTTGTTTGCCTCATGTGGCCTCTCACTTCAGACACATGCAGTTAAGTTGATTTGGTAAAGAGACTCAAAATGGCAGCAAGCCCTGATTTCCACATGTCGTCTCTTAATTGCATTTAACTTAATTCACCATTTATAAATAACCCTCTACTGTGTTTTTTTTGGTTGAACTTGCACAACAGCTCATATGCTCAGTTTCCTCTCTGGCTACATAACAGATGGGATTTGAACTGATTCTTGCTGTTCCTGTGCTGCCTCTTTGCATCCATTCTTCTTTATCTTTCTCAGGCATGTAAACTCCACCTGTAATGTCTGCGTCACGCTATGACACAGATGTTCCTGTCGCTACTTATCTGACCTGTTTTGTCCCCCCCCACACTAACCTCAAGCAAATGTTTGCATACGTGAGAGAACTTGTTGAGTAAGCACTGTAAATATCCAGAAACATGTTAAACTTCTTATGAATGTTGAGCTTTGATGCACACAATGCTGGAAGTACTAAGATCCTTAACTTAAGTAAAAATTACTAATACCCTCACTGTAGAAAATGTTGGTTAAGAGAAAGTAAAAAAAGTATTTGAAGTAAGGCAGTTACTCTTTTGAAAATGTCGAATACATTGGAAACCACTTATAATGACAACGTTTGCCCCATGTCGGAGTGATCACTATACGCAGTTGATTACTTTAAACAAATTGTGTAGCTTCTGTATGATAGTCTCGGAACTTGAGGGAAAGGAAACTCAAAACATGCAATCATCCTACGTCTCCTTTCAATGAATAGCCTGCAGCCTCCCACGTTTCTCCTTCTGGTTCTCTTCAACACACAGGTCGTCACATGTTTTTCACAAATTAAAGTTAAGTGTGGAAATTTCACATTATGCTTTCTGAATCTTCTACCTCATTTCTTGTTATGGAAGATGATTTCTGTCTTCCCCTGGTCGTCCTTTCTTGGCCTTTCGAACTATCTGAATTTACTCTCTTCTTCCTTCTTCTATTTCTTCCACAGATGTACCTTCTCCTTCTAAAGCTCAGCCTCATCCTCTGATGCAATACCCTAAAGGCAAGTTCTCTCTGCTCGCTGTTTCCTCGTCTTTTATTTCCCTTCACCACTTCTTTAGTTCACTCCCCTGTTTGTTGCTGTGCTGTCACTTAATTTCGAGTGGCGAGAATAACCCAATGCAAAGTTGCCTTGCTGTAACATTTGTGGATTTGAGTAACACTAAATCTGATGTTTGACATTTGCTTGTGTTTGTGTTGCATTATGACTCCCATGTTTCTGCTGTAGAGTAGATTGTGATGAGCTAGAAGTAGTTTATAGAGGAATAATGATTCTCCTCAGGCCTGACTTTTTTTATTTACGTTTTAAAATGTATTTTCATCCGACAATATTTTTTCAAAAGTCCTTTGAGAGGAATCATTATCTACTGAGAAGCATTGGGCATGGTTTATTGGCACCAGACCTGGGGCAAAAAATGATTCTACCACCATGTTTCCAACCAGGGTGGTAAACGGATCACCAGACAAATGCTAACAAATCTCAACTGTGGCCGGTAGTCTGCTGATGTATTGTTGTCCTGATCATGTTCCTGCACATCAGAAATATCTACTAGAGCTTGTAGAGCTACTTTTGAGCTCTCTGGGACGATTTTCATCTGCCTTATACTTCTCCTCCACTACCTATTAGAAGCTTACATTGTGCTTGCTAAATGTAGATGTCCATTTAATTTATATATTACTTTTCAGATTATAATTTAACTAATTAGAATTTATTACAATGCACCATCAACTGATTTTGTTCTCCAACATTGCTTCAGGGCTTCCCACAGTTTTTAACTATGTGATAAGACCACTTTGTCTGAAGCAAAGACATAAAGACCAATGTTCATAAATTCTTAATAAAATCTGGGTGTTGTCACTTCCAAATAAATCGGTGATATAATGTTTAACTGGCGTTTATCCCATCTTCACAGCAGGATGTGGAAACTGGTCAGCACATAGTCGGTCAAAACACCAGCAACACTTTACCAATGTCTTTTGGCCTGTGGTCTCCCTCGTTGTCAATAATTTGCTCTGATGTAAGCAAATGGCTTGAGAATAAATGAGTTAATTATGCTGCAAGTGTTCCTGGATGTTTGATTGCAAGACTTCCCCTATTTATGCAACATACAAGAAGTTCATGAAGCCATTAACTTCAAGCCCTGTGGTATAAGCAAAGCAGGGGGGTTGTACAGGGGGTGTTGTGTGTTGTCACCACTAACAGTGCTAGCACCATTATCACAAGCAGTGTTACTGTTTTGTCAAGAATACAAGACAAACCCCCTAGGGGAAACACTGTTACTCGTCTTGTTGTGCAAGAGGCCACAAGATCCCATCAAACCAATGAAACAGTCCTTGTACAGTATTGAAATTTGTAAAAACCAAATCCATTTGGGTCTGGCTCATGTAGAATCCATCACCTGGTCTGTCAGACTCATGTAAAATGGTTGAAGCATCAGAATCAGTTTCTGTGACGATCAGCATTTTTTTAACTACCCCTTTATGAGCCCAACATCTGTGACAGTAATTCTTGGCTGTCAGAAAGATTTTTTTTCCCCCTGAGTTCATTTGTTCACTAAAGAGTCTGTGAACCTGTTTCAACCCGTCATGAATTGATTTAAAACCAGATGCACCAACCTTCAGAAACTCCTGATGTTAGATTGCACCCAATGAAAAACGTCTACTCTGAAACACCCACTACAGATGAACACAGAAAACAATGGATAGTCTTGCATCATTAAGGTAACAGGTGACCCATAATCACAGGCACTTCCCATTCAAAATGAATAACTGATACATGTCATGTTCTGTCTAATATTCAAGCATATATGCTAGTTTAAAAATAGGCTATTTTGAATATTCACAAGTGGTCGTTAATTCAACAAACTACATGAACAGTCTACCTGCCACAGCCAACCTTTCTGCAGCACTTGTCTGGTCTCTATGGTGTTAATATTGTCTGTTGATTTAAAATGTGGAAGGAAAACAAGTTTCAAACTGCCCAACATAACCTTGGGGCCACCCAAGACTACTAATATTCAAAAATTAGACCGTATCATTATCAGTAACATTATGTATTCTGTAGAGATTTGATCTAAGATCACAACTTATAATCAATTGTGGTACAGGTGACAGCAAAGATCAATACTGAGCTGGATGGAGTGTTGCATTACTCAAAACACGTAGGCTATCAAGTTTTTTACAATACAAGCTGTAATTTTGGGTGTAAACATTGCATTCCACAAGGTAGCTCTCGATATGAGTAATGTTGGGTTGCAGTTTATGTTGGATGGTTTGCAATATCACTTTTCTTGGCGTTCCTGTTGGCAGACAAGATTAATGCCGAGTTTTAATCTCCAAACCTTCCTCGATATATTTTCAGTAACTACTAACATCTAACCAGGTGTGGTGAGCACTGTAAGGAATGGAGTATGTCTTTGATATGTGCTGTATTGCATTCTCCCTCCTCCCTTTCTACTCAAGCACTTGGGCAGAAGGGTGATTCCCCTGCTCCCATCTCTCCTCTCTCCCCTCTTCACTCCCCCGACTCTCTGGAGGAGCTCTCTCTGACCGAGAGTCCCAACCAGCCCCCTACTTCAGGATTCGCTGCATCCTTTGGCTCCTTCTCCACTCAAGCCCCCACTATTCATTCCAAGGACATGCCTTGGGAGCGTGAAGAGGGTGACTCTGGACCAGGCCGTAGTAAGAATAAGGAAGACCTTCTAGATCCATTAGCTGGTCCTTACCTGAGTTTAGGGAAAGACCCAGGGCCTCATAATCCGTGTGAAGACAGTGGAGTTTCCTTTTCACCTGAGGAGAAGCTGATTAGCTCAGACATGTCCTCTACTGGCCCCTCCCCAGTGAACCCCCAAATGATGGTCCCAGAATCTTACCTTGCCTCCTCTAACCCAACAGAGCACTGGGATTCACCATTCTTAGCATCTCAAGACAACTCCAAGGTCTCCATGGATAGCTTCTCCAAGGATACGGCTCCCCTTAGCTCCTCCAAGTATGAGCCCGACCTGCACGGCAACCAGTCTGATGAAGATGATGACTTGATGTACGAGGTGAAGAAGAATATCAACCCATTTGAAGGCTATTCTCCACTGGCGGATAGTGGGTACTCCCATTTTGGAGACTCCAAGTCTGACAGCAGAGCTTCTAAAATGTCTGAGAGTCCCACACCCGATCTGGTCCAGTATGGGCAGACCGGAGAATCCCAGGATAGCCCACCGTCTTTTATAGACATGGGGAAAACATTTGAGCAGAGCAAGATGTCCGCTGACTCACTCATGCACTCAATGAATCAGTTCTCAACCGGCTATAAAGAAGAGGAAGTGGAAGAGGAGGATATTGCTCTCCCACCATCACTTCCAGACATCCTGAAGTCTTCCCCGCTCAACCCTGAAAAAATGGACTCTGGCTCCTCAGAGGGAACCCCGGAGGAGCAGAGTCCCATCTTAGAAAGAAGAATGATGGAGTCACCCAACCCGCCTATCAATCTGTCGGCAAACAATCCATTTGCCTTTGATGCTAAGGTGTCCCTTCTAAAGGAGATGACTGAGGAGATGGAGGGAAAAGTTGGAGACAAAGGGGATGAAGACCCAAGCTTTGACGCCTTTGATCTTGTCAAAGAGGCAGAGGAAACCACACCAGTTCAGGTCAAAGAAGAGAAACCTGTCAAGATCGAACAGAAGGATTGGTTCTCAAGCCACGATTCTCCCAAAATGACCGATATGTTTGAGCCACTTGACTTCCAGAGTAAAAAGACCACTGATGAGGATTCAGATTCAGAGTCACCAACAGCCGACTCTCTGTCCCCAGTCCTGGAAGCCATGGCAAAAAACCCTGCGAGCTTCCAGGTGGAAACAAAGGTGGAGGACCTGAAGATGGACGTGGAGGAGGCCGAGGTGGCTGAGGAGGTCTCTGAGCATGAAGTATCCTCTGAGGAGTTTGAATTTATTGAGCGACCACCGAGGGGCGTTATCGATGAGTTTCTCGAGGCTCTTGATACTTCCAAGTTTGCATCCTCCAAGCCCCCAGAAATCCCCATGGATGATGATCTGAGCTTTGGCGATGTGGCTCGAGTCTTTGCACCACCTTCAAAAGTAGCCCCAGCCCCAGAGGTTGAAGAAGAGGCTCCAAGTCAGAGCTCCTACTGCCTCCTTACTCAGGCATCCCACCAGAAGAGCAAGGCCGAGCTAGAAAAGCTGGACATCCAGCAACCCCCATCTTCAGCTCCACTTACCCATTCACCCGTCCACAAACCAGAGGAGCAGGTTGCCAAGAAGAGCATGCTGGGCGGGAAACTGTTTAAGATGCCAAACCTGAACATAAGCACAGGTAAAATAAAGCAGTTCTGGCATGGAAACCACCCCCACCCCACATCCTCCTCAGTTTCCTCTGGCACTTCCATGTTCATCGGCATAATTTCATCTTCACTCTTTCGTTCTCCTTAGTTATTTTCTCCCACCCTCCCACCCAACCGACTAGTAGTCAGAGTTTACTTAAGATCCCATCACCTTCTCCCTAGTGTCACCTTTTCTTTATTGCATTGCATTACATTTTTGCATTTCCTTTGAAATTAACCCTTGCATTTTGCTTTAATTTGTGCGTTTGCATATTCCATCGGTAGTTTGATTTCTTTTTTACTTTTGCTGCATTTTGTGCATTTCTGTCTCATAACAATAACATCATTTCTGTGCACCTGAAAGGGCTGTCACTTTATTCTCAAAGTCAAGTTCAATTGAATTTAACACGACAACAAATCTCTTCAAATCTTTTTTAAATCCCCCTGAAGTCACTTGAGGATGTTGATGTTTCTCATCTCCTCTGTGGTGACTCCCTCGCTGCCTCCTTTTTAGAGTTCTGTCTTACTCTACTGTTAAGTCAAAAGGGCATGCAATAGTTTAATGTGATGGTGAGCCCCTCTGCTGGATGACGAGGCAAAGTACTCCACACGGTCTAGTTTGCATCTAGAATGTCTATTTTGAATTGGAAGAGGTCCTCACAGTTTGGAATAGGAACTCTTATTCAAATGAATGTTTGAATTTCAAATAAGGTGACAGCCCAAGCACATTCTCAAGTATTTCATTTTTATTTTGTGATCCGGTAAGTAAACTGTGATTTTTAGTAGAAATATTCCTTTATTTTGCTTTGGTAAAATCCACTGTAAAAAAAAAAAGGAAGATTTTGTTCGTATTTTATGCGGAAATGAGAAATCCACTGTTGAGCACTGGCTGACATCGGTAAAGTTCCTTCTCTTTGCCCACATTCTAGTCAGTGTACCTCAACGTCTTATTTTAGCTCATCTCTGCTCTGAAAATAACTCGAGATACCAAAGTGAAACCCAAAACCAGCAATGAGACCCCAGCACCCCCTCACTGCCACAGTCACTCGCACACGTGCAGAGCTCACAGCCACACCCTGCTACTGACTGAACAAGCTGCTGCTCTGATCTATGACCTTCAGAACCTCTTACACAGCCTCTAATGTGACAGGACATCATGTTTTATGAACATGAGGCTGAATGTGACATAAGGATGAACTTTGTGCCAAATAACTTTGGGTTGTGATTACATGAGGGGTTATTGAACTTTCCATCTATTTTAGTAGCAGGGTTATTTAGACCGGTAATTTTTAGAAATGGAAAATTCCTGGGTTTCAAACGTGATCCAAATTGGAATTTCCAAACAGTCAAAGAATAAATAAATGGGCCTTCTGATCAACAACTGTTACACATTAGAGAAAATGTGTTTCCACCCAAAAACTCATAGGCTCTCTAAATCTTCAACCAATATAATTTGGTTCCACATTCTCAAACATGAGGCTTAATCATTTCCTTGATTGATTGATCATGTGATCTGTAAAGAAATTAATTCATAGTGACATAAGAGCAAGAAAATTGGAACCATCTTCAAGTAGAAACGCCATCTTGTGGCATTTCTACTTGACAACTGACTGAAACATGAAATAATTTATCAAAGCTGTTTAGCATCTCTAATATTTCACTTGTTTCAGGTTGGGACTCACTGAATTTGCATTATGCAATTTTCCTTTTTTCACTATTTTGCGTTATGTAAATATACACATGTTGAATTTATAACCAATCTCCTATTCAAGATCCTTCCCTGTTTTTCTCAAAACTTAAAAGGCTGCCGATCTTTAAACCCCTGCGTTTGAAGAAAATCTTTAATAAACTCAATGTGATATTTCACTGAAGCTAGTGACTGTTTAGTGACCGGCGAACATCGGTAAAGTTCCTTCTCTTTGCCCACATTCTAGTCAGTGTACCTCAACGTCTTATTTTAGCTCATCTTTGCTCTGGAAGTAACTTGAGATACCAAAGTGAAACCCAACACCCCCATAGAGACCCCAGCACCCCCTCACTGCCACAGTCACTCGCACACGTGCAGAGCTCACAGCCACACCCTGCTACTGACTGAACAAGCTGCTGCTCTGATTTATGAGCTTCACAACCTCTTCCACAGCCTCTAATGTGACATGACGACAGGTTTTATAAACATGAGGCTGAATGTGACATACGGATGAACTTTGTGCGAAATATCTTTGGGTTGTGATTACAAAAGGGGCATTGAACTTTCCATCTATTTCTGTACCAGGGTTATTTTGACCGGTACTTTTTAGAAATGTAAAGAATTTAATTCATTGTGACATAAGAGCAAGAAAAACTTGGAACCAGAAAACTTAGAAATACCACAAGATGCATTTCTACTTGATAAATTACTCAAAGAGGAAATCGTTTATCAAAGCTGTTTGCGCATAATTTCATTTGATCAACTAATTTTAGAAGCTGTAATATTTCACTTGTTTAGGGTTCGGACGCACTGAACCTACCCCCCCCCTCTCAGAAGACTCCTTCACTTAGTCTCCATTTTAATGTATGACTCAGTTTTGAGTCTGATATTGATCAGTCAATATTGCATACGATTACACACAGATAGCCGCTGTGTTATTACAGCAGGAGGACTTTGGTCTTAGGGACGAGCTGCCCAGGCTTCAGTGTATGTGTGTGTTGGAGGAGTCTCCTGTTAATTAAAGCCTCCTCCTCCTCCTCCCTGCATTGCGACACTGGCAGGCCCACAAAGGGTTCTCCGACCCAGATACCAGTCAGCAAATGTTCCTCGTTACACAACGCAAGGTGGGGCGCTGCGACCTGAACATAAATCTCTGCTTTGTTTTCTCTATTCTGATTCATCGTCCACCAGACTGGATAGTCTTGAGTTACTCTGCTTATACCAGATACTTTTTTTGAATACCTCCCTGTACTTTTTTCTACTTAAATAATTTAGTTTGTTCTGTCTATTAATAGGGCTTCAACTTACAATTATATATAATTACATAAATAAAAGAATATATAAAGAAATACAACCAAATATTTTGGAAAGTGTTGTCCGATCATGAGGTTTATGATTTTAAACGATAAACCTGTCAATCTCGTGGCTTATTAACACCGACAGGAAGTCTGTGCTCAGACTTGTATCAGGGTGATGGGTCAGTTTGTACTGTACTGTCGTCACTGAGACAAACTTTGTTCTTCCTCTTTATGCAACACCTCTTTCACCACAGTTCACTGTGTGGTAAAATGTCGGCTGTGAGTTTGTTGCAATTTCATTACAAACCAGTGAATTCATTCAACATACATTTCAGTGCATCTCATTTAGCTTTAATTTCACTTAATTTAGGGTTAGTTTAGAATGTTGCAGATAATTGATATGAACAGTTTTTGAAGCATAATAACATACAAGGCTGTCACAGGAAGAGTTTTGTCTTTTGACCACAGCCTCGCTATCATGCTCAGAAAAACAGATTCCAGAACATATAAATTATATTGCCTTCACGTACACATCTGTAGGTTTTTCTCATCTGTAACAGTCACAAAGATGAGATGAGAGGTTTGTCAGGAGAAAGCTGCTCTCTAGTGGACACAGTCTGGGATTACCACTGTGATGATCACTCTCTCGGTCTGTTCTGCAGCAGATTAGACTCCATAAGCAACATGAAGTTATGTTGCTGTTTGTTTTTATGTCAGATACACTCAGATTTTTCAGCCTGTAAACAGGAACCAGCTTCACTCAGGTTCTCACTGTCGAAATTGATTTCCTGGTTTTGTTCAGAATGCTGAAAAAAACATTTTGTTGGGAAACTACAGCAGCTGGAAAACAAGTTCATGTGGCAGTAAGCCAGTCATTCTTTATTTCGTTATTCTCAACCTCTTGTTGGAAACAGCCATGGGTGGGGGGTCTGGGCTGGGCTGTCAGATGTCATAGATGATCCAGCCCATGTCCCATCCTTCCATTGAGTTTTGTGGAAATACGATAAGTACTTTTTCATAATCCTGCTGACAAATGGTCAAAGGTTGATGTGTGTGTGTTTTATACATTTTCATTCACTTCCGGAAGCCTCAGAGCATTTCGGGCTCTTTCCTTCAGTTAATAGATGAAAAATGAATTTTGCACACCAGACGATTAATTTGAACAAAAACTTTCATAGATTAAATTTGGGTCTTCGCACAAAGAATGTTTGGTTTGCCAGTGTTGATTTCAGACTGGCTGGTTTTAGTGTCATTTTTGAAAAAGGATCAGGTTTATTTTCCCTTGGAGATGTGTAGCTGTTCAATGACCCTGTACCAGGCAGCATCAGCCGAGATGAAACATTCTTCTCCTCCGTCTCGATGCTTCGTCAGCGCACATGTGAGGCAACAGGAGGAGGAGGAAGGGTGACGAAGGGAAAGCAGAGTGACATTTTGGAGAGGTCGGAGAAAGGAGGGGAAAGGGGAGATCCGACAGGGTGGATGTTAGGGGGAGGAGGGAGAGCATGACAGAAAGAGGGAGGCGGGATTGAGGCATATTCATTTATAGTTGCTGCGTCAGAGCGCTGGCAGCAGACACTCAGCTGACAGCTCGCCTGCAGGATCGACTTCATTTGCTCGCTGCAGACGCCCCCCCCTTTCCCCTCCAGAGAAAGCCACGCTCGAGTTCTTCCCTCCCTCTCTTTCCTCCTCTTCCTCCTGCAGCCGGACACACACATTCACTCCAACACGTTCGCATTCGCCGCCTCAGCTGGGTCCCTCTCTCTGTGAAATGTGTGAAGGCATGGAAAACAACGGTGTGGACAAACAGGAGTCTGCCCCAAAGCACTGGAGAAACCATGGTATGATTTGGCTGGTTTGTGGCTCGGGCAGGACTGTGACTGTGTGGAAGGTTCAAGCTGATTCAAGAGGAGACGTAGTCACCACCAAACGTCTTGTTTC
This sequence comes from Limanda limanda, assembly GCF_963576545.1. Classification (NCBI taxonomy): domain Eukaryota; kingdom Metazoa; phylum Chordata; class Actinopteri; order Pleuronectiformes; family Pleuronectidae; genus Limanda; species Limanda limanda. Next base: position 4,269,710 of record NC_083650.1, read on the forward strand.
TTTTATTGCCTCGGCTCCTCTTTCATGCACTGACAGTTGGACATGGATGTTGGAGACCGGTGCTTCTGAGAAGTGAATCGATTGGTCATTCAGAGTCGGACGTGGCAGCACTTTTAACGTTTCCAGCTCAGCCTGTCCCTCCTTCATTGATTGAAATGCAGCTTTCGCAAGACAAGCTTTGCAAACTTTGAGACAAAACTGTAAAGGATTTCAATTTGATTTATTAGACGTGTGTTCTAAATATATAAATAAATATACTCGCCTTACAGCTACATAAGGAGACATTTAAGGCGAAATTGTGGCGAACTTTCAAATCCCTATTCGTTGTCTTTCGTCTGTGGTGGTAAATTCTGTTCACGAGATGAGCTGTGACTTATTGTGAGTCCTCGGTTGTTTTCTTGTGTTTGCACCCGGAGGCTCTCAGGACTCTGTGGGCTCACGACTGCAGATATTTTTCACACAGTTTGCTGGTTTTGTTGTTGTGCGACTGCAGAAGCTGCAGGGCAGTTTGTTTGGCAGGGAAAAGACCTTTGGACAGTCAGCCAGTCATCCACTGTGACCAAAGGTAGAGAGGAGGAGGAGAGGTTTGGAAGCAAAGTGACGTCAGTTGGCAGTGTCTGGATGGGGCAGTGAGCCGGTGATGTGCTAATGAGCTGGAGAAGAGTCAGACCAGAGCTTTCAATAGAGACAATTTGGCAGCTTTCTCTCAAGGCCCCGATGTGATAAACTGAAGAACATGTTCAGGGTCTGTGATAACGTGAATCAGGTTCCAGACGCTTGTGGTTGATCTGCCCCTCGAGTCTCAACAAGACTACAACATTAAACATGTACATTAAATGGAAAACAGGTTTCAGACAAAATGGAGGTTTAAAATAAGCTAAAGTAGAGTAAAGCTAATAAACAGAACTGTCTCCATCTAATCAGCTTCTTCTTATCAGACCTGTCGATCATCTGAGAACTGATGAGTAACTAATTTGGTGATTGCTTAAATACTTGAAGTCATTTCCGGCCAGTAAACTTAGTATTTGTTATCTTCTTTGACCAAAACAAACTATTTACAGATAGTTCACACTTTACAGTGCTGATCATCATGTGTCCTGTTGTCGCTGCATCATCTGAGGCTGTGGTCACTTGTCATCTCAACACTGAAGCCTTTGTTGTGTGTCTGTGCTGAGCTTGGGTCTGTTCATCAAACCGCTGTTGTTGTTCATTGAGCCTCTAATGAGCAACGACTAAAAGAAGCTGTTGTGTCTCTGAGGCTGTGACAAAGCAGCAGTATTGGTGTGTGTGTCTGTGTGTGTCAGGGACAGTGAAATTGCCTGGCTTTATGTTGTAAGTCAGACCAGCAGCAGGAAGAATCTCCTTCCTCTTTCCTCTTAAGGCTGAGCTCATCGTCATGTGTTCATCAGATTAAGACATCAGGTTCATTATGTTGAACCTGATCAGAGTCAAATCATGTTGGTTAAGATGCACATCGATGATTGGCACCGTGAATAAAGCATCACAAATGACTCTGTTACCTCTAACCTATATTTAGCACGTATAATCAGTATATAGACATGAAGTAAGTTGCTCCCAACATTGTGAGTCTTCATGTCAGACAAAGATCCCGGCTCTGGAAAGTGAAGCCTTTCTGGAAGTGTCTAAAACCTGCATTCTCTGAAATCACCAGAAGAGAGCGACTCCACTGTCCACATATAAATATATCAACATTCTAATATTATTTTTTGCTACATTTTGTAATTGATTGATCAAGAAAATAACCAGAAATCCATGATAATAATGAGTCACCGTATAAATTTATTAAAAACAGCACAATCATAACCTAATGATACGCTGTAGAAGAGTCACACTGGCCTTTTGTATTGAGTATAAAGGACATCTGCATTGCAGTTAAATTAATTCAAACTTATTTAAAACACCAGGGAAGAAACGCTGATATGTTAACTTTGGAGCTGCTGCTCTCCCAGCATGCACCTGGAGTTTCCTGGATACCTTTTATGGATCTTTTAAAACGAGCAGATCTCTGATGACTGCTCACTGTTCCCTCAGGTTCAGAGAGTTGGATTTAAATTCCTAACTTGTATCTCATCTTGAATTCTGCTTGGCCTTTCTGGAGCCTGGTTACCCTTGTACAGACTGGTTATGTAACACTCCTCTTCCTCCTCGTGCTGATGCTGTTTTCACCTCCCTGTGGTTGGTAGTAACAGATCCAATCATGCTGAGTGATGGTGTAAAATGTTGGACTCAGGGGGAAGTGTTGGAGGCAAAGATAAATGAATCCTAGTTTTTTTTTCTGCTAAAGGACCAATCTGTCAGTCTGCTAATTATTTAGTCGATTAATCACTTTGTGTAAGAAATGAAACATTGACAAATGCCTTTTGTGATTTCTCCGAAATCAAAATTTTGTCTGTTGATTAGTTGATTAATCGTTGCAGGTCTGAAATGCAGATTATTGGATAGAAGTAGAAAGATGTTTTTAGACGTATATAATAACTGCTTAACCTCCATAGCACTTAATAAATATATATATATATATATAAAGGCGATGAGGAAAAATTAAAGTTCTTTCATATCCATAGGAATGAAATAAAACCGACCAATAAAAATAGAAGATATTAAAAACAAACATCTACATTAAAACCAGTGAAACACGTCTTTTAGTGAATGATTATCTTCAGTTAAATATCAGTTTAATTAGAATCACGTCCCGGATCTGATCGAATAAGAATCGATCTGACTCGATGGTCCAGAGAGACTCAGCTGCGCATGTCTGTCCCTCCCTCCCCCCCGCGTGTCTCTGTCCCCGGTGTCTCGTCCCGTCAGCCAGGCCGAGCTGCTGTGTAACGGAGGTTCAAGATGGACGCCAAACGGGGTTAGTCCGCTGATAATCTGTTGTTAACCGAGCATCTCTCTCTGTATGTCCCCGCTTGTGTCGCTGCCTGTCGCCGCGCTGGTGCTCGCATGTGCCCCGGGAGTTTGGCTGCTCTCCACCCGGGAGCCTGGCTGCTCTCAGCCCGGGGAGCGTGGTGCTCTCAGCCCGGGAGGGAGGCTGCTCTCATCCCGGGGAGGCTGCAGGCGGATCGGCCCGGGGATGTGGCTCTAAGCCCGGGGAGCGAGGTTGCTCTCTGCCCGGGGAGGTGGCTCTCCGCCCGGGGAGGCTGCAGGCGGATCGGCCCGAGTCCCGCGGAGGTCACGCCGGACTGTTTAACGTTCTGTCCCCGCGGTGTGCTCGGGCTCTACCTAGCGAGTTATCGGTCGAACATTAAAACGTTTTACGGGGATTCAGGGAGGATGGACCGGTGTTTGGTGAAAAACGCAGCGGGGAGAGAAGCGATGAGCGGCCGCGGTTAGCTCGCTGTGGTGCGGGTCTATTTTTAGCCGGGCTCTGGTGCTAGCACGCCCGCTACCATATGTAGCCAGGCAGCCGCATTAGGACCATGGATCCTCCTCCTCCTTATCCTCCTCCTCCTCTTCCTCCTTCTCCTCCTTCTCCGCCTCACGTCGCCGGCTCGGTCCGGTTCTTTCCCCGCAGACAGGGGCTCTGTCTCCGGGGAAGCTAACGGGGCTAACGCGGAGGTAGCATCACCCTGAGCGGTGTCTGATCTGAGAAGCTCCCCCATTATACAGCCTCCCATCGGGCCACGTTCAGCCCCCAACACCGATTCTACTCAAATCAATTTGTTGTAGAAGGATTTAAGATTTAAGCAGAAACTCGTTTGTTCTAGGCCCCAAGATTCAGTCCGTCCTTTCCCTGATGTTGGTCCATAAATAGATTTAATGTAAAATAAATAGGGGCTGATAAATATAAATCCATGTAATATTCATGCCGCCTGCTCGTCACTGTAACATGTATTCATTTGCTTTGTGTGCTATAACAATAGCACACATTGTGCTATTTTTATAAATTTATAGATTTTATACAATCTATAAAAAGTTACATATTGAATAAATCTCATCAACTAATGGATTGATTTGAAGTTTCAATACTGAGGGAAAACCCCAGATGTGTTTTTGCTTCTCTCTGCAGTTTGAACCTTGGGAATCTGACTGGAATTTACAATTCTGACCTTTCATCAACAGATCAATAAAATCGATAGATAAGATATCACAAACTGGATCAGAAGCAGAACATTAGTGTTTGTGATAAGACTAAACGTTTCACTCGCATCAGCTGCCTATGAATGTGAAGCCCCAGTTTCATACTTTGCTTATCAACACAAATTCCTGTAGATAAATGCAGATCGTTGACCCTCCTTGGGTCCAATGAAACTAAAAATCCATATTTCCAGGTTAGATCCTGTGTCTCTGTTAACTCTTCTTTTCTTTCTTGTTATAAAACCAACATCTTGATATTTTCTACATCTAAATCTGTAAAACTCTCTGTTTGATGACTCGTTCTGCACTCTGGGCTGTTAACTCATTCTGCGTCCAATCAGAAAGCTTTCTGGAATTTGTAACTTCCTCTACAATTGACCATAAGACCTGGCCCATGGTGACTGGAGCACAGGGACCTGCAGTGTCCCATTCATCAGTTAAATGCACCGGTGTAGGTGAAGCTGGTGGCGAGTCCACTAACAAAGAGCTGGTTGTTGCCATGACACTCCATGTTGAGCTGCTGGTTGCTCTTTGACTGTGGTAATCAATTCTCGATCCATCTGATTATTTTCATAATTCAGATGTGAAGGACAAATGCTTGTTTTGAGCAACCAACACCAACGTTTTTCAGTTTACTATCATATCACAAAGACACGTAATCCTTCTTTAAGGCTTCTTACAAGGTCGCTGTTAAATTCACTTGTTTCTGTTGAATGTCAACCTCTAGAAAAGGTGGATCTCTAACCTCTTTGGTCTAATGTGCTCTTTGAAAGTGGAAATTTAAAGTGCAGCTTGTTGCCGACTTGAACAACGGAATAAATCAGATTAAGTAGAAACGTTAAACTGTCAGATTCCATCGTACAGTTTCAACGTGATGTCCTCTCGTCATCCAGCAAGTCTGCAGGAAACCCCACGACTCCTTCACTTCTAATATTGTCCATTGACCTGCCTGGAATTCCCTGGTGAAATATAACCATGTGCATGCACCCAGGTCCTGAGCTCAGCTGTCTCCCTGTACTGTCCACCCCCCCTCCGTCTGAGTTATCAGAGAGGGAAGAGGCTCCAGCTGCCAAATGTCATGAAGACCCGACCACCTGCAGATTGAACTCTGCAGCTGGTTTTTACTGTTAAACTCTCAGTGAGTCAGTGGAATCAGCTGCTCTTCAGTTGAGAAGCTGGAATCCACAAATACTTTGTTTGGCTTCAAGACCGGCATTAGATTATTAAAGTCTTTAAAAAAATCAAAGGGGTATTTTAACAATACCAACACATGAAAATGCCCTTTAACCCCAAAGGGTTAAAACATAAAGTCAAAGACAGGATATGGAATAGAACGTGGAGCAGGTGCGACGAATCAACTTTGAGTTTTCGTTTCAAGCTCAACTTGGAGCTAATTTGTTTGATGGCGTCTTAGGAAATTGCGTCATCAAACCCTCAAAGCCGATGACCTCTAGCTGGTGTTGCGTCACTTGAGTTCTCATCACGGTGGCGTCGGGGCAGGAAGTGGAAGAAAAGTCCAGAAGGCACCGAGATGAGGATGTTGATGAGTCACAAGCTGCAGCGAGTTTCCCCCTGCAGGGTTTTTTTAAATTTCCGATGAGTCTGACAGTTTGTGACCCCTGTGATAAAGGAGACGAACTAAAAGAAGCTCCTCCTCCTCCCGACGATCATGAGCACCAACCATGTGACGGCTGAAAGGCAAAGCAGACAAATTTGGTTTCAGTCTTAACAGTCAGTGAAGTCGAGTGAGAACAGTGCGTGTGTGTCTCAAGGAGATTCGCCCGGAGGACACTTTGGTGTAACACTTATTCTTTCAGTTCAACTGTCGCACATTTTCCCTGAACCAGAGACAAATTGAGTTTTGATTTAACGTTGCAGTGCAAAATGACTTAAGTCTTTTATTTCCAGACAGAGCTGAGTGAAGATTAACATCCTTTTGATGTTAAAAAAACAGAATAACAGAGGTGTGGCGTTAGAAAGAAGTTAGAGCGACTCCTGGAATAAAAAAGATTGTATTATTATTATATTATTGTACACAATATATACATGTAATTGACAGTTTGAGAAGATTCAATGTAGAAAACAGCTTAGTAACGTTTCTGTGGATGATTGAAACTAACATCATCTTCCTCCTCCTGCAGTGGTGGATCTCCTCTACTGGCGCGATGTGAAGAGCACGGGCGTGGTGTTCGGCGCCGCCCTGCTCCTGCTCCTCTCCCTGACGCTGTGCAGCATCGTGAGCGTCTGCTCCTACATCGGCCTGGCTCTGCTCTCAGTCACCATCTGCTTCAGAATATACAAAGGCATCCTGCAGGCCATCCAGAAGTCCGATGAGGGACACCCGTTCAAGTGAGTCCCAGGGAATATGATCAGGAAATAGAAATAAAACTTATTTCCTAAAATTTCTCTGCGAAAGTTCAGGCACAGTTTGGTTTTAATGATAAAGGAAGTGGAGAAACTTTTAGTTCCTGCAGGAAAAATATCCCTGATCTTTGAATTCATGACATGTTTGTTTTTTCAGTCTGATTCTGATAAGTTTTAATTCATTATTAAAACTTTATTATAGTAATGGGGATGGAAGGTATTGATTGATAGCTGATACTGACTCAGGATTGGTCGAGCATGTGTCGGGGCAGGACCTCTATACTGGGCTCCACTCCCAGATTCACCAATGAGGTCACCAGCACAAGATGGCGGTGTTCTTATCCAAGATATTTTAGCATCACATTTGTACAGTGGAGGGAGGTGTCCTCTGCACCCTGTTGTGTGTTTGGTTGTTGTGCGTAGTGTGTTTATCCTCCCTCCTGGCTCTCTGACAAAACCTTCTTAGTGAGTTTTCACCTGCCTTCTTTAAACCCACAGTAAAGACCCATTAATCTGAGATTAACTGGAGCTGTGGAAACTGAGCTCAGAGTCACATTACAAGTTGTGCACAGAAATCAAAGCTGCACAACAGAAGCTGGATTTTCTCTTTTCCCCTGAGACCAAAAAGTCACAGTGACTCAAAAAAACGTCTGCAATGATCTTTAAGTACTTTTAACAGGAAACTTAAACCGGCTGTCAATTAAGTGTATTGAATATTTGGCACCAACTTTAATTAGTGGTGTAAGACATTTAGAAACATCAGCACATCAGCTCTGTATTAAACCCGACCCTCTGCTGTCCCTCTCAGGGTGTACCTGGACCGTGATGTGGCGCTGCCTGAGGATATTGTCCACAAGTACAGCGACGTGGCTCTGGCCAGAATGAACAAGACCATCTGTGAACTGAGGCGCCTGTTCCTGGTCGAGGACCTGGTCGACTCCATCAAGGTGAGAACGAGTCATTATTACAATAGAAGAGTCTGAATCTTCAAGTTTAAAGACACAAACATAAAGGGAAGAAGTTTTCTGGAGTAATATTTGCTGCTGTTTAAAGCAGCCTTAAGACATATTAAATTATCTTAAATTCCTATCGAATGGGTCCTGATCTGTTCACCACCAAAGGTCACCATGAAACTGACTCTACCCTGCCAGACAGGAGATGTATTTATGATCTGGACAAGTGAACTCGTCATGTGAGTGAGCGTTTGTACTAGGTGTGTAGGTCAGTGGTGGTAACAGTTACGCTGCGAGTGTTCGGAGCGCTGCAGCTGTCGGGCGCCTGTCGTCGGCTCGCCGCTCCCTCCCCCGCTCCTCCAGTCCAAATACAGATCTGCACGCCGCCCATCAGGCTGCAGCGCCACAGAGTTTCCCTTAGAGGGTCACAAAAAGTCAGATTCTTTAATCCCATCAGGAGGGAGAAATGTTTCAAATTCTCCGACCATCTCGGTGCATTGTGGGATACTCTGCCTCTGGTTAACTTCCTGTGATGTCCTTGCTGCAGTGGCGGTGAATCTTTCAGCTGCAGTAGCAGGTCATTAAAATGTCATGCATGTTTATTCTGCCTTCGGTGTGTAGTCAGCTCCGCCATCGAGCTGCTGCAGCATCTTTTCACTGGCAGCCATGTTGGCTCCAGGCCCCCGACTGTTTTTATTGTTCGTCATTGACACGGATGTAAAAACTGTCACTTTACTTTACAGCTCTGAGAACGTTTGTATCAAAACAGCTTCAGGGTAAAAGTCTGTGAAATGTTTCAGCCTCTGATCAGAAACTTATGTCACAAATCATTTAAGGTTTTAGAATAAATCCTTTTTTTATGTCGACTTCTTAACCTGCATTGTTTTTGTCTTCATTTGCTTTTTGTTTTATTTTTGTCTTATTTCTGCAGCTGCGATACCGAGGATTCTTCATTTGTATTTAAATGTTTCTGTGTTTTGCAGTTTGCTGTGTTGATGTGGATCCTGACCTACGTCGGGGGCCTGTTCAACGGGCTCACTCTCATTATCCTCGGTGAGAAAACAGTCACATGATCCATGAGAATAAGAGTCTTTAAATGACTGTGATATTAACAAGTCTTACTTTGGCTCAGCTGGTGGTGTAATTACAGAGAAGCTGCAATAACTTAAATGTCAGACCGGACCAATTCCTTGGTGTACAATATGAAACATTTCATTTTACAGATGCATTAAAGATGTGTATTTATATTAGGTATTTATATATATTTTACCTTACAAAAAATTGTCTTGAATTAGAGTTTGTGTTTTAACTTTGAAATAAGACTCAATTACATTTCTTCATCAACACAGTTTCTTAGGAATCATTCCTAAGTAGATTTCTTTCTACATATTGGCCAAAATATTTCTGAAATGTTTTACTCCAAATATGAAAACAACATAGAGGATGACAGCAGCTTGTCCTTCGGAAATCAACATTTAGGATGTGCTGACTTTCTCCTCATATTCCTCTTCCTCAGGTCTGATTTCCGTGTTCAGCTGCCCGATCATCTATGAGAAACACCAGGTGAGACCCTCTATCACAGTTTGATCTAATTCTCCTCCTGTGACAAACTGAATCCATGAAGTTCAGAACATCTGTAAGGAAATGAAGAGACTGACCGTGAACTTGATGCTGTTTGTTTCAGGTTCAGGTCGATCACTACGTGGCCCTGGTCAACGACCAGTTTCAAAGCATCGTTGGAAAGTGAGTAGAAACTCGATCACTCATCAATCAATATATTCACCTCTGTCTAGATTAACCCTTGAACCTGAGCTTTTCATAAATATAGAGGAAGAATGATATAATATTAGATGATTAATCATTGAACATGAAATCTCTTATTTACATCAGAAGGATTCACCATTAAAATCAAATAGAATCTTCTCACACTTCTCAAACGTTGTCGTCCTGCAGAATCCAGGCGAAGGTGCCCGGGTTGAAGCGCAAGGCGGAGTGAAGTAACGACAAGTCGCAGATGGAATGAGGAAGTTCTGAGAGGAAGATGTGGGGGGGGGGGGGGGGGGTGTGTGTGAGGGGGGGGGGGGGATGACATGAAGGAAGGAAGGCAGGAGGAGGGGAGGGGTCTGGCGGCGACGCAGCCCTTCTTACTTTATTTGTCAAAAAATTAAGAACACTTTTTTTTCCAATTCAGATTTCCTCTGTATTTTCTGGAAAAGTCGAAGCAGGTTGACGACATTGATATTTAACATCTCCCTCCTTTTTTTATTTCTAAAATCAAGTTTTGAAATGTTTGTTTCTGTGACGTTAAAACTCCCAGAAACGCATTTTAATCCTGAACCAACCCTCTGTCCCTCTCCACCCAGTGCATTGTGAGAGGTCTGATGCTCATGCACCTGGGTTTGGATGTTTTTTTATTTTGTTCTCGTGGTTTAAATTCTTCTTTCTTTCCCCGTCGCCGTCGAGCCGAGTGGAGAGATGAGCGCGAGCAGCCGACAGCACCTTATGTACTTTTCTCGTGTTTATCTTTTTTTTTGGTATGAATATTCTCGTAGAGTTAGAAGTATTTTGTGATTTTACCATTGTGTCCCTAAAACTTCGAGCTTGTGTCCTCGGTAACCTGCGACTCGATGTGATGACGGACGAATTTGTGAACGACGTCTTTGACTCCTGACAGGGCAGCGGAGGGGGTGGGGAGGGTGTAGGGGGGGTGTATTACCATTTAAAATCTTCATCGCTTCTGAGTAACTTTAGCTACGAACATCTAGAAAAAAAACCTTCGCCAGACAAACAGAAACATGATTATTACATACAAGTTATTTCCATGTCATTGCAGTTGTGTAGTGATGAGAAACACGTTTACATTCATCCACATCAGAAAAATATTTAAAAAGCAAAAAAAATAAAAAAAATAAAGTGGGATTTAAAGAAAACAAAATAAATAATCATACTGTCTGTGGAGCCGATATCTTAATACAGTTGCAGTTCGATGTGACTTTGGGGAAAAAACCTTCAAGCATTTGTTTGTTCTGCAAGTATATTTGTGAATGATAAACTTCATACTTCAATTGTGACGATAAAAAGCTTCCAGCTGGAAGCTGTGTTTGTGGAATGCATTGTGAGATGTAAACAATTATCAATAAAGCTTATAGACAAAGAAGTCCCGCCTCCTCATCTGTCCGTCAAAGATGGTTTTCATCATCCACATTGGTCTTCTATCTTTGATCTAACTGGTTTGTTTCATATTCTACAAGAGATGCAATACACTTAACTTTAAAATAATAGTTGTCATCAGACGACGCAGCAGCTTCATCAATTTGTTCACAGATCTGTTCAAATCGTTACATCTCCAACACCAACTTCCTGTGTCGGAGCATCATATGGTCGTGTTCTATTCACACAGGAAGTGCAGGTTTATTTTTTATTAGAAGTCAGTTAAAAACAGGCTGAGACTGACTCACGATTGGTCAAATGCATCAGCTGGAAGTCAGTACCTCAACCACACAACCTCTGCACAGACTCCAAATGTGCAAGATGCAGGCGTTTGTATTTGAGATATTTCAGCTCCATTCCTGGACAGAGGGAGGAAGTAGAGACGCATCGTCTGTTAATATTTACAGTTTATGATTTTTGGCCATTTCCATAAGGACAGCGTCTAAATTAGTCCCTTTATTTCCCCCCTGGGTCTCAGGAGAAAGTTATTTGATTTGCTCATGTTACAGAAAAGATAAAAAGCGGAACTCTTTGCAGTGGTTAATGTAAAAATCTTTATTTTCTTGATGTTTAACATTTGGTTGGTCAGAGTGTTTTTATCGTTCAGTCGTAGAAGGGGATGTCGTTCATGCAGAGGTCCGGCTGCAGGCTCTCGAAGGTGCAGTCGGACGTGTTGAGCGCACAGCGGCCGCAGTAGCAGCTCACGGCCACAGGGTAGGACACGGTCGGGTCCACGCCAGGAGGACAGTCCGGGAGCTCAAACGTCTTGTAGTACAGCTCCTGGTACGTGCACACGTGCTGGTACACGTTGAGGAAGGGCATCTTGATGACGGGATCCTGGAGGGAAGCAGAGATGACAAGGGGCTTTTGACCTGCAGCAGCACCTACTGGTCAACAGGTGGAACAACTGCCGCTTGGTTTTCGTTTGTGAGACCTAGTGGCCGGAAGCATTATGGTTTCAAGTTGTTCATCCCTCATCCCCCGTGTTCTTATGAATGCAATATCTCAAGAACACCTCGAGTGAACTTCTTTCAATTTGTTTAAATATGTTCAAGTCAGCTCAGCTCAAAGATGAACTATTAAGATATTGGTCTATGAACACCAAAGTTGTGACTTCACGAAACAATCTTATCAGCACAACATCATGGGAACACCGCAGGGGAATCATTTCAAACTTAGAACCAATTTTCACTTGGACTCACGAATGAACCGATTCGAATTTGGTGGTTAAAGGTTAAAGGTCAGAGTAACCTTATGTACTTGTTTTTGTTTGACAATTATGACAAAACTTCAGTCAAATGAGAAAAAGAGGGAAATTATGTGACATCACAATGTTCCTCAATTCATTCAATTCTTTCAAAGTCTATGACGTAACATTCCCGTTCATGGGGAAAGTGGATGGATGCAAAACGGAGCTAGACAAGACTCTTTTTAACTTTGAATCTAATTTCCCAGAATACCTTGGTGTTGCAGTGTCCACTGCAGATGGTGGTCTCCACGGTGTGACACTTGGGACAGCCCTCCTTCTCCAGAGACACCATTTGCCTGATGAGCTGACACTTCGGCAGCTGGAAGGCCACTGCCGACAGAAAACACAACACTCTCTTTAATGAGCGTCACTTCCTCTGTGACAGTTTATTCATGTGTGGGATGTATGATATTCAACTCAAATAAAACGGCTGATGTTCTGTTTTATTTTGTTATTTTTCTTCAGACTTTAATGAGTCAAAAGTCTTAAACAATCACATGTCAAACTGTCGTAGTTTCTCTTCTGTGGTTTACCTGCAGGAGCCAAGGGCCACATGGAGGAGAGAAAGAAAATCAAGGTCAGCGGGAGCTTCACTCTCACGCTGATCTGCTCGGTCAACATCCTACAGGAGATCGAGTGTTTGTGTCGACGATCGGGTTCGACAGCTGATGGAGGACGAAGAGCAACAAACACACAACATGAGACATTATTTTACTGTTGGTTTGTGTCAGGATCCTTCTCTCCTGTCGTCCTTATTTACAGTTTATGGTTTCAGACACCAAGTCCTGAGAAAGCACCCAAATTTTAAATGTCTCTAGAGCGATTTACAAGAGAAAAACCAGCTCATTGGACGGATCAATCAATCAATCAAATTAAATTGTTATAGCCCATATTCACAAATCTTCAATTTGTCTAATAGGGCTGAACGAGGTGACTCCTCAGGGAGGGGACAGAGTCGGGCCCCTGTGAAGAAGGAGCCCAGCGACCTGTGGCCTTTAGCCAGGACTGTGTCATGGAGAATAAGGCCTCAGGTTACAACCTGTGGTATTAAAAGATAAAGCTGAGTCCAGAACTAAAAGTCGACAATAAAATCCTGAAATATTCCTAAAATCCTGACATTTAAAGAGAGAAAAAATGAGAGACTTTGATATTTGAATGGTTGAAATCACAGGATGAGTTAGAGACTGAAACACATACGAACGACAATGAAATGATAAAGAAACAGAAAACGATAACTACCATTCAGGTAATAAGAATAAGTCACCTGATTGTTTGTGTGAAGGACTCCCCTTTGTGGCGTCTGCACCGGGTGGTCGCCGCCTCGCTCGGCCTTTATACGGCTCAGAGGACCTGGTATCCAGGATGAAACCTGGACGTCACCGGGCTTCAACCCTGGTTACCTGGTTTTGTCCAGGATGGAGGATTAATCTGCCTCCGAGTCACTTCCTGTTGGACTCATGCTGGCCCGTGCTGCTGGGACAACACGGGCCTGGAAGTGAGCACATCGCTCGGGGGCCACGGTGACACGGAGACAGTTCTCAAGGACACACCAGGATTTGACTCACTGGTGTGTTTTCATTCAACACTCGAACATCCTGCTCCTGGAAACATGACCTGATCTCTTCCTGTTTATTATAATAATAATAATGATAATGATGATAATAATAATAAGAATCAAACATACCAAGAACAAAACATTATAATATAGTGATCAGAAATTGTGGACCATAAAAAATGTGTAGTTAAAGTTAAAGTTTGAGGCACAATGAGTGGATGTTACACAGTTAGCACGCTAGCAATATTATTATATTATATACTATTTGTACAGTCCATCCAAGCCATTGATTGTAAATAAAGATGGACGACATGACAGCTACCAAAAATGAAGTCATATCATCTGGAGACTCAAGATGGCAGCGTCCGTATCTGAGATATTTTGGCTTCAGTCGGATGAAGTGAAGAAGTGTCATACATCTTAATTAACATTGAACATAAAAGAAAGATGGCCGACGTGCCAATTAAGTCATTTGGAGACTCATATTGATTTTGTTACGTGCTAATTATGAGCAAGAAAATAAAATCTCATATTTCATTCTTTTGTTTGTTCGTTTATTTATTTGTTTGTTTGTTTTTCAGTGGGAGGGAAGAAAGGGAAGCAGCACATGATTCTGTCCAGAGGGGGGCGATAGTCACCGCAGCCTCAGTATATCTCAGGCCAGAAGAAGATTCTTCTTCTTCTCCTCCTTGTTTGTAGACGTCCCTGTTTCACGTTTTATTCTTTTTAAAGACCTTGATAATCTGAAGATGTCGGATTTACGCTCAGAGCTGCAGAAGTTTCTGGAAACTTTAAACATCCAAACCACGTGTGTGGAGCATCCTCCGGTAAAACCGCAGAAAATACACTTTAAATTCCACCATTGAACCTCGTTAGAAATCTGTTCTATTTAAAATATACTCGTTTGTTGTACATTTTATAAAAAACCTTAAACATATCAGGAGACTTATTTTAGTTGTTAAGATTCTTGTCTTTTATTCGGTGCTGTGTAATCCGTCATGGCATTTGAACTTTAGTGTCGTTTAGCTTCGGGAGGTTTTACTCTTTTGCTAAAACATTACTTCGCTTTAAACACGTGGACGCATTCAAACGTTGTCATCATAGCAAAATAAAGTTGTCTTTCGGGTTATGAATGAGCCGAATTCATGAGCAGATGAATTGAAGATGAAATGGCGTGAAAACGTGTTCATGTCTTTACCTATTTGTGCGTATGTTTATAACAACCTCAAATGTTGTTATATGTATTTGTAAAGCGAGTCTGGGGAAACGGGCTACTCAACACAAAACGACACTAATGTCAATATACGACAGTTTTATAATCAAATGTCAAACCGGTATTTCCTGAGAAAATTGTTTTCTTATAGAAAATGAATTAGAACACTACATGAACCTGCAACCTCCTGCAGGGGGCGCCCTCACACCATTCAGCATCTCTATTGATGCAGCGATATGCAGAAGTTTGAAGAAGATCAGTATTTGTTTCTATTCTAGTTTCTTTGCTAGCGTGGGTTTAATTTGATCATCGACTTTTATATAAATATTATCACATAAATACAAACTAGTTATAAAAAGTGTTGATTTACAAACAATCTATAATTTTATTCTTATCTAAATCTTAACCCTTTAATGAAGGTGAGGGGGCTGTAGGCAGAAAGTCAGTAAATCAAGTGAAGTAACTATTTAACTTTAGAAAAATTATAAAACAAAACACTGTGGGCAAGTAAATATATAAAATATACATGTTCACATAGTTGACAGTGTGAAGTTTTCTCATTCTCCATCCTGCAGGTTTTCACGGTTGAGGAGATGATGCCTCACCTGCAGGACGTGAGCGGAGCCGTCACTAAAAACCTCTTCTTGAAGGACAAGAAGAAGAAAGGCCTGTGGCTGGTGTCGGCCCGTCACGACCGTCAGGTGAGCAGCGGCTTCTCAGAGTGACTGATCAGAAACTGTGTGAAATGTTGTTCAGTAATCCGACTGTGATGTGAGAATAATGCATATATCACAGATAACTACTGCCACCTAATGACTCACAGAGGGCACTGACTGTGAAGAATAAATTTTGATTCACATATACAACCTCTGACCTCTGCCTGACACATTTCCCAATGCCCCCCATTTTAAATCACATGCTCACCTGACACAGACGTTTCTCTGCTGCGTCCACTCCTGCGCTCTTCCCTCCTGCTCCCATAATCCTCTCTGTTCCTCCACAGGTGAACCTCAACGACCTCGCCAAGAAGCTCGGCGTCGGCAGCGGCAACCTGCGCTTCGCCGACGAGGCGGCCATGTTGGAGAAACTCAAGGTGAGAACTGGTCAAATGAACCCATCTGCAGTCGAGTGACGAAAGAAACATACAGACAGGTTTTACTGCATCAGTCCTCTGTCACTACTAATGCACACTAATGATAATAACAGTAATGATGAAATATATATTTAATGGTCTTTATTATGGTATTTGGAAAGAAACTAACCTTACAGTTATTCATGATATAAATAAAGCCTTGCTGCCTCTGTTGCTCTCCTCTCAGGTGGGTCAGGGATGTGCGACGGCTCTCGCTCTGCTCTTCGATAAAGACCAGAGCGTGAAGTTCGTCCTGGACCAGGACCTGGTGGAGGGCGGCCATGAGATGGTCTACTTCCACCCAATGACCAACGCGGCCACCATGGGGCTCCGACCTGACGACCTGCTGCGCTTCCTGAAGGAGACGGGACACGAACCCGTCCTGCAGAGCTTCGAGTAGGAGAGAGCCGGACGCTGGACGTCGAGCGCCGTTCAAAACCAGGATCCGGCTTCAGGAAGAGAGTGTCACAGTCGTGTCTCGACATGGAGAGAACCTGAAGAGACTCAAACAGAACTTCACTGTTTCTGCTTCAAATATTTAAAAATGTCAAAATTAAACACTAAGATTTTAAAGTCTTAATCAAGAAGAGAAGCTTCTCCTCTGTGGTGTCGATGAGTTCAACTGAAACAGCTCAGTCAGAATAATCGGTTTCAAATGAAGTCGTCTTCATTTGAAATCAGCCTCACAGAATTATTTATTTTGATTAAAAAATAATTCTTAAAAAATCTTTTGTTTTTCAACCGTTTCTCATTTCTCTGATACTTTGTAAAAGGTCGAGTCTGTTAAATCTTTTTCTTTTTCCTCACAGAAACTAAAACTATGCCACAATAAAAATATTTAATGAGTTTTTTCTTCTGATGTAAGTGAGAGAGGTGACAGTGAAGCTTTGACTGTGTCGTCCTTCTCACTGAACTGAAATATTACCCATGATCCTCTGCTTCCTGAACCAGAAGAGCTGCCACCAAACTCTGTTTAGAATTCTTCATAATTTCAAAGTTTCATGCTGAATATCGGAGATAAACTCTGGTTTATAATAACTTCAGAGTCTTTTTAACTGATCTACAGTTCAGCTTCACTCTTTAATTGCCTGGACCTGATTCTGTTGAACCTGTGACTAAATGGTGATCTTCAAAGTTTCCCTTTAAGTTCACAATAACAAACACAGACACACACACACTATCCACCTGCATTGTGGGAAATGGAGGTTGCAGCATGTTTTTTGATTTTAACTCGTAATACAGTCAAACATCAGGATGCACATTTTTTAACTAAAACTTTGCATCTAGAATTTTTAAGATATTAAAGATCAAAAGTTTCAAAAGCTTTGGATCAAAATTATATCGTTCACACACACACACACCTCCCCCTATCTCTTTGTGTGTGTGACGCTCTCTCTCTCTCTCTCTTCCTCTCGCTGCATTCCTAATGAGTCTGTGTATTGTTGCATTGTTGTGTAAAATTAGCGAATGAATAAACGTAACACACTGACACTCAGTTCCCAGGCATTCTTTCACACGCTCTGTGTGTGTGTTGAATCGCAGAGACCCCCCCCTTCCAGTTTATTAATGTTGCACAAAGACTTTGTGTGTGGGAAAATGTACAAAACACACACGTGTGTTGCTGATGTGCTGCTGAGCAAGACACTGAAGCAAAGAAGACACCAGAGACTATTTACAGATGTCTCCACTAAAGATGTCTCCACTCAGTTTGTCTTTGTTTGTCTTCCTGTCGGCAAGAAGAATATCCTCCTCATCTATTCTCTGCATTTACATATTTCAGTAATTGGATGGTTCATCGCGTGTGTGTGTGTGTGTGTGTATGTGTGTGTGCACAGCCTAGCAGAGTTTCTACAGTAATAACAAGCTTCACATTCAACACTCAGCCTCATTAGTTGCATATAATTATAAAAAAAGAGGTCAAAGTTCAGAGGTCAGACCTGAAACTTCAAACAACAGTAGAAGTAAATACCCCCCCACCACCACCACCACCACCACCACCACACACAGTGTCTTTCTAATGGGAGGTTTTTCCTCTGTGCACAGTCTCTGCTGGTTTCTGACTAAGTTCATCATTGTTGTTTCATGGAGCGTTTGTCCTGAAACACGTGATATCACAAACACATGTGAACTCCTGACGAGTGTTTCAGCAGCTTCAGTGTTTTCTGGGAGTCAAGAGTTCTTTTCAGGTTGTTTACAAGAAGAAGTGAAAGCTGGAGGTTCACAGACTCTCGAAGGTCAAGTTTCCTGAGTTGTGAAGTTGTTCTGACTTCAGTGTGTTCATGGTTAGAATGCGTTAAAAACATGGACCATGTAAACAATGTGTTGTATTTGTAATATGTACATAAAAACAAACAGCAGAGAAAAAGATTCAGATTTTACGATAGATAAATGATTTAAAATTTTATAAACAGGGACGTTATGAGCTTGTGTCAGGATTCAATATTTTAGTTTCTCTCTGAGTCTGACTGAACTCTTAACAAATAAAGATAGGTTGGGACAGGAAACAGTTTGAGCCAGATGAAGGCCTTCATACAGATTATTAGCAATAACCTTTTGATTCTCAGAATGTTCAATCTTGAAACTAGCTAGAAATGTGTGTGCGTCACAACGATGGTCAGTCTCACAGCTGTCTTGATAAGAGAGAGACGAGAGAGTTTGTTATGGTTCATTTGGTGCAGTCGGGATGGCTGGAGCATGACATTTTCTACTCAAGGCTAGGTTATGAAACAACATCAGGCTGGCAGGATAGAGTTGTCTAGCAACCGGCTGAGAAGCGTATAGGAGCATGACGGAGAGCTGCTTCTATGTCACTTCCTGGATTCGGTGACAAGAGGTGTGGGACTGCGGATGGACCAATAAGGGAGATCCAAAGTGTTTTGCGGTGACACCCCTCCAATATTTTATAACCAATCACATTAAATCTACTGTTATAATTATATCAAACCCCTTCTGTTCGGGGCCATTATTAACTTCCTACTGCTAACTTAATTAGCATAGGCTGTGATAATTGTCCATAGCTATGGAATAACTCTTCATTGTATCTTTTATAAAACACTTGATTGAACCAAACCCTTGGATCGGCTTCTCTCATAATTAAGGATAAATTAACACGCCTGACACTTGTGAGAGATGAACAAACAGTTTGCAATTGACAAAAGCAACATGGCCGTAATTTTCAAACCACAGTGATCGTGCAGGTGTTTTAAACTTGAGCAGATGTTTCAAACCTCAGTGATCATAATGTTCAGTGGAGCTCACCTGTCGTCCTGCAGCTCTGACTGACACTGGCCCTTTAAGAGAGTCCGGAAGTACATCGGTGGCTGGGGGCGGTTGCTTCCTGGTGGAGGGGGGCGGGGCCTGTCTGAACAGGTGTGTGTGCTGACAGGGATGATGTCATTCTTAGGCTGAGTCACCTGAGGGATGAAGAACGAGGAGGAGAAGGAGGAGGTGGTGATAAGGCTGCCTTCATCACTGTTGTGTTTCTTCCTGAGGAGGCTGAGTGAGAAGGAGGAGGAAGAGGAGGAGGAGGAAGAGGAGGAGATCATTCTCATGCTGCTGTGTGATGAGGTGAGAGAGAGACATAGGGAATGAATGAAAGAGAGAGAGAATGGCTCCATTATAAAAATCCTCTAATTTAATCAGCTGGACTCCGACTCAGCTCCTAAAAGGAAAATGTTTTACAGCCACATCTATAAACATCTACACAACATGGCCGTAAGTATAATCACACTCTCATGTCCAAATACATGTTATTTCTCCACGCTGGCGACACCCGGTGGCCGAAGGAATTATGTTTTCCACTCGTTCGTCCATTTCAATCTTGTGAACAGAATATCTCAAGAAGGCCTTGAGGGCATTTCTTCATGTTTGTTGAAAACATTCACTATGACTCACAGAAGAATTCATGAGATTTCAGTGACCTTGTGTGAGTCTGCAAAAGAAATGCAAGTGGACTGAAACTGTTCTGGAGGTGATTGGAGTTTATTCAAGGTTCGGTTTTGGACCTTTTTTCATTAGAATAAAGTGAAACGTGGATGTTTCAGTGTAACTGAAGCACAGAGTTGAAATTGTTGATGATGGTTTGTGTGTTTAAGTGGAAACATGACGCAGCTCTGCAGAACAGGGAGGAACATTTGATTTGTTATTTCTGGTTTATTGGTCAGTTTGGTTTTGACTCTGCATCACTTCCTGGGTTTGGTTCTGGGTTTGGATTTTCTGTTGCTCTGCAGATGAACACAGGGAAAGGGAATTTATTCTGGAGTGTTCCAAACTCTTTACTTGAGCAGCGTCTTGTCCCTGTAATTATTATATTATTGGCTCATGGATGGATTCCATCTTTGCTCTTGTTGGCTCGACCTCTGGCCCTTGGATCCTGCTGGGGAAGAGTAACTTTAACTCACCACAAACAGCTGCAACACTACAGTATTTAATTTACTCTTCACTCAGATTTCTGTGTGTTTTATTTTATGATGGTAGAACTTCCTCTTGTAAAAACCCACGTAGACGTCACCAACCCACACAGATCCCAACATTACATCAGTACTGTTGATTCTCACAGTCATATGATGGTTTTACACACACACACACACACACACACAGTGGACTTAATGACTTAACTACCCGGGCTGCGTGTGTGTGCTGGTGTGTGTGTGTGTGTGTGTGTGTATGCGTGTCCAGTCTCCTGTCTGCTCTCTGCTGTTTATCTTTCAAACAAGTACTCGTTGAACTCTGTGACATCTTTTCTGTTTTACTTTTATGTCTAAAGCAAACAAAAGACAAAATATATATATTAATATATAATTATAGTAAATTGTAAATCTATTTACATTTAAATAGACCATAAAGCCTCATATGCATTGGGGGCGTGGTTACCAAAGAGTGATTGACATCTAGTATGGACCAATGGATGTAGGTCGGCGTGCAGCATCCTCAAGTTCACCGGCTCCGCCCCAAAACTCCTCCAAATATGGTTATTGATGGTTTCATAAAACCAAGATGGAGCTGATCAAAATGTCAAACTGAGGCTTTAGAGCTCACAGACTGACAGATGACATCACGGTGGGTTGATGCCTGACACACGTTAACGGAATTATATCAATTAACATATTTAACATCGGGTATATCTTAAAGATGCGTTTTGTGCGAGTGTTTGTAAAGAATTTGTAAAGGTTTTGGTGGTAAATAATCTCACACACACACACACACACAAACACACACACATACACACACACACACACACACACACACACACACACACACAAACAGTGTCATTAATGAGCAGGAAGCTCCTCCCGTCTGTTTCCAGCTTCAGACTCTTTGTTTTTAAATCACAGCAGCGTTTTGCCCTTTGAATGAGACGAGCTCTCACTTCACTGAGTCTTTTGTTCTTCATCATCACAGCCGACAGGACGAGGGACACAGACATCAAACCAGATGGAAGTGACTCACTGTTGAAAACAGTTTGTTACACAACCTCATCATATCACCCAGGTTATTACAGCAAATCAATCACACACAGACTGATACAAAAACTATACACATATCTTTGTCTATTTTTTATTTCACGTTAATTATAAAACTCTCAATACCAGACTGAGAATGTTCGATTATGTTATTTATATAATAAGATGAAGAATTAAGTGGAAACATTGTGAGGAAAAACGTACCGAAAATAACCTTTTTGAGGAAAAGCCACAATATTAAAAGATGTAGTGGTAATTGTAAATGCTTTATTTCAATAAATCATTATATTATTTTATAATAATATAAAAACAATACTTTGATATTCAAGTAGTACAAAAAAGTTAGATTGACTTTAGTATTCTGCACTTCAGCGTAACTTTATTGTCATGATATTGTTTCTATTTCTCATAAAATTTCAACTTTATATTAAACATTTTAACTTTTTTTAATTAAAATATAACTTATCTTGAAAAAAAAAAAAAATCAATTAAATTAAACATCCCAGAATAATAAAATAGAAGAAACTTGATCATATCACAGAAATGAATAAATATATCAGTTGTGTTTTTTCTTTTCTCTTCTGCGTCATCGTGGTCCTTCAATTTTAAAACCTTTTATTAATATCCAATTTTGAGTTTCTTCAAAATAAAAGTTTGACATACATCCTTGCATCAACTGTTGGTTGTGTAGAAAATGTAGGTTTATTTTAGACGTTTTCTTTGTGTCAGAGTTTCAACGTTCCACTAATCACTGTTGTCCGGGTGCGGTGACCTCTGACCTCTCCACTGCCGCCTGTGCTCAGCTCGCTCGGCTCAGTCTGAGCTGTGGAGGATAGAAACGGTTTAAATGTCCCAACAGGGAGAATAAAGAGAAAGAAGGAACTTGTCTCTTCAGTCATCTTCAGCCTGACACATGTGACACAGCGACAGAAAAGTAAACAGACGACCATGTTTGAACAGATGTGTTGATCATGTGTGCGTGACACCATGTTGATCTTTGAGAAGTTCAGCTCAGTCTGTTTACTCTGGTTTTATTCAGATTCATGTTCTTGTGCCGTGCCACAAGAACAAATAAAGTTTTAGAGGTGAAGCACAACTCTCGGACTCTCAGACACAATAAGAGACGTCACTTAATGTGTCTCTGTGGAAATATTCCATCTCTTTATGTTCAATCTGAGTCCCAGCGTGGTTGTTTTACTGAAGTTTGTTCTTGCTTTGCTGCCATTTTGCCTCCCTGTGGTCATTGTGAATGTCTGTCTGGTTGTTTTCTGTTCTCTTTATTGTTTTATTGTGTGTTTCTGCATCTCTGTGTGCTTCTTGCTTAACTTTAGATTTGTTGTGTCACTTCTTGTTTATTTTGCTTCTCTTTATGATCATTTTGCACCCGGCAGCTGTTTTGAGTCCCTTCATGGTTGTTTTTCATCTAATTGTTTTGTGTCTCTGTTGTTTAATTGTGTCTTTGCTACCGTTTTGAATTCCCTTGTGGTTGTTTAGCAATATTTAGTAATTGTTTTGTGTCTTTTTTTAAGTTCATTGTGTCTTTGCGGCCATATCGCATCCCTTTGTGGTTGTTTTATAACTTTAGCTGTGTTTCGATTCTCTCCCTGGTTGTGTTTCATCCTTTCTAGCTGCTCTGTGTGTTCTAGTCTGTTTCTGTCCCTGTGTTGTTTGACATATTAAAGTGAACTGAGCTGCGTCCAGGTGCAGACAGAATTTTTCAGGTGTCTGATCTTTGAGAGTTGGAGATGTTGTAGATGGAGGTGAAAACCAGTTTCGGTGGATTTAACCAGTTAACGTGTGTTTACTCAAACCAGCTTCACATAGTGTGAAGCTCCACAGACGTTCAGTGATGATCGTCGTCACATCAGCTGTTTGTGTCGCACTGCAGAAGAACTTCTCACCAGGGGTTCAAAACAACAGGCTCCGACTTTTCCACTGCTGGAAACTCTCTCTCTATCCCTCTATCTCTCTATCATTCGCTCTATCTATCTCGTTCTCTCACTCTCTCTACCTATCTATGCAAATAATGACCAATATTTATCATATTTTAGAATAAGGGACTGGGTGGAGATACAATGAAATGTTTCTATTTAGAAATGATTCCACCATGATTTGAATAAGTATATTTGATTATTTTTAGTATAAATCTTAAAATATGTGTGCAGGGATCTTCAGAGAGAGTTGATTTTCTCTTAACTCTCATAAAAGTAAATATGATTTGTGATCTGTGGCAAAGTAAACAACTCTGCTTTGAGAATTAACTTGACTTGAAAAAGTACGAAGTGATAGAAGCAGGAGCAGTTTGGTGCCTCTGTGTCTCTGATGTGTGGTTTCGAGGAGAAGCAGGTGAGTGATGAAAAGCCCCTGAGAGGAAGATGTGTTTTAGGACCAAAGTGTTTCAACTCTTCATCGGGACATAAAAATCTAAAAGATGATCCATAATTTAATCTGTGGATGATTTATGGATGAAGTTCAGCACATTAAAGCTTCCAGAAAGTGGTGCGCGGTGTTTTCCTACTTTAAACTTTCCTCTTCAGAAAGAACTACACAGTAATTAGCGCTACTGCAAAAGACACACGAGCGAACACACAATCGGATTAATCAGATTCATTGAAATATAGAAGGTAAAGAACGAGTGCGTTCAGCCCGTTTGTTTCTGCTCAGCCTGGTTTTAATAGAGACCAGGAGTTTCCACCAGAGGAATGTTTGAGGCCCGAGCTGCGGTTCATATCTGTTCTCCACCCAGAAGCTGCAGCTGCACACGAGACTCACGGCCGCTCATGTTTCCTGTTATTTCATCAAGAATCATTCATTTAATCTTAACCACATTTTGACTGCGAGCCATTTGTTTTTCGCACATACTTCATTGGCTCGTCTTTTTGGCTTCCGTTTGTGAAGTTGATATTGTATTTTATGGGCAGCAGCACCAATATAAAAACAGCATAAATCAACTTCATTATTACAAGTTTCAAATAGTATTTTGTGATGTAGAAACTGGTGTAGCTTAGATCCTGATTGTATCTATAGAAGTACCTATTTTTTACTTATATAACTAAAACCACCAGAGTGATATCACATTTCATTTGTGTTGGTGTTTGCAGTTAGTGATAAAGTATTAATGAGTAAGAATAAAATATTTATCTGAATGATTAAGTAAAAACTGTTAATGAATAATTAAATGAGCTATAATGACTTGTTACACAGTGTTTTCAATCAGTCAGTTTATTATAGTTGATTATGAATCTAATGCAGCTCCAGAGGGGTGTGTGTGTCTGTGTGTGTGTGTGTGTGTGTGTGTGTGTATGTGTGTGTGTTGTGGCAGGCTGTGGGGATGTATTGATCCTGACCTCCTCTGCTTCTAATGTGATCAATACCCTGATCAATATCCACTCACACACACACACACACCAAGACACACACACACACACCAAGACACACACACACACACACACACACACACACACACACACACACACACACACACACACACACACACACACACACACAGTCAGCTCACATCTTTAACGCCTGTATGTATTTTCATCACCACACAAGCTAATGAGATTCTAATGACGATTCTCTATCAGATCTTTACGCAATGCTGAGTTGTAAAACATCATTAAACTCTTACATTTCTCCATTAACACTATGTGTTGTGTGTGTTTGTGTGTGTGTGCGTGTGTGTGTGTGTGTGTGTATGTTTTGGGGACTCTTAACACTTCACCCTCCATCTCAGTGCTGAGTGGATAATGAGGGAAGTTTCATTTTTCTATGAACTATCGCTTTAATCTTTACATGGTTTAAAATGCAGACAGACACACCCACAAACTTAGTCACTCACACGCACACACACACACAAACACGCACACACACTCTCTCACACACACACTTACTCACACACACAAACACACACGCTCTCTCACACACACACAACCACACGCACACACACACACACACACACAAACACACACACGCACACACACTCTCTCACCCACACACAAATACACACGCACACACAACCACATGCACACACACATACACACACACACTCTCACACGCACACACACACACACACTCTCACACACACACGCACACACACTCTCACACACACACACACACACACGCACACGCACACACATACACACACACTACGACGCTGGTGAACGCGCCTCCCGTGCTGCAGGTAGAAGCCCCGCCCCCTCCAGTCTCTAACCTCCGGAGCTGCTCCTCTCTCGCCGGCCTCTCGTCGCCCGGGATGAGTGCGTGTCCCCCCGGCTCTCAGGTCACAGGTGAGCCGCTCTCCTCTCTCTCTCTCCCCGCCATGTTGCTTTGTGTGTGTTTCTCCCTCCGTCCTGCGGCTCCGCTCCTCTCGGTGTCGGGGGGAGATGTGTGCGTAGCCGCCGTTAACTCCGCTTCCCCGGCGGCTGCTAACGTACCGGTCGTGTCGGTACCTCGGTACCAGGGACCCGGCTAACCGCTGGAAGTGCGCCGGGAGAACCGGCCGTTCCATCGCATGGGCAGGGAAGTGGTTGCGGGGGAAACGGCGCCGGGAGGCGGCTGCGTCCTCGTTGTTCTCCGGGAAGTTTGAAGTGATGTAATGCAGCTCCGTGTGTGTGTGTTCGGTGCCGGGAGAACACGGCACCAGACTCCGTTTGGAAAACAGCTCATTCTAACGCTGCTCATCGTGAACCGCTCGTATTCCAGGAAATAGTCTGCACCGCGTGTTGTTTGATGAAGTGGGTTTTATTCTTCAACTCCCGGTGTTCGTTGCCACTGTTCGGGAGCTCAGGACACAGCAGGAGACACCGGGATAAAATGACGTTTTATTTAAAAATAAGTGATGTGAAGTCGATATTGTTTCAGCCGATGTAAAGATGAGCTCACGTAGGATACTTGAAGTCATTTATGTTTTTATCTGAAGCGAGGACATGCTCTTTTATGAGCAAGTCAACTTTAAACAGTCAGATTTGTGAATGGAGTCTGGTTCTGTAGTAGAAGGCAGAACGTGAACCAGTTTAAAGAGGCAGGACGTATTGGGATCGGGTCTATGTGCTTGTAGATCTCCTCTGCGTGAAAGAACACGGAGAATAAACAGTTCCCAGTCTCTGGTTGATCTAACGACTTGTTGAACTCAGTCCTGAAGCAGTGGCTCCTGTGGTCCAGACTAATCCCCGGAGCTGCTGCTGGTTTGAGGATGAATCACCAGAGCTCAGGTTTGTGTTTCAGAGAATCAGCTTCAAACTGCAGAGAAGCAGCTGAACGAGCCTCCATCCCTCCTCAGAAGTTTTTGCAGGAAGTGATGCTGGGCACAGGAATCAGTTCTGCAGAAGTGTTGCATGTGTTGGGGTCAGTGGGAGCTTTAAAAGAACATTATTCAGCATTAATCATGGGAGAATAATGTGCTGAAAGAACAGGAGGTGGTGGAGGAGGAGCTCCACCCGGTCTGGATGATTTACTGTTTATTCCCTGAGCTGATGGAAGCTTCTTGTGTGGAGTGTGGGAGAATGGAAATTAGAACAATGCTTCCACATCAGGGGACGTGACCGTGTGGGTTCGGTGGGAAAATGTAATTTACGGCTGCGAAATTACTATTTCGTGGCAGGCGGAGATTCTCACTATCCATAAATCTGTCAATTGTTTTCACCATTAATCTTTAGGTCTAATAAAATGTGAGAAAATGGCAATAAATGGCAATAAAATACACTTCACGACTCCCTGCAGCACAATGTGACACATTCAAATGTCACCGCGTTGTGTTGTTTGAGTTCAATATCTCATAAAATACAAAAGAAATGTTGTATTTCAGTCATTTCATTTTTGCCAATTAAGTTTATCAATTCACAATTTCCTAAATCGATTCCTATTTTGTGCAATTAATGCTCAAGTAAAGAAATTACTAAAAAAAATGCTTATAATTGAGTATTTGTGCTGTGGGATGTTTAATGAATTCAACAATTAAACCTGCAGCTCTTTTGTTATCAATCTTTTAAGTCATTTCATTTCAAATAAAAACTGCTTTGGATTCTGAAATGTGGAGATTTTACTGCTTTATGACGGCAAACTTTACGTTAAGGTTTTGTTGGACTGACAAAACAGGAATCTATTCTGGAATCAATTAAGAAACTTAATTAGAAAGTATTTGAGTTTGTCAGGCAAAATTGGCTGATGGCAGCTTCTCAAATATAACAATCCTCTTTTTTATTTATAACATATTGGACTGTTGTAGCATATCTGAAGAAGTCTCATTAAGCTGCAGGAAGCCGTGAAGGATATTTTATTGCTATTTTCTCACACTTT
This sequence comes from Limanda limanda, assembly GCF_963576545.1. Classification (NCBI taxonomy): domain Eukaryota; kingdom Metazoa; phylum Chordata; class Actinopteri; order Pleuronectiformes; family Pleuronectidae; genus Limanda; species Limanda limanda. The sequence goes on from NC_083650.1 coordinate 4,297,243, forward strand.
CTTAGAACGGAATTAATGGGGGGGGGGAATAATTGAAGGATTAATTGATAGTGTTGGAGATGATTCCCCAGGTCTCAACGGCTTTGAGCCCCGAGCGTCCTTGACGGAGACGGAGCAGCTCAAGCCGTCGTCGCCCGGTCGAGACGCGGACTCTGTCTCAGAGGGACACAACAAGAAGCTAATTCCTCCTTCACTGGGTGGAATTAAGTGATTGAAGTGCTCCACATTCCCAAATTCTCCGAGTTATTTTGGTTTCGGTGGCGACGCTGAAGGACGGCAGTATATTCATGAGCTCTGCTTTTAGTCATTAGGCCCCAAATCTTCCCCCAGACCGGCTGCTGTTGAGGGCAGCGGCGTGACGAGCCTCAGTTCCTGTGCCCAGAAAGCATCTTAAGGAAATATCTGACTTAGTAATTCTCTCAAGAGATTCATAGAAAACAAACCGAGAGGCGCAGATTATTTTTACGTCGTGTCCGCACTTGAATAAAGATGTTTTATCTTTTATATGCATGTTCAGGCTGAACAGAATTAGAATGGAGAAAATGACAGCAGCTGTTTTCTCTCAGCAGTTCATCTTCTCTAACTTTCCTGGGATGGCCTGACGTCAGTTATTGAGTGATTTCTCCCTCCGTCTCTGTATCACTGAGGCTTTTCATTTTTAGAAATATTGACGTGGATTACGATGGAAAAACCGATGTTTGTTTCAGGATGCTGGGTGTCCTGCGGGGAAACCTAAAATCCTCAATTTAACCTCAGCGGAGCAGCCGATTAATTGATTGGTTTCACAGAATTGGACCAAATATAAATCCGTCCCTGCGGTTTCAATCAGAAATGTCTGAATCCTCAAAGTTGGATTGCTTCCTCTCTTTAAAGTAAACTATTAAAACTTTCACTCAAGCGAATCATAAATTCCATGTTTATGTAGTTTGTCCAGGTTTGTTTTCAAGGGGCAGCTGATGCTTTAATCTGATCCCATATCAGATTTAGCATTTTTTATGCCTCTGCACCGGGGACACCAAGTGGCCGGAGGCATGTTTTTTGAGTTGTCTGTCCGTTCCAATTTGAACACAATGTCGAAAGAATGCTTCAAGGGGATTTTTCCAAATTTGGTACAAATGACATTTAGACTCAAAGATGAACTGATTTGATTTCTGTGGTTAAAGGGCAAAGGTCAAGGTCACAATTACCTCTTTTTGTGGTGACCTCTTGTTGTCCTGAACACCCATAGGGACGGATTTCCTTACTAGTATCCTCCATTTTCGTAGCAAAACAACGTGTAGTTTGATTGTGAACAGTTGTCATAATCAGAGTTACATAAATTATTCGTAATTCAATTGATGGCGAAAGCTCTCTCAGCCGACTATCTGTTTTCTTCTCATTTGGATTTGTCAGATCAGTTTAATCAGTTATTGTATCTGTCTTGAAATCCTGTGTCTGTAATGTCATTGTGCTTCTGCTCTTAAACATGAAGCTGTTAATTAAAGACATTTGAGACATTTTTACTTTAAATAAAGAACAACCTTTACATAAATGTTCAGTGAAGCCACAGATTCATTTTCTTTTAATTGCCTAATAGTGAGTGATCGTGAGTAATTATCCTGGAACCCTCAATGTTCCTCCAGCACCGGTGGTTTCACTGTGTTTGGGAGATTTCACTGATGAGAAGGGAGCTTAGTGAAAAATTAGTCTGGAAACGAAGGAAGTCTTGCAGCTGTAAATTCACCTGACTGGACAGATCAATACACTGTCAGCCCGTATGTCTGATTGTCCGATGACCGACCAGTTTTTTATCTTTGAGCTTCCGTGTTTCTGTCTTTCTCCCCAGTTTTCCCAGTCCCCTCCAGTCTCCTGTCGGCCCAGCAGAGCGGCTGCATGGAGCGGGCTCTGAGCCAGGCTTGCGAATTAGAGGTCATTATAACATTGTTGTGTGTCTGTGTGTGTCTGTGTGCATGTGTGTCACTGTAAAGCCTCTGCGACAGACTGGCGTTTTGTTATATAACCAATTTTACACGAAATCGGCCTGAGTGCTGACCAGGAGAGGAAATGACCTCGAACCAGCTGAAATAATCCTGGCTCTCTGATTCGTCTGGGCAGCACAGTGGGGCTGTCGTTTCACAGCAGGAGGGTTCTCGGTTCGAATCCTCTGTATTTCCCTTGAATCCTCACATATAGTTAATGTGTCTGCCACTGCAGAGCGGCACCTACCGAGCTACCTGTCTGAAATTAAGATGATCAGATTGTCGTTGAACAAGAGGTTTATTGACTCTGTGTCATGTTTAAAGTCGTCAGTTCCATCGTGACTCATGTTTATGGTCGGCTCCCATGAGTCAGTGTGAATATCACCTGCGTTTTTATCAAAGTCCATTTCTCTAATCCTACAGTCTCCGTAAGCCTCTAACTGTCCCTCATTCATTCTTAATTTCACACTGCTGTCCCTGTAATTAACATTTCACTGGTGTTGATTCAACCTCTGGACCTTAATGTGTTTCCGGAGGATATAAAAAGCTGCAGTTTTGGAGGGGGAGATTTTTTTTTTTTATCCTTTCTTTCTGCTGTGACGTGATAGCACCTGGTCGGCTTGGAAACGGCTTCTTCTCCGTTTATCTATAAATGTCGCAGGGTTTTTCATTAAGCTTCTCTACAGACACGTCGCACAGGAACACGACAGGATCCCAAACATGGATCCACCAGCACTTTAACCAGAGTGGTGGTCGATTTGATATGGGGTTTTTTAAAAGGTGGATTTTAATATTTAGAAAGGGCAGTGACCGAGAACCAGATTCCAAGTGGTAGCACCCATCAGAGTCTGTACTTTCTAATGGAGGCAGTTTTTTTAACTGTTGGTCGATACAGTCAAACAAGGAACACAGCGATTTACACCAAATCCTGAGGAGGCAGAAATCAGGATGTTACATTTTCTTCTCTGAGCAGTTAACCTCCCTCCTCTGTTTATGCCTGGAGCTCCACAAACTCACACACACACACACACACACACACACACACACACTGTACGCTCATTTAGCTTCAGGTACGCTGCTGCTGCTTCAAAGTGCTGACCGGCTGCAATTAACAAGACTGATGTTGTTAATGTAAGAGCTACAGACCGAAATGCAAACACGCACGCACGCACGCACGCACACACACACAGACACACAGACACACACAGACAGTCTAATCCTGTACAGACAGACGGGGTCTGATCAGTCTAATCCCTCCTCACCTCCCTCTACTCTGACCTGTAGTTTACCTCGCTCCCTCACTGACTGCAACACACACACACACACACACACACACACACACACACACACACACACACACAAACTGTCATTCACAAATTGTGGAGTTGTGTTGAAAATAGTTATTTTATATAATACAACCCGAGACTGTTAATCCTATGTTTCGTTGAGGAACATCTGATTTCTGAAATCTGTTTTTTTTCAGTTGTAAAGGTCAATGGTCGAGTTTTCTTCAGAATCATTCTTGAGAATGTTGTTTGCAAACTCGTTGTTATCGCTTCAACATTACTCCACAGATCCTCTTAGTTTGGCTCATGATATCAGCAGTTTTATCCTGTGTGTGTGTGTGTGTGTGTGTGTGTGTGTGTGTGTGTGTGTGTGTGTGTGTGTGTGTGTGTGTGTGTGTGTGTGTGTGTGTGTGTGTGTGTGTGTGTGTGTGTGTGTGTGTGTGTGTGTGTGTGTGTGTGTGTGTGTGTGTGTGTGTGTGTGTGTGTCAGTCAGTCATGTCAGCGGTTGACTGTGGGAGTGGTTGAAGGAGTTCGTCAGCTGATCCTTCTTGTAGTAAACAAGCTGCTCCCTGGAGTGATCGGCCCGAGAGTACACACACTCACACACACTCACACACACACAGTCGATGAAGTATCCACTGATGCAGTTATCCCTGTAATTAAACATCAGAAAAAAATCGGTGTAAGTCAAACACTGAAGACCACGGAGGCTGAGATGTTCCGCATTAACGGAAATCCAATGCTAAAGCTGTTTTCACTCATTTCCATTGTGGTTCTGATGTGTGGCTTTCGGATTGGTGTTGGCATTGTTCTGTAGTGGAGCCCAGTGGAAATCAAAACTATTTCATTAGCATCACAAATGAAAACAATTAAGAAGCCGTCTGGACCTAAATGAGTCGTCGGCTGTTTGTTCAGCAGCTGGCTCTTATGGGAACATATTAACGGACAGAAATAGAGAAGCTGTAAATGCTCGTGTCTGTTACTGTTAGTGCTGTGTGGGAGAAAAGAGGCGAGCTCGCTGTGAAGAGCGGGAGGAGCAGATTTCCTCGACTCATTACAGCGTCTGCAGAAGCCTGAAATTATATCAGTCTGAGGTTTAAGAGGAGATTTGAATCCAGTTATTACAGGAGCTGTTTTTACTGAGTAATGTCAGGTTTCCACAACAGAAGAATCTGCCCCGTTTCTCTGCTTTTTCTACTCAACAGTGTGAATCCGAATGTTGGTTTCCTGAAAACTCGACATCGATGACAAACTCTTTTTCCTTTTTCTGCAGATCTTCTGAGAAAATCTGTCTCTGACCTCTGACCTGTGAACCGCTCTGCCTGTGTTGGGACCTGAGCCGTTGGTCTCTGGCTGCAGTGAGGTGGTGATGAAGAGGAGGATGAGGCGTCCTCCCGGCTCAGCTGCACGTGTCCGTTTTTGAAAGGAGGGCAAAGGTCGTCTCACCTGCAGCAGTCACTGCGCATGCAGACGGAGCGGGATGAGTCCTTGAAAGTCCTGGATTACCACACAGAGAATTGGAATTCTAAGAAATACAGACTAAAAAGTAAAATCCCAAGAAGCCTTTTTTTTGGAACATCAAATTACATGTATCCTTAGAAACAGAACCTGTGGGATGTAAACTTAGACGTTTACATTTCACACAGATATCATGGATTTCTAATCTTGAACTGCTGCAGCTAAAACCTGGAATACTAAACCTCCTGGAAATTCCTTAGATTTTAAAATACTCAAGAAGCTAGTTCACGTCAAGGAAGTTTCAACTAACTCTTTTAAATCTACAAATTTATTCATAGTTCATTTTAGTTTTTGGAGCAGTTTTTATCCTATTTTTATTTTCCTCTCTGCTGGAGGACATGGCTCCAAGTGCCTCGATACGAGAACTGACGGCAGGAAGTTGATCCCTGCAGGCAGCAAGGCAGAGACACAAACAAGAAGACGTTGAGAGACACAGAAGAATATGTCGTGGAAAAGGAACTACTTTGCATCAGGCGGAAGTGGCGTTGGTGGGAGCGGAGTTGGCGGCACAATGGATGGTGGGTTGCAGGGAATCTTGACGCCTCGCACCATGACGTCCATCGCTCCGAGTAAAGGGCTGAGTAACGAGCCGGGACAGAACAGCTGCTTCCTGAACAGCGCCCTGCAGGTACACAAACACACACAAACACGCACTCCCCACTCTTGAATTTAAACCAACTCTCTCTCTCTGACCTCTGATGACATCCGGCTGTTTCCATACACTGACCTCTGACAGGAAGTTCAGGTGTTGAACCTGTCGCAGTGCAAACCTGTCGACTCTCTTCCACAGGAAAAACAAGAGAGCACGTGATTTAGATTTGATAACATCAGGGATGCTGCTAAAGAATATTTTTATTAATCTGTTTTTTTTTCAAGATTAATAGATAATTAACAGTCACAGATGAATTGATAAATATATTCAATGTCCTTCAGTTTGCTGGGTCAACATTTTCATATGTCCAACACTTAAAGACCAAATACAAAACGAACGACACTCCCTTCAGCCTCGTCTCTTCTTGTACTGATGCCAATATCATTATGCTAATACGCTAAAATAAGATGGCTAACTACAGTGAACTTTACATCAGCTAAACAGCATGTTAGCTTTGACATGGACTGTAAATAAAGATGGACGACACGATGGCTGCGCAGACTCTGACTTCAAATGACGTCATCGGCACAAGATGGCAGCCTTCATATCCGAGATATTTGGACTTCATCTCTCGATACTTTATTTACAGCCTTTAGATTGTGAGATTGTCAGCGGGCTGTTGTTGGCATTTAGCTCAAAGCACAGCTGTGTCCTCTGTCTGGATGCTACAGGCCCCAGTCTGCACACTCTGCAGTCTGGAGCCTCGTAAAGCAACCAACACTCCCACCACAGTGACTTTGAGCCAGTCAAGTCAGCCAAATACAGTAGCTGGTAAACAGTCGTCACATGACTGGCATATAACAACCAGTTTGATAACCTGCTCTGTGTTTGTTGAGCCGGTAATGAGCCTCCACCTGCGACACCTCCTAGACTGCACGCTACACACATTTATGACTCATCAGCTTTGTGAGGCGGAGGCGAGGAGTGTGTATTGTCTGCCTCAACAATAAGAGCGGAGTGTGTGAGAACAGTAATCATTGGTGTCGTACGTTCGTTTAAGGATGGCTCATCAACCCTGGTGGGCGGGGCCGACGAAATGACAGACCGAACTAAAGAGGAAACGCTCATTACGCCGTTTAACTAAAGCTCAGCTGCTCCTGGATCAGCATCATTACACCCGGTGGAAGTTCAGAGGTCACAGCCCACAGACAGACATAGAGACGTGTGATAATTACCAACTGTGTCTACTGTCAACAGGAAAAGACAGAACCTGTTTTAAAGGTGTAATCATTAAACTCAGAACTCAGCAGATTTTCCTGTTCAGTGCTGTTGTACAGTTCAACTGTATAAAGAAAACAATATGTTATTCTCATCTCATTTATTTATGCTCAATGTTATATATATATATATATAAACAGACACAGGTTTGGATGAGTAATAAACAAAAACACGGATCTTTCCACAGCAGAGTTTATACGTCTTGTCTTCTGGGACAGTTGATATACTTTCCCAGTTGGTAATGTACCTGGATACACATGGGAGAGTGAAGTCTGTGTGGGAAACAGTGCTACAGTGGTTGTGTGACTCTGAGCTGCAGGTTCTCTTCTCTGAGTCCAGTGTACTGTGAACACATGTCGTCCTCATGACTCCTCTGCACCGCGCCAACTGACAACCTTCACCACCCGACCCCTGCAGCCTTTTCATCAGCCTTTTAGCTCCTTGTCTGTTTGTGCCCACTTGTCACCGCTGCCTCACGTTAAACCAAAGTGATCAAAAGGATCGTGAGACTGCAGGCGGCTGATCTGAGTGAAGCGGAGGCGGCGTGGCGTGCCAGAGGACCGCAGGAGTCTTCAGGCCGTCGGGAGGCTCAGCGGCTCCGACGTGTGACGAGGACAAAGCGAACAGGAAGAACATTGCAATAACAAGCTGCAGCTGAGGCCCTGACTTCAGCTGATCACTCACCTTCATCCTCCTCTTCCTCCCCGCTGGCCGGGATATCCAACGTTAACAGATAAACATACTTCGCAAAGACTCAGCTGTGACCTTCTGATTCACTTTCATTTATTTAATCAAGAACTTTAGATAATAACAATACTTTTTGATTTTTATCATAGAGTTGAGGCACCTTAAATTCATCACACAGCTTCTAGCACAGGTCAAACACAGCAAATCACGATCCTCAAAAAGAAAAAAAGCAGTGAAATAGACGATTAAAGGGACTCTTACCTTTGTTGCATTTCAGAATTACAGCACATTCAAATCATCCCGCCTTCCTCCAATGCCCCACCCCCTCGTTCCCATCCGCGGTGTTTTTTTGAAGAAACTTTATTTACAAGCGTACTTACTACCTACTGCCTCTGCGCACGCACGTGAGTTTTTGTTTACCAAAGCAATGGATTCGGATTCAGAAGCACCGGTAAGTTATATACATTTACATTCACATATGATGACGGGCCCGAATGCGCCACAAGAAGCAGACGGAAAACCTGCATGTCCATGCAGCAAACAGACAGGTCTGTCGGCCAATAAGGTCCTTCGGTCCGAAGAATTTTATTGGTTGAAGTTTTCACTAAATATTATGAGAGTGAAATAATTGTTTGTTTTTACTCCTGGTGGGTCTGTCTTGAATTTTAGAGTGTCATTACCTTATTAATACCAATTTAACCTTATCCAAAAAAAGTGTAAAAATGCAACAAAGGTAAGAGTCCCTTTAAATTCACCCAATATTAAAATTTTAAGCCTGACACACATCCGAAGTAGCTTCTAGTTAAAGTTTTTATGTTTGTATTTCATGTCGTCAGAGATTCTACATCAACCCTCATTTTTTCTCGTTTTTATTTTCCAACTTCTTACAGGCAAAATAATCCTTTTCATTAAAAATATTGATAATCATTTGTAAGAACCCAAGTGAAACAAATGAAGTCGCTTTTATAAGCAGATGATTTAGAAAATGAAACAGGATTTGAGCTCAGCAGTCTTTCACAGATCTGAACTGAGGGTTCGTTACCTGTTGGACGCTGCTGCTCCGTCCTGCAGGAAAAACAAAGCAACATATTGGACCTGGTGGGGGGGCAGGAAGGAGAAACCAACAAGTGCTGACTCCACTGTTATGATTCACCGACGAGTCAGAGCTCTCACTCCAACACACCTTCTGTTCAGTATACAAGAAAATGTTCATTATTCTTTATCTTATTTATTAGTTATTATAAGAGATTTCTCTCTATATCACCGTCGGTGTTTATAAAAGTCAATAAATCCAACTTTTATAGGAAACCTTTACACATAAGACATATCACAGGAATACATGCACATGTAAAATAAATATAAAACCTTTACACATTTATTTACATGTTTGAAATAATTAAATCCTTAATCCTTCTTTTACCCTCGTCTTCATCAAATTTCCGTTCCATAGAAAATACACTCCCCTCCTCCAGGGATTTAAACTACCAACTGTCCAGTCACAGACCAGCTTCTGTGAGAGTCATCATCCTTCAAAAACCGTTTCTAATAAGTGAAGTGATGACAAACATTCCTGCATGTCTGCATTCCCGTCACACAGCAGGAGAGGAGAGGGATGGATCTGAAATGTTGTCACATTCCTTTCCTGCAAACGAACTGAACCATGGTTCACTTTCATCCGGACCCACACCAGCCTCTTTTGGTCAGACTCAATTTATGGTTATGGTTAGAATGGTTTTGACTGTGGTACGAGGAACCTTTTCACACCTGAAAAAGTTTCAGTCTGGATGTTTCTGAACTCTGTGGATCAAAACTTCAGCTAAGTCTGTAGGAAGCATCCGACTAAGCCATGAGTCCACACATACACATACATACACACACATACAGGATTTCAACCAGCTGTGACGACGGGTTGTGAAGACAGCCAGTGGTTTCATAACAGGATCAGCTCACACACACACTGAGAAACAACAGTTTAAACGATCGCTGCAGATAAAATAGAATTAAAAACACCTGATTTCATGATCAGACCTGTTTTTTGTTCCAAAAAGGTGAAGCATGAGTTTATCAGTTTGTCTTATTCTCTCTAATGATCAGCAGAGGGCGACTCCACAGGTTGTTTCTATAGAAGTCTGAGTGAATGTTTCTACTTCTCACTAAACTAAATAATTTAATTTAACACAAACAACACATGAAACATCACGTCAGCTTTTCCCTCTTTGTCTCTCTCTCTCTCTCTCTCTCTCTCTCTCTCTCTCTCTCTCTCTCTCTCTCTCTCTCTCTCTCTCCCCCTCCCTCCCTTTTTCCTTCTGGCACACACTCTTATCTTCTATCGTCACTCTGACTTTGACACACTCCATCTCTCTCGCTTGGTCTCTCACACACACTCCGTCTTCCGGAGAACTTGTCGTCACGCAGGCGTCCAGATGGTTTTTCCTCCTGGAGCAGAGGGAGGGAGTGATGAACACACTCTGACATGCTAACACACACACGGCCCCACATATGTGTTTGACATGGTCGCTCCTGCTCTCTTAAACACGCTTCGGGTCTCTGACCTGGCTCTATGATTGGCTGGCTGCCGTCTCAGGTTGGGGGCCACAGTGCGTCCGTGTTGACAGGTGATTGGCCGGTAGCTTCGCTGATGTACACACATCACAATGAGTTCTAAGTGGAGTCGGAGCATCTGGATGGAGTGGCTCCTGCTGTGCGATTTCTTGTTTGTTGGATTTTTGTGGATTTTAAAACATTTAGAAACGTGACTCAATTTCCCCAAAATTGTTCCTGTGGATAGAAAGGCTGCATGCTTTTTTATTTTCGGTTTTCTTTTTGTTGCATTTTCTTTGACTTTGAGAGATAGGACATTTTTCGACATTTTTATGAATTGCAGCAGGTAGAGGTGTGTGCTCTCTCAGAGTGCTCCTCTAATTTGATAAAGGAAGGGTTTCTTAATTTCCTGAGCAGGAGCTTCTTTGTATTCTTCTATTTATTCTGTCTTTACTTTTCCTTCCTCCCACTTTATTCTTTTCGTCATCTGTACTCTTGAAAGGTGACCTGACTCAGGCTTGTGTGTTATTTTTTTCTCCCTTGTCCCTCTCAGGTTCTGTGGCACCTCGATATCTTCCGACGTAGTTTCCGTCAGCTTACGACTCATAAGTGCATGGAGGACTCGTGTATTTTCTGCGCACTAAAGGTAAAGATCACACCGGCCGACACTCGGAGCTGACCCTTGACTAGCTTTCTGTTTTTGACCTCACTCTGTGTCTGTGTTTTGTTTTTGTCCAGAACATCTTCGCTCAGTTTCAGTACAGCAGCGAGAAGGTTTTACCGTCCGACGCTCTTCGTAGCGCACTTGCCAAAACCTTCCAGGGCGAGCAGAGGTTTCAACTCGGCATCATGGACGACGCTGCAGAGTGCTTCGTAAGAAAACACACACGCACACTCTTCATACCTATACATACCTATATACTGTAAAAACAGGAGGAATAATTAGCTGTTAAAAAATGTTTATATGTTAAATGATATCTCTGATCAGTCAGGTCTTCCTCTCTGCTCCCTGCAGGAAAACCTTCTAATGAGGATTCACTTCCACATCGCAGATGAGACCAAAGAGGACATCTGCACAGCCCGACACTGCATCCCCCACCAGAAGTTTGCTATGACGCTCTTCGAGCAGGTGAGAGCAAGGCGCTGCTGCAGCACCGTCAGAGGAGCGGCTGCTGTCTCGCCTGTCGCCTTGACGACGAGTCATTTAGAATAAGGGAAAAGTTCAAACTGTTCTGAGTGCAAATGAAAGCAAAAGACGTCAGATGCCATGTTTAATTTGTGTCTATGTTTGTGTGTCAGTGTCTTTGCAGCCACTGTGGAGCATCGTCGGACCCTCTACCCTTCATTCAGATGGTCCACTACATCTCAACCACCTCTCTGTGGTAGGTGTGTGTGTGGGAATGTAAGTGAGAGAGAAATGGCTGATGACACAAGTTAAGGTCACACACTCCTGACGCTTGTTACACTGGGGGGGGGGGGGGGGTCACCAAGGCAACAGACCAATCACTACCTTCATCAAGGCTCACACACACACACTTCACTGCTGACGTGTGTGAGTGTGAGTTATTCGTTTTATGTGAGAAAACACATTTTAAACTTGAGCTGTGAGAATCACATCACCTCCTCTTCCTCAGCAACCAGGCTGTGAAGATGTTGGAGACGAGGGAGAGGGCGACTCCCGGTATGTTCGGCGAGCTGCTGCGTAACGCCAGCATGGGAGACCTCCGCAGCTGTCCTGTAAGACTCAACGATAACTCATTCACTGTCATATATAAAAGCTATGTTTTTTCTTGTTCAAATAGGATTAATCTCATGTCAGTTTGATGGAGTGCTTGTTCATCGTCGTCCTCCTCAGAGTCAGTGTGGTCAGCAGCTCAGGATCGCTCGTGTCCTCCTCAACAGTCCGGAGATCATCACCATTGGTCTGGTTTGGGACTCAGATCACTCAGACCTGGCTGAAGACGTCATTCACACCCTGGGAACCTGCCTGCGTCTGGGTGATGTAAGTAGATGAAGAATGAGGAGTTGTAGAAGGAAAAGAAGAAGTAGATGTTCACCTGCTCACCTTCTCTCTTTTTGCTCTGTGCAGTTGTTTTACAGAGTGACAGAGGAGAAGGCCCGTCAGTCGGAGCTCTACCTGGTCGGTATGGTGTGTTACTACGGGAAACATTACTCCACCTTCTTCTTCCAGACAAAGATCCGGCGATGGATGTACTTCGATGACGCACACGTCAAAGAGGTACATTCAGCACGTCAGCTTTACATGTTGATAATATTTGATAAGAAAACGAGAACCTTTCAGGATATATGTGGGATTCAGAGCAGGTCTGAAAGCAGCTCTGGGAGGTATATCTGTGATCTTTAACCCCTTCCTACATCTTTAAATGTTTCTTTGCACAGAACCAGATCAGCTGTTTCTCCACATAAACTCCATTAACTCTGAGTCTGCACTGAAGTGTTTCCCTAAATGTAGAATTATTCCCTTTTTAAGGTCAGGGAGTGACTGTCACCACAGCTTAAGAAGCACTAATGTGTGTGTGTTGTGAAAATGAAGGAAAGAGGCAGTTTAAGGAAATGGAAATGATCCCACTTGTAGTCAGTGACCTCTTTCTCTTCCTGTCCCTCCTTGCACCTCTCTCCTCGCTCTGCTTCCTACCTTCCTTCTTTTATCTCCTCCTCTTTCTCCTCCTTTGCTTGATTTCATTCCTCCTCTCTCTTTGCTTTCTTTTCTATCATTGCTGCGTATAATAAAAACACCAGTGGAGGGAGAGATTGCTTTCCCTTGCTCTCCCTCTCTGTCGCTCGCCTCTCTCTGCTGGTTGTGAAAACAAGGATATCCCTCTATTGTTGATCAGCTGGACAGAACTGAGGGTGTGGTCAGAACACACACACACACACACACACACACACACACACACACACACACACAGACCACCACAGCCGACACTTTTGCTCACACTGCAGACTTTCATTCTATCTCTTTCTCTTGCACAAACACACACATTTTTTTCAAACACACACACATACACATACTTTTAACCGCACATGGCTAACGGACGTGTCTGCGTTTTGAGTTTCGGGACGTCCTGTTAGATCCGGGCAGAGCCGTGGGTGGACATGGACTTTTGGAAAATGGAGGAAGGATTGAAATAGCAAACGGGAGGAGATTTCTGTCGCACAACAAGGAAAAACAGACGGTTCACACTCCAACATTTCAGTTTCCGCCTTTGTTTTACCTGCTGAGTCGAGTTTTCGAGGTGACTGGGACGTCCTAACTGCAGCTGGTAAATTCCACCAGCTACATTACAGTTTTAGTGGCTAGTTTGATGCAGGATGTCATTTTAAAATCTGCTGTTTGCAAGCATATGATTTTTGAGTTTTGATTTTCTTTTTTCTTTACTGTACCAGGGTGGCCGCAGGTCCTTAAAAATTCTGAAAACATCTTGAATAAAAGTTCTCAGTTAAAATGCCCAAAAAATATTAAATCCAAGATTGGATGCATTTTAGTTTTTTCATATCCAAAGTTAGTAATATTCTCAACCCGGCCAGAGGAGTTAGTTCTGGTATGTGCTGCATCATTGGTCTGTCTCTGGTTAAGTTTCATTTTTAATGGGAGTTTTTTTTAGTAAGTAACTAAGTACTTCTCAATGTTGGAGCCCGGCGAGTTGGGAAATCCAGCTTCATCACAAAGTTAGTTGGAAGCGAAGAACGAACTGTTGAACGACAAAAACACGATCTCCATTCAGTGCCATTGAGTGGTGAGACAGAGTGGTATCTCTCACCTCACAAACGATCTTTGTCTGACGACACATTGACGTGACAAAATGTAAAAGTCAAATTTTAGGCTTTACAGAAACGTTGTTCTGTTTTTGGAGTCATTGTCTTCTCCACTGCCCACAGATTGGTCCCAAGTGGAAGGACGTGGTCTCTCGTTGCATCAAGGGCCACTACCAGCCCCTGCTGCTGCTGTACGCGGACCCCCGGGGGACACCGGTGTCGGTGCAGGACCTGTCCTCACGCCTCGACCTCCACCACCTCAACAAGGCCTGTTACGACAGCGAGGACTCGGGTAACTACAACACAGCTAGGAGTCGTAGTAGTAGCACGACAGCAAACGTTCAGGTAACTAAACCAGAATCAATAGTACTTGTACTTGTCGTAGTAGTAGTACTATGACAGACCAGACTGAGGTCACTAGAAGAACAGTAGAAATAGTCGTTGCTGTGGCTGTCGTACTTGTCGTCGTAGAACTTGTAGCAGCAGTGAGGTTAGGAGTATCTGATAGGATGCTGTATAATTTTAATGTGCATCAATTTACTATGCATCACCTCTGACACCTCGACCCCCCTCTTTTCCACAATGACAGGCCGGGAGCCGTCAATCTCCAGCGACACTCGCACCGATTCGTCGACGGAGAGCTACTCGTGCCGACAGCCCTCCCACTCTCACCATGAGTCCCTGGCCAGTCACTACTCGTCTGACTCCCAGGGAACCGTCATCTGCATCGAACGCCCAGACGGAGCCCAGCACGCCTCGCTCTGCAGCCTGGATACCATAGGTGACTGAATAGAAGTACAACTGTTAGAGCTGCAAAGGTTACAAAGAGCAGCGAGTGTAAAGTCAGGAGCTTCACAATGTTTGTGTTTGACCATCAGCATATTGTTCACCATTCACAGCAGGGTTCAGCTCCGTCATCTCTCCTATAACACACCATTCATCTGTTTAAACATATGTTATAAAGCTTATATGAGATTTGACCCAGTACAACTCTGCTGTGGAGCAAATCACGCTCGGCCACGCTGCTTCTTTTACTTCTGTTATTGTCTGTGCTGCTTGTCGTGGTGACCGTGCTTTGAACATCCGTTGCCATGCTTCTCGTTGCTAAGGCCCCTTGACGGACGGTGAGCAGCACCAGTCTCTGAGGAAGGGAGGCGGGCCCGGGGATAGGAGGCGGAGCTCTAGCCGCACCCGGCGATCTAAACCCAACAACGAAGCTTCGTCGGCCGGGTACCACAGCGAGGGTAGGCGGGCAGAGAGGGAGCTGCTGGGAAGAACTATGAAAACTGTGACGTGGAATAAAACTCAGCTGGGCCTGGAGTTTTGATGCTGAAGTTCTGAAAATAACAAGATGCACATTTTCACAAATGGGGAAAAAAATTATAATTTGAAAATATATCAAAAGGAATGATTATATATTTAATTAAATATATGCCGTCTTACTAAGTGTATCATTTAAATTTGACTTTTAAGTAGATGAAACAGTAAAAAACACAAGTTGTGTATATATATATTTACATTTTAAGTTATTATTTCTCGTGTCATTAACATTGTTCATTCATTTTCATCTGTTTTCATTTAACTTTTTTCTCACTTGCCCACTTGTTACGGTTTCTTTCTTACTCCCTTCTTTTCTCCTCTTCTTTACTTTCTCTGTCTTTTCTTCATTTCATTCCTTGCCTCTGTGTAAATCTTTTCCTCTTCTCTTCTCTTCTTCTCTCTCCTCCCCCACAGGAGAGACTTTGAAAGAGCAGCAGGTTCCTCGTCAACTCCCCAAACCTTCATCCTCCTTCTCATCTTCAACCAATCGCCTGCGAGACTTCAAGGAAACCATGAGCAACATCCTGCACAGCCGAACCCTCTCCTCCTCTTCATCCACCTCTTTACCTGCCGCCGTCCTTTCGTCTGAAATCACCTCCTCTGCCAACAACCGCCACCTCCCTGCCGCCGCCACCACTCCCTCCTCCTCCTCCTCCAAACCCCTCGACTGGGAGGCCGACAGCACCAGCAGCGAGTCAAAGACCAGCTCCTCTGGAGGAACAGGGTCGGGGAGATACCGGCCAGCATGGAAGCCCCGGAGAGAGGTCCTCAATATCGACAGCATCTTCAGCCGTGAGAGGCGGCGGCAGGCGGGGTACAGCCCGCTCGGAGCCTCCCAGCCCGAAGACTGTGCAGCTCCAGCCTCAGAGGGAGCGAACACCTCCTGCCCAGCCCCACAGGAGGTGACGTCGGTCAGGCCCGGCACCTCCTGGACTCTCCCCACCGCCTCCAGCAGCGACAGACGGGTTGGAGGAGCCACAGAACTGCCTCCTCCTCCTCCTCCCCCACCCAGACTGATCCAGAGGATGGAGAGCGGATATGAGAGCAGCGAGAGGAACAGCAGCAGCCCGGTCAGCCTGGACCTGAACCTGGGAGACAGGTGAGCTTTTTTTCTCCCCCTGATTTAAGACCGTCAGTATTTATTATTCAGATTAACAGTTATTTACTTTAACTAAAAGTTAGTCTCATCACCTATTTACCTGCAAAATTACATTTACATTCTTTTGGTAAATACAAAAATTATCTTTATAATTAGATTTAACTTTAATTTTCATTTTGCAGTCATTGTTTATATTCAGGTTGGTAGGAGCTGTTTCTGATCCCTGACCAACCAGTAGTTACAATGCAAGCAAACTTTATTTATATCACACTTTTATAAAGAAATCATATCACAATGAAACCATGTCAGTTGAAGAAATATGTTGAATTAAGATTTGTTGCTGATGTGATCAGTTGATATGACTTTAGTTTATTTACACAGCTGTTCACCTCCTCCTCACTTTTCCATTTATCACCATTTTCCAGCTCTGGGAACAAAGCTGTGATGTTCCATTACTAATGCCGCCTACAAAAGTGTGACTGGCTCAGTTGTTGTTTTTTCCAAACACGGGGCAGAGATTAGAAATCGGTCACACGTGAGTCAGTGACAAAACTAAAAAGTATTTCCAGTAAAATGAAGAAAGAACTGGAAATTAGTTTGTTTTACATGACTGACATTCACTTGACATTCACAGTGTTAAAGGGGAATTACAACAGCAGCCCAAGTTCAAAAAACAAAAGAAAAACATTACCGAATGACAGTGTTCTTATATACGATCATTCCTTCCCTCCTTTCTTCCTTTAGGAAGTGTGTTGTGAAGAAGCCTTCGGTCTCCTCCTCTTCCTCTGCGCCGTCATGGAGGAACATCAGATCAAAGAGCAGCGGCGCTCTGCTGCAGGAAGTCAGCTCTTCCAGCAGAGGGAGCCTTGGTATGACAGGTGTGTTTGTGTTTATGTGTCATGAACATTCCTGTAAATAAAGACACGTCGGCTACCAAAAGTGAAGCCAAATTGTTTGATCCCCCCCTGGTGGCTGGCTACATTATCAGTCATAAACCTTCCCTCCTCCATGTTAGCTTGATGTGTTGCTGCGTGTTCATCTTGGGGTGCGTGAGTTAACTTTGGCCTGAGGAACAAATCCTCTTTCTCATCTGTTCAGACGAGATGATACAGATGTCCAACGTGTCTTAATGTCTCAGGTGAGGTCTGTGTCCCTGGTTGGCATAGCAACTGGCTCCGCAACAGAGCTATGGGCATTGCAAACTGCTCATATAGCCTGGTGTCTTTGTTTTGTAAGTAAATGGAGTTTCTTTGGTGGTGATTTGGTTTACGTCTGTTGGACCAGCGCCCCCTGTAGGCCGCAGCGAGCTGGACGAGTTGCAGGAGGAGGTGCTGAGGAGAGCAAGGGACGAAGAGCAGCAGCGACGGCAGGAGAAGGAGAGGGAGGCGGCGCTCGGCTTCAACCCACGACCCAGCAAGTACCTGGACCTGGACCAGCTACAAATCCAAGGTATGACACACACACACACACGCATCTGAATGTTAAATAGAATAATCTGTACTAGAGATTAAAACGGTCACTCAACTGCTGTCGGAGGTTCAGCTCGGACTGTTTGTGTATGTGTGTTTGTGTCATGTTGTGTTGTTTTGTGTGGGACAATAGGAATGTTCTTCATTGAGCAGCTGAAAGCGTCTGACTCAGCCGACAGTGCTTAGGAACTAAAGCCTGTGTGTGTGTCTCTGTGTTTATGTATTTCTATGGTTGTGAGAACATTTTGGTCCTCACCAAATCATTCCTTCTTTCCAAATACTCAATTAAACTGTGATCACCAACAGATTTTACTGCTAAAACTGAAATGTTTACTCAAAATGTTTAGTGCAGCAGTTTCTATAATCTCCACTGCCTGTATTTTGTTGGATGTTCTGTTGCGTTGAAAGTAGCTCTCCATTTCCTGAAATAGTAGGATTGCAGATGTTGCACACAGCCGGCGGCTCCCATCAGTTTCAGCCTTAAACCACTTCAGCGTTGCAGGTTTGTTCGGCTGCTGTAGGATTTGGATAAATATCTGTCTACGTGTGTTCACTCTGTAGGAAAAGGCGACAGCTTCGAGCGGTGTGTGTCGGAGGCGGAGCTCCTGCTGGACCAGTCGTTGCGTCTGGAGCAGGCGGGAGAGGTCGCCGCTGCGCTGTCGGCCGTCAACGAAGCCGTCTGTAAGCTCCCCCCACCTACTCTGACCCAGCCTCCAGCACACGCACACACACACACTAAATAACTCACACTTACAAAATAAACACGCTGTGAATGAGGTCAACACACCCCCGCCCACCAACCCTCTGCTTGGTTGCTAATGGAAACCGGAGACATCACAGTTGCCTGCTGTTAACGACATCAACCACTGAGATCTCAACATGTTTGTGTGTTACTGAGGAATGTCCTCAGACACACACACGTCAGTTTGACATCACGGTGTCGGGACAATAATAGACGGAATTAAAGAAACGTGTTCGATATGAAATTTGAAGTGAATAAACCACCAGGATGAAAAGTAATAAATCGAGCTTCAGATCTTAGTACCTCGTCTCCTCAGAGAAACACAAACTCTGTAAAGTATAGTTCCAGTTTATCGTTCGATCCGTTCTTTAAGCTTCTGCTCATCATTTCTATCAGTGATAAAAACTTTGTGGCAGAGTTCAGGTTTTATTTAGTGGCACTGTAGAGGTGGGTCTATGTCAGCGAACATGAGAATCAAAAACTAAGACACAACCTCTTGAGCTTCAGGGTTTCTCTGGAGACAATATCTGAACTATGTCTATAAATGAACATCACCGTGTTCTTATTACTGATAGAAATAATAAAAACAAAACAGTTGCTGTGATAAATGGAAATAATTATTTAACAGTATCACAGTTTGTGGTTCTAATAAAGTTAATTTAATGTTCTGTCTGAATATAATTTCACCATTTCATTGCGGACCAAACCTCACATGTCTGTCATGTCCATAACTCTCACACACACACAGTCACACACAGTCACACCACCACCATGTCAACTATCTGATATTTGATTTACTTTTAAGATTTTTGCATGAAATCATCATAAGTTATTTTATGCATCCTTCTTTTCCTTTATCCTTATTCATTCTTTCCTCTCTTTTGTTCTGTTTTCTTTTATTTTTTATGTGTCGTGCATTTTCTGGTTGTCACGTGGCCTCGCTGCAGCCAAACTGCGGCCAGCGGCGTCTGAGGGCGGAGCTAGTAGTAACAGCCGGCTGCAGCGCTGCATGAGGAGAGCCCGCAGTTTGCAGCAACGCATGCAACTGCAGCAGCACCCGCAGGACTCAGAGGCAGTCAGACAGCATCCAGAGCAACTGCAGGAGGAGGAGCAGCAGCTCCAGGAACAGCCCAGGTACCACCTGTAGTCTGCTCAGCCAATCAGACGTCACATAGCATCAGACTAATTGTAGCTTGAAAAAATGTAGTCTTATTTATGTTATTGCAATCAAATCAAAAACTAAAAAATGTGGTTAAAAACATGATCATCATCTTTAATATCTTGTTTTAGTCATTACTGCTCCCAAAAGTGAAGCCAAAACATCTGGATCGCCCCCTGGTGGCTGTCTGCAGTATAGGTCATGAACCCTGCCTACTCCATGTTAGCAGATGGAACATGGACCAAACTCAAAAGTCAAAGTAGAAGTTAGATAAATGTTTGCCAGAGATTGTTACTGTAATTTAAGGTTGTTCTCATCACACTGATGAGTGTTTCAAGTGTTTATGTTTCTGATCAGTTTGGATTTAATTAGTTATTTGATGATGTAAAAACAGGCAGGCTTAGACGTCATGACTGACAGCTGGGACTGACTCATGATTGGACGAGTGTGTTTATGGGCGAGACCTCAAAATCACGGATTAACGCCACAATCACGACTTCTGTGATGTGTTTTCATAATGACTGGCTTAGTGAGAACCATGGTGACAGATTGTCAACACTGACTCCCCAGGAAACAACCTCTGAATCACACACACACACACACACACAACCAGCCCTGTGTTTAGCAGGAGCTCTCGAATGACACCATCTGTTCCAGACATACTGCAGGCCAACACACACTCTCTCACACACACACTCTCTCACACACACACTCTCACACATGCACTCTCACAAAACATACTTCCTTCCTAACACGCCCCCCTCTCTCTCTCTCTCTCTCTCTCTGCAGTGAAAAGGCTCTCTCGCTCCAAATACTTCTGACGAACAGACAGGGCGACCAATCAGCCGCCGGTAAGGACCAGCAGGCCCTACCTCTCTCTCCATGCTTTGTTAAGCCCCTCCCTCCCAAAACAATCTCTGACCCCGCCTACAGCACAGTGGCTCCTACAGGTTCTCCCAGGGAGGACAGCAGGACCAGGGGCCCCTGCTCTAGTGTTGGGAAACCCCTCTCCAATGCTGCGTCCCTTCCTGCTCTGTCGGCGGACACCTGGGAGCAGAGTCCTCTGGAGAATTTGGCTCCACCCCCTCCACCTGAGGAGGTGGAGTTCCCCGCCCAGTGGACCAATGCATCACCTATTCCCATCCCAGCTCATGCCCTCCCCCCACTTACGCCGCACTCCCGAACTCCATCACCCATTGGCACCAACGACGGCTGTCATCTGATCATGGAGAAGGAGCCTTGTTACATCAGACAGGGACAGACCACACCCCCTTTATCGATCTCCCCCTCGGGGGTAGCTCCGACCCCTCCCACCAGAACCTGGTCCTGCTTACACCTTGAGCCACACGATGATGTCGTTGATTCTTCTGATCCACCAGCTTATGCCACTGCAGACTCACCTTCTAGAGCCCCCCTGCCCCATGTGAACCAACCGGATCAGACAACCTCCACGGCCCCCGCCCAGGGCCACAGAGCGCTCCTGCCTGTGGAGCGCTGGGCGGAGAACGTCAACAGATACTTCAGTTTCAAGAACGGAGGAGGAGAAGAAGAAGCACCAGCAGCACCAGTGTCACCCTGTGAGGAGCTGTCAGAGTTGGACTCGCTGTACCAGGCCAGTCTGCTGGCTCCCAGCATGCAGCGGGGCAGCCGTGGTGTCAGTCCTCAACCAGCTGGCAACAAACCAGGTAGGAACTGCAGAAGTGAGATTCTGTCACATGACACTTCTGTCCCTCATGTGACCACCACTGGAGACACAGAGCAGCTTTCATCTTTGCTCAGCTCGTTCCTCCAAAAGAAAACCACTTTACACACATATACACGAGTCATTTTAGTATCAGTGGTTGTATTCATTTGTGTGTGTGTCTGCTCGCAGGTGTGAGAAGAATGCTGTCAGGATCTGGACGATCCAAAACACCGACGGCGGAGATAGAGAGATATGTCTACAGAACACCGGTAACAACTCTGCATAAGGTACTGGGCTGTGTGTGTGGGTCATTAAACCTCGTCACCTCCTCATTAGCAGTTTGTTACGTCTCTGCCTGTGCAAAAATGTTTCACGTGCTGCCGTCTCTTCTCTGTGCAGCCGGCGGCGGGTGACGACGAGAGCTACAGCGCAGACAACCTGCGACGCATCGCCCGAAGCCTGAGCGGGACCGCCATCGGGTCGCGACCCCAAAACATCGCCGCCTCTCGCAGCTGTGTAAGTGACACACATGCACACAGTTATAAAATAACAGTCGCTAACTTTGTTTCAACAAAAACACACCAGCTGTGTGTGTGTGTTAATGTGTGTATGAAGATGTGTGTGTGTGAAAACGTTGATGTCATCATCTTCCTCTGCCAGTTTGCTGTTTGCTGCTGCCCCCCTGTGTTCATACAGTGTGACTGCAGGCTGGCTCAGTTTCTGCTCTCAGACAGTAAACAACTCTTCTCTGGTTCTTCAAAGAACAACAATGACAACACTTCACCTCTGATTCATAAAACACGCCCTCATGTTCTATCAAAGGCGGCCGCCGCTGCTGGCGTTCAGACGTCTGGCATCCCGCCCACAGGAATCGCCTCAGGCCGGCACATTAAAGATTCATCACTGATTTAGTTCCTCCATTAAGCTTTCTGCCGCAGCGCTCGGCGCGAGGTGGTGACGGCCTGATGAGAAGCGACGGCCGAGGTTTGACTCCACAGATCCTGTCAGAGGGATTTTACTGCAGTGGAGGATTCAACTCTTTCTCTGAGCACTGGAGTGTCAATGTGTCTGTGATACAACTTCAACAACCACTGAAACATTCAACTGTCAAAAATAATTTAAACACTGATTAGCCAGATTATGAATTATTATCATGGATTTTTTTTGGGCCTGACGCCGATACCAATACCTGCCAATACCGATTTGGCTGATATATATTTTAAAAAATTGTCTGATTCCTAGACGTCCTTATCCTTTGAACTCATATAATTTTTTTCTATAGAAATTAACAATTGTCTAAAATAAAACACAAATCTTTATTTTAATTTGTTGGATAAAAAACTTGCATCTCAGAGATACAAGGTTTTCCCTGTGTCGCATTTCTGTTTTCATTTAAGAATTTGTGTCAGTTTTCATGTTTTCCCCTCCATTGTTCTAACAGTTTTTTTTATTTTTAAACCCCCCCCTCTATTTTATTTATCTATTTTCTCATCTCTCTTTCTTTTTTGTCTGTTTTCACTTCTCATTCTATTTCTTTTCCTCTTTCATCTGTCCTGTTTTCTTCTCTTTTACCTTCCTCCTTCGTTTCACTCCTGTTTCCATCTTCTTTCTCCACCTCCTCTTCATCATTGCTCCTCCCTTATTCTTTACCTCCACTTCCTCGCCCTGAAGGACCCCTCTGTGTCCAGACCCCCCCCCACACCCGCAGACCTTCACTCCTTCACCCTCCCTCGCCGACCCAGCACCTCCTCCCTGCACCTCCACTCCTCCTCCTTCACAGATCCCTCCTTTCACCCCCTCCAACCCCGACACCACGGCCCCTCAGCTCCTGCACCTCCTCCACATCACCCCCCCTCGCAGACATCACGGCCACACAGCTCGGGCCCCTCCTCCTGGGGACGCACAGGTAACCCACTGGCCCTTCACCTCCACCTTCACCTCCACCTGCTGTTCACCAGCATCACATATCCAATGTCACAAACCATCACACATGAGCAGAGCTGCTCTCATCCAGTTTCCCTCTAAATGTTTTCATGAGAATTATAATGTTGCCGAAGGTTCAATGACTGAAGGTTTGGATTCTCCTGCTTCTGAATGAGACTCAACACAGAAACAAATAGTTTGACATGATCACTACTTAAATATTAGAGATAGAGAAATAGATCTGAAGATCCCCCTCGTAAACAGTGAGGCCTCATGATGACCTGTGTTCTAATAATTTCCCTTTTTCGCCTCCTCCTCCCTTTTATCTTCTTCTTCATCTACCTTCTCTTCCTCTTCCTCTCCCTCAGGAGTTGGGCCGAGCGTCCAGCAGCAGTTTCTGGTTTTGTCTGACCGGCATCAAGCTCCCCCCGAACAAAGTCTCCACAGCATCGCGCTGAGTTACGGCACGCTGCCCCGGGCTCCTCGGCGAGCCACGCCCCCCTTCTCCTCCCTCCCCAGGCCTGGTGCCGGCTGTACCACTGCCCCCCCGCCTGCTCCGCAGAGTCTCTACGCCACCCTGTCCCGTCCTCGCCGCTCTGCCAACACCACCACCGGGACTAACGGTCACTACCGACAACCATCACTGCCCATTAAAGTCAATGGGTCCGCCCACTACCCACCACACCACATCCCCGCACCACACCACCATCCCTCCCACCACCTCAGGGTGCCAGGTGAAGCCCCCTCCCAGCCTCTCCGGCTGGATGTCCCCCCTGAGGGGGATTGGCGCCGTGATGCCCACTACAGGACTGTCCAGCCCAGCTCCTCTTGGGATCCCCTCGCCGCTCGCCACCACCACCTGTCCCTCCAGCGGACGCAGTCCCACCAGCCCCCCCCGCTCCGGCCCCGCAGGGACCCCCTGATGTGCTCCCTCTGCCAGCAGCTTCCAGCTGAGCCGCCACGTCCCTACTGCGCCTCATGCGGCGCTTACGTGGCTCGGTTCCGCCCGGGCAGCTGATCAGGCCGGAAGCTGCCGGCAGATGTCACATGTCATCACCAGTAAAATTAAGTCTTAACGCCGGCGATTCAGCCTGAGTTTAGTTTTTTTTATGTTAAAATGTGCCAACATTCATTTAGACGGACGGCTGCTGTCACGCTGTGATGAAGCTCTGTGATTGGCTGCTTGCTCTTCAGCATCATCAGATCTTCAGTCAGAATTCCAACACTTTAACAACCTCAGTCTCAGTATAAATCATTTCTCTCACAGCACACGTCCACATGTTGTCCCGACTCGTCTGTCCTGAGCGTCCCGCCTGCAGACGCTCATTCAATCATGTCCCTGAACATTTGCTGGATTTAAGCACATTTAACTTTCTAATGAAGACAAAGCACCATGTGACCGAACAGGAGCAGCAGGTCTACGTGATCAGTTCAGAACATTGACTGTAAAGAAAGATGGACAATATGATGGCTCCCAGTAAGTGAAGCTAAAATGCTTTGATCGCCCCCTGGTGGCTGGCTTTAGTACATGTCATAACCAGTGCCTCCTCCATGTGAGCAGATGGGACCTGGGCCCGAGTGGATGCTCCTAAAAGATGGTTTCTGTCATTTTTGGTAGTTGAGGTTTCTTGTGTAGACGGGACCTCGATACCAAGGCTCCACTCCACTACTGCACAGACTCTGAGTTTGAGGAAGTGGAGAAGCGTCGTCCATCTTTATCTACTGTTGATCTACAGCTGAGCACAGCATCACAGGAAATGAAGGAATCATGACAGGAAGTTGAAAAGCAGCTTCTTCCTCAGATTATGAATATAAATATACTCTACGTACTCCTATTTATTTTTGTAGGCTTGACAGACTGAGATGTTTGTAGATTAACTAAAACTATTCTACCTGCATAACCTGCGTATACTCCGCTATAGACCTGATGTAATTTTATAAAGTGATTTAGTGTCCGGCCTCGTCGTACATAACCTGAGGCTGATTCCTGTCGTTAGGCGATATTAGACGAATAACTAAAGCTTTTATTTTGACAGAGTTGCAGCTAATATTTAGCATGATGTTTTCAAACGTATTCTAGCCTTGAGAGCCTTGCTGGTCTTTGCTTTACATTTATTGTAATGATGATATATGCAGATCTTTTTAGTGCAGTGACTCGACTGCCTGTAACTCTAATGTAGTGCACTTCACAAGTGTTGGAGATAGATTTACTTCCTTTGCTCGTTGCTGATTAGTTTCGACGTCTCTCCTGTTATCGTGGGAGGAGCTTCTCTCCACCCAGACCACGTTCAATTGGTTCAGTTGATTCTGAACAAACACCTTGAAAGAAATCCAGGATGCTGTTAATCAACAGACTGAGAGACTTCTGTCTGTATGCCAAGAAACCTGGGGCTGACCCCACCCGCCTGGTGCCCCGGCTGAGTTTAAACAAACAAACCCCAGTTTGGTCTGAAGTCCAGAAAATTTTAAAAACAACCATTTTACGTTATTTCACTTGAAGATATTAATTACTAAAATTTTCACTTAAACTACAGAAAAGTTCCATCTGAAATAATTTATGGGAGGATTTTTTGATTCTTTAAAAATGTTCTGATGTCGAACAAAAGATGTTTCGGATAAAAAATGTTTTTAAGGACACAAATAATTACATTTCTAAGTTGTTATAATCAGGACTGAACTAAATTAAGGCATTTCATCTTTTCAGAATAAAATCTGATTTAATTTCATATTCAGACCTGAGTTGAAAAACAGAATCGTGCAAAGCGAAGTTTCAATAATTCAAATGAAGAGAAATTATTTTTTTCATCTTGTCAGAGTCATTTCCTTGTGGATGTTTTGCTTTGCCAGATTTAACCTTGTTGAATTTTTTTTTTGGGGTATATTTTTGATGCTTATTTTTCTACACTGTAGAGTCAACAGATGATTAAAATGTTTAAAGGAAATGTTCATCGTGTCTGACGTGATTCTTTCACTTGTTCTTGGTTCTTTCCTTTAACGCACACAATATTTTGTGACATCACAGGCTCGTTTGTAGATAAAACTTTTTTATTTTGTGACACATCTTTTCATTGTGAAAACACCATTTTCATCTCATCACACAAATCCGGCTCAGCTGTTGGTTTATATAAATATATACTGCTCTGTGTGTTTTTACAGAATAATATTGGCACTTTACAAACATCACACACTCGTGACTTTACATAACAAATATTTTCTTCTCATGTAAAATATGTTAAAATATAAATTCCCTGTAAAAAAAACTATATTTTTCTTAAGAAGGGGTTCAACAAAACTTTCTGACGTAGATTTCAGAGCAGAATTCCTCTTTGATAAATGAAGCTCGGCTCAGTTTTTTCCAGACGCTTACGTAGTCACGAGTGTTTTTTTCTCGTCAGAGAGAAGCAGCTGATCTGATGTCACGTCTTTAGAACCTCGGGTAGAAGGGAGCGAGCAGCGTCGGCAGCAAATCAGAGTGAAGCGTAACCATCAGGAAACAGAAAAAAATGTACTCATTGTCCTCCAGCATTTTCTGATCACCACAGCGCCTTCAGGTGGTCCTTTGGAGCAGCAACCCAGTGAACACATTGTCCTTTGACTCCGCCCACGCTCCTCCCCTCAGTTCCAGCCTCACCTCCTCCCCCTCCCTCAGCAGCAGGAGGCTCACACCTGTAGCAGGCCCCGCCTCTGCCACCGCCCGTCGGTGTAGAGACGCCGGAGCTCCGCCCGACGCCCGCCACAGGACCACGTGGGTGGGGCCCGGCCTCAGGTCCAAGGTGAGGATGAACAGGTATAGCCCGCCCACTGGTGCCGTGAAGGTGCCGGCGTCCGGGTCAAACTGACCCCGGTTCAGAGACGCATCGAATGTGATGACGCTGTCAGCGAGGCTCAAGGGAGATCCACCCACAAACATCAGGGAGTCTTCTGATTGGTCGGACAGCACAGGAACACCTGAACACAAAGGTCAAACCACTCATTCTAACAGGTTCAGTGTTCAACCCAAAAAGTTATTGATGTAGATTCTGGATCCGGGGAGTGAAGCCGATGGTTAAGTACTAAAAAACTTGTGTTCTCTGGATTGACCAGTAGAGGGCGACTCAACTGCAGTCACATGGACTATAAAGCACCGAGTGCACTGCGGCCTGGATACTACAGTATGATTGACAGCTGGTACCGTCCAATAGGTGCAGGTGGACGTTAACTTATTGACTTCGATAGAAACCAGTGTCCCTCTGCTGGTCAATTGAGAGAATACAGGGTATAGGGAAAACCAAGCCTCATATAGAAAGTAGACTCCTCGCTCACCTGATGAATCCCTCTTTTTTCGATGGTCTCCTCCTCTTCCTGATCCCTCCTTTCTTCTTCCTCCTTTCTTCCTGTTCTCTTTCTTCCCGTCTCGGTTCTGCACCAGCTGCAGCAGTTTGTCGAGCTCCAGCGTGGCCTCGGATCCCACCAGCACGTCTGCGTTGCTGAACACGTTCTTGAACACCCTGAGGTGCTCCTCCAGGCCTCTCTTCAGCCACGTCACCTCTGCCTGCAGCTTGGCGTCCTCACCCCCGGCCTGCACCTCCCTCTGGGTGGAGGTGGTGGGGCAGGGGCAGGGTTTCTCCTCCAGCTGCTGCACCTTCAGGTCCAGCTCCTCCACCGTTTTCTCCAGGTTCCACAGATCGCTGCCGTCTCCTCCCAGCTCCGGACGCCTCCCAATGGGATGGAGGAGAAGCTGTCGCTCCCTGGCCGCTTCTCCAGCGTCGCTCCTCATGTCACCAAGAGGCCAGTGGTCGGGGGGAAGGTGTGAGGAGGAGGGCTGGTCAGCAGAAGGCACCTCCTCTCCACCTCCTGGGAACAGAAAGAGAAGAAGAGGAAAATGTTGATCATCTCGGGTCATGGTGTGACATCCAGCAGGGGGCGCAAGTGAGGTTATGATGTGTTGACTGAAAAACCTCACACACATTAATAATGTGGTATATAATTATTACATGTTTTATATCATCATTGTCATCTGATCAATACTAAATGAATGAAGATAAAATAAAAAATAAAACTACAGTTGGTGAAGCTTTGTGGTGAGGTTGTTGTAGTTTCACACAATTGCCACTAGGTGCTGCTAAAGAGTTGGATGCATCCATGAGATGGTACATTTTATTAAGGTTATTCTTATAAATAATGAAACTGTGTGTGTGTGTGTCGTACCTGTCCAACCGCCGAGCAGCGACGTGATGCTCAGGTTGTGACTGCTCAGCTGCTCCTGCATGAGCCTCAGCTGATTCCTCAGGGCCGGGATGGAGTTGGCATCCTGGTCCTGGATGGACCACTCCAGGAACTCCAGCACCTCCTCCCCCAGCAGCAGCTCCAGCACGTCGCTGTGTCGAATGGTGTCTTTGAGCAGAGAGTTGAAGGAGCTCGACAGATACTGCATCGACTCCTTCAGCTTCTCTCCCTGCTCCTTCAGGCCGCTGACCTCGGCCTGGACGTCCGTCAGCGAGCTGCTCATCTGGGTCAGGGTGTCGTCCAGAGTCCTGGTCCTGCTCTCCTCCCAGACCAGGGACTCCTTCACCTGCAGGACATTCAATTAAAAGGTTGTTTTTCTTATTGTCTCAGTGTGTTCGTCTATTTCTCAGAACTCTGTCTTCACTTTCTCCAACAGTGTGTGTGTGTAAGAGATTTTGTGTTTTTGTTTATTTTTCCCACCTGTTGGAGGTCATATTGAATTGCTGCCACCGCCGGCTCCCAGTTGCTGACCCCGTCCCACTGCTTCACTTCCTCGTTGTTCTCGTCCAGAGCCATTTTGTTCTCGTTAGCCAGCGCCGTCACGTTGGCAACGCTCCTGTCCAGCCGAGCCACGCCGGCCGTCAGCCCCTTGCAGTCGCAGTCTCCAGCTGAGTGGTTCCGGTACACGGCGGTGTACAGGTAGTCTATGTCCGAGTCCACCTCCTGCTGCTGCTTACTCTGCTGCGTCACGTTCGCCGCCAGCTCCTCCACCCGCCTCAGCACCCCCACCTTGGCGGCTTCCACCTCCAGCCCCGTCTCCATGAACAGGATCTGACTGGTTCGGGCCGTCTGGTTGATCAGCTTCTCCAGCCGCGTGAAGTCCAGCCTCAGCCGCTGGACGCCCCCCGAGGTCACGTCCACATCCTCCATCAGCCCAGTCACCTGCACGCCATGAAGAATTAATGGCATTTTAACTTTTTCTTTAACTTATATTAGTTTATGAGCTACACTGAAGCCAGCCACCAGGGGGCGATCAAGGCCCTTTGCTCCATCTTTATTTGCAGAACTTACACAGAAGACCCACCTTCACTGTGTTGTTGACCACCACGTTGTCCAGTCGCTCGATGGCCTTCCACAGGGAGGAGGAGTCTGAGGCCAGCCGCGGTTGGGGGGGGTGCAGGGAGGGACGAGGCAGCTGATCGTCCGGCGGCGTCTCTGTGATCTGACCCTGGTCGACCTTCAGCTCCGACAGCGTGGCGTTCATCGCCTGCAGGCTGACCTGAGATCAGAAGCAGAGGTCAACGGCTGAGACGTAGTTAAATACATGAACCACTTAAGTCTTCATTTCATCATTACAATAATAATAGTTATTATTGTTTGTCCCTGGCGTCCACTGACCTGCAGCATCTTCTGGTGGCGTTTCAGCTTCAAGTCGATGTCCGTCTTAAAGCAGGTGAGGTTGTAGTGCAGCATTGCATGCTGGGAGTGCAGCCTGCTCTCCATGTCCGTCCGCTGACCGGCCATCTGATCCTGAACCTCCCTGATGTGCTCAGAAACCTCGTCCAGCTTGGCCTCCAGGCGTTCGTCCGCCGCCTCGTCATGCCTGGGCCCCTCCAGGACCCCCGTCTGCAGCTCCGCCCCCTGCTGGCTGCTCTTCAGCTGGGCCACGTCGCGGGCCAGCTCCCCCACCTGTCGGCTCAGGTGCTCCAGCGAGCGGTTGAAGCCCTGCAGGAGCGGCTGCAGCTGAGACATGACCAGCGCCATCATGTGGGGAACGGGCAGGACAGCAGGGGCTTCTGGGTACGGGAGGGAGGCAACATCAGTTTAGATTAAACTAGGGCTGGGCAAGTTAACTCGTTTTAATCGAGTTAACTCAAGTGATGAGTGATGAGTTAACTCTTGAGGACATTTCTTCAAATTGTGTTGTTGTTGTTGTGTTGACTTGGACTCAAAGATGAACTGATATCATTGGTCAAAGGTCACACTGACCTCATATGAGACTTGAACTGCTCTTTAAGTTTGAAAAGGACAGAAAGTCACTGAAGTTATTTAGGACATAATCACAAAAAGCTTCTCACACCCACACACACTCTCGGCTCCTGGCTACAAACACACCAGGCTCAGAAAAACCCGTCCCTGATGAATCACGACCCCCCCCCCCGGGGAGCTGCAGTCACTTGTTCTTGTTCTAAAATGGAGCAGTTTCCAAACTGGATTGTAAAAAACTGCATAGCCGCTCCGCCTGGAAAACAGTCCGGCAGGAAAACAGAAAACGTCTCGACTGCTGTTTCCATCCTGTGGGCGCTCTGCCTCTGAAAACACGGCTGACACACCGCGGGCTGCTGTGGAGACGATACGAGTGTTTCCAGGAGATTAGATGAGATTTCACAGTTTGTTCCTGTTGCTCCAGAAGAGACTGAGCGAGCGAAGCCAGGAAAACACAGGACGCTGCCCGTCCTCATGCACAGAGCATCGGATCCTGTGTGTTGTTATTTCTGAGGTTGGAATCAAGCTTCTTACATTTCATGATTCATCTTCTCACTGATCCTGAGATGAAGCTGACGTTTGA